>NC_056742.1:20752819-20957819 GCF_019279795.1 Protopterus annectens | reverse complement strand
GCTTAGCACCATGCAAACAGGCTTAATCCCGCTTACTACTGCTTAAAACAGCGTATTCCTGCTTACCCCCACAATACTTTCTTCAAAAGAAAAGAAAAAAGGGGTGATAGGAAAGTGGTGAAAAAGGGGGCACACAGAGGGAAAGACAATAACAAAAGTTGCTAGGGATATGCAGGATGGGTGTAGGGAAGGTCCATAGCTGCCCATTTCTTCTACAGCAACAGCTGTGCATATATACTGAATTTAAAGGTATATTTGGACACTCAAACCCCTGAGAGAGGGGTGAGGACAACAACAATGTGTTGTGAAGCCAATTAGACCAGATGACATCTGTCCAGTGGACATGTGTTCAAAATGGACAGCTATGCATGGGGCGAGATTTTTTTTTGGGGGGGTGCAGATTGCCCTTTTTTTTTTAAGTGAGAGTGAGATGTTGGGGAAGGATAGTAGGTATATTTTGGGAGGTAGGTTGAGTAGGAAGACAGACAAGACAGCATACAGGGGCAGTATATGACACTTGTGGGGGGTAAACACCTTGGATGGGGAAGAGTGTTTGGGAATCAGAAGCCCAAGAGCCCCCAAATGGAAACAGTGAGACTGAGGTCCCCATTCATGGGCATTCACCACTGCACTTTCAGGGCCCCGAAGGAGGCTGTGGTGGGTGCTAAGCAGGAGGGGCAGGCTGACCCTCTAATTGCACCATGTGGCACTCAAGCTGGCATAGCAGATCTCCAAACTCCTTTCAGAACTCATTACGCACCAATCCTCAGACCTGGCTTCGGGTGACGGTATCCTGTCCACGCCTGCTCCCAGGTGGGGTTGAGCCCCATCTCCTGAGGCAGTTCCACCCAAAGATGGTGCAGGACCTGTGGATGAGGAGGTCCTGGGGTGGGTCTCAGACATGCTGGGGGCCAGTGCCATGGCCAGATGAGGTGGGAGATGTAGGTCCGTTGGGACCGGCCTTCCCAAACATGCTATGCTGTTGCAGTTTTTAGAACATATGTGAGCTAGTAATAGTCAACACAATCCATGATTAGTTATAACAGCATGCATAGATATTCGCATTAACCCAAAACAACAGATTTGGAACAGTTGCATATCAAACAGAACACATGCATATATGGAACCACAGTAGCCATTACAACGGCATGTAGGTTACATTGATAGCAATAGGCCACTAATGATAGTATTTTAACATGGAACATTAATAGAAACACATTTCAATATTTGTTGAACAATAGGACATATGTCCCAACAGTAGGTTTGGTGTAAAACATACCCATTGATTTGTGTGTTTAGATTATTGTTGCAGATATAGTGGGGGGGATGTCAATTAACAACTTGTATATCCTTGCAGTACTCACAACTTTAATGATCATTGCTCTAATCATTACTCTACTGGTATTATTACAATACCCTATGGCCTTGGTTTAGGCAGTGGTATGTTTGTACACAGTGTATAATTCAACCCTCTTATAGCTACTTTCTACTTCTCTTACCTGGAAGACCCATGTGAGGAATGGTTGTTAACACTACCTGACTGTTTCTACATATATTCACAAAATTCTAGTTGAAATTATGCATACAGCTTACTATCACTCCTGGGATTCAAACCATGGCTGTGTCTGCTAAAAATGCAACAATTTGTATTTCATCAGAGTGAGCTATTGATAAACTGCTGTCATTTCTTTCAATGTTTTCTGTCTAAGTCTCTCTTGGTTGTACAATCTAACCTTGTAATTACAGTCTTATACAGACATTCTAGACATATTTTAAGTAGCACAGGGTGGGAAACAGTGGTTAACACAACATTACTATTCAGATATCAGATCTTGGTGAATGCAATATTTCATGCCATACAATACCAGAGTAAACACAACCAGTCCATGATTTAGAACTTTATTGCCAGGCAGTTACACTTTTATTTAAATATGACCTATATGGGACTATTACTGTCATATTATCTGACTTATTCAGTAGAAACCATACACATTTTTTATACTGCCAGGTGACATTTTACTCCTTTATATTTATTTGGTATGACTACTATAAGCAGGATTGTTACTCACCAGCATCGCGATGCGGCCTTTGCAGCCTAATGGCATGGGTATCTTGGTTCACAGCCCGCTCAGCTGGAACTGTAATGAAAATACAGAAACATTTAGGCATACCTATCCATCACATACACAGGCTGGACTTTGGTAAACAGTTATTGCTATGAATACTTACACACTGCTGGGACATCTCCCCTCTTCCTTGCTTCTTGGACCCACTGTTCCAAGAGCTCCCTCTTCCTCCATTTCAAGTCGGCATACTGGTGCCGGACCTTCTCACCAATCTGAGGGATACCAGAGGCACTGGTGAGATCATGGGTGAGACTTTCCAGGCTTCCACTTTGTATTGGGAAACCTGTTACTGGTCCTGCAGCAGTCTCACATCATGACTTTTTACCAGGAGTCCTACCATGACCTTGAATTCCTGTATGCCCTTGCACTGCACCCGAAAGCGCATGGCCTCTCTGACACCTGCCATACTGCCTACAGTGGGGAGCTGCAATCAGTTATGAGCTGTATTTCCACCTGCGGGGTTTAAATATGGCCAATTTCCCACCCTTTGCCGTGATTGGAGGTTTTGAATATGCTGAGCTGAGCTAAACTATGGGCAAACCTGCTTAACTAAGTTTGGCAGTGCTTAAAAGTGCAGGTTGAGCACTGCTTACCAATGGGCAAATCTACTTAGCTGGGCTACTCATTGCTTAGCATTCATATGTACACAATGCTTACACCCGGTTAGCATAGCTGTGCAATGCTTAGCATTGCTTATGTTTTATTGTATTGGACTACCACCTGTATGGGATTGAATCATCATTTAGTACATATTATACATTTGTTTACCTTCCCTGACATCCCCCAATGGGCTGTAATTACATTTATTCTTGTGTGACTATACTGTATGGGGACTTGTGTTTATATGGGGGCTTCACTACTTTATTACACTGACACCTCACATCTGGGCCTAATACACTACTCTGGTTGAGAAATATAAGTTACTTCCTACATAAATATACAAATAAATGAAAATTGTAATGTTTACACATACAAATGGCTTTGGTGGGGCCTGAACCATGAATGGCAACATGCAAGGCATATGCTTTACCCACTACACTACTACTTACACTGGATGTCTATTGCTATTTAACTTATTGTGCCATTTACGTTGGGCTAAGCATAACTAAGCAACAGACACACATACGCAGATACGCTTAAACTTCATTGCATATGTGAAAAAAAATTATTTGTTGTGTTTTTTACTTCATACCCTCCAGAATATCCATGCTGATGCTAAACCTGTTATTCTATTAACTTTCTGGCTTTGTATGGACAGTTGTCCCTTATGGCTTTGTCCAAATTTTTTACTTTGATGGGTTGGGAGGTGTGCGTTATGTACTTCATACCCTGCCAAAAATTCATGCTAATGCTAAACCTGTTATTCTATCAACTTTCTGGCTTTGTAGGGATGATTCTCCCTTATGGCTTTGTCCAGATTTCTTACTCTGATGAGTTGGGAGGTGTGCGTTTTTAATTCATACCCTGCCAAAAATTCACGCTTATGCTAAACCTGTTATTCTATCAACTTTCTGGTTTTGTAGGGATGATTGTCCCTTATGGCTTTGTCCAGGTTTCTTACCTTGATGGGTTGGAGGTGTTACGAGCATTCTCACTCTATTTAAATTACCGTATGGTAATTCTGGTGTGCAGGGGGCATGTGTATTGTGAGAGCACTGCTCTCAGACACACCCCCTGCACACGTACATAGAACCATGTCTGTTTTACAGCACGGCAGCACGCCTTCAAGAATATGTATGGAGCGCTGCCGTGCTCCACAGGAATGTCCCCTTCCATGCAGGAATAAGCTATTCCTGCATATCAGTTTACTGAATCCAGGGGATTGTGTCCTACCAGAGACTTCTGTACAAGTGTGGATCCAGAGGACTTGTGAAACACTCTCTGTCTTGGTTTTATAGCAATATTTCCAATAGAGTCCAAGCAGTCAAATGACAAGCTGACTTTTCTTCTTTTATCCTGACAAATATTGGTGTCCTGCATGAATATATATTAGGCCCTCTGCTCTTCAACATCCTTATTAATGATCTACATACAGCTGCTAAACAAGCCATAGTAGTCTAATACGCATATGACTCTACCAAAGTTTGCTCAAGCAATAGTGATCTAATACACATATGATTCTACCACAGTTTGCTCTGCTAAAACTCTCACTAAACTCAAAGACCTTACACAACATTCCTTTTTCTCTACTTAAAAGTGGCTGAACAACTCACAACTCCTTTTAATCCCCCTAAAAACTAATCAAATACTTTAACACTAACTAACATAGTAAGCAGTGAATATCAGAACCCACTGAAATAGTATTTAATACTAGTTAAAGCATTTTTGCAGTAGTACAAAGCTCCCTGCACCTTCCTGAATTGGTGAGCTGTGCCCCCACACTCCAGCTTTACATGCACTAGTTTAATGTGCAGCAAAGTCAAAGGGAATAATCCAAGATATGGCAATTACAATCTTAGTATACACTCAGTAATAACTGGACTTGAATAATTAATCACAAATACAGATGACACAGAATAGAATTATCTATACAAAAGCTGCTTGTAGTACCAAATGTTATATATCTATAAAATGGTTTCCAATTATGCTTAATATCTTTATATAAATTTTCTTGAATTTTTTCTTGATCTTGCCTCATGCTATCATTAATTTGTCTGGTGAGCTTGTTTATTTCAGTTTTCAAAGTCATAGGTCAACCTCTTTTCAATTTATTGTATTATCTCTCACTTCAATCAAGTATCTTGTTCTTATGGAAATATATCCTCCTCATGTTGTGCGCTTAGATCCAATGTTAATTTATTTATTTATTTTTTTTTTTTGCATTCAAACAATTTCTCTTTCAAAACTTTTCACATTCCTTCCACAGTTTTTCCACTGAATGCATCACTCCACTTAGTTTTGCTTATTGATTGTTTTGCTTCCATATAATCTGTTATTAATCTTCTGTGTATTGGTTTAGATTTCAGTTTGGCAAAATTATCTAGCAAGAAATTGATCTTCATATCCCCATGTTCACTGCACATCAATGGTGGTAAACCCTGACATGAAGTAACAGTGATTTTTTTTTTAAGGAACACAAACAATGTCTAGTGTGTTCCGTTCCCTGGTAGGTTTGTTTGCAATCTGAAGCAGCTGTTGTTTCTGAAAATATGTTTTGAATAATTTCCTTACTAATGTTGTTGAATCAATATTATTCTAGTCTGTTTCTGGTAAATTTAAGTCCCCAGCTACTAGTATTCTTCCTTCCTGTGTTTCATGCAAGAACTGTATGCAATCTTCTAGGTCATCAACATTTGACTTTGGTGGCCTCTACACTCCAAAAATTGTTAAGTTCCAAGACCGTCTTTCTTGTCACAAATACATGATATACAGTATTGATGTTATCATTGAATGTGTAATAATCAAAGGTCTCTTTACAATCTTTAATCTCTGTCATAAAACATCTTCCTGATTTTCTGTTAGCTTGTCTGTAACAGTAAAAACATTTATACCCTGACAGAACTAGTTTCAAGTCATTGTTCTATAACTAAGTTTTACAAAAAATAACGTCATCAGTCTTATGGGAACATAGAAAATTTTTAAACATATTTGCCCAAATTTAGTCTTGGATGCTCTGCACATTTCCATTTTTTAAAACAGAGCATGTAGGAATTTATAGTGCCCCCCCAAAAAAAACTTAATTCACAGTGATCTGACTCTCCTTTCTATATGTGATTCGTGAAAAATATGCCCTTACAACTGTACAAACTATGCCATCTAAGAGGGCTATAAGTCTATTAACAGTCAAAGTGTCCTTTTGAATGAGATGATTTGTACCAACATGAATAAAAACAGATCCATGCTTCATTATATTAAGGCATTCTAAGGCCATTCTCACATCCTCTATTTTTACTCCTGGCAAGCATAACCCTTTTCAATATTCATTATCTTCTCTGCAAATGTAAGTAACAATTCCTCTAAATATTAAATTTCCAATTACAAGAATATCTTATCTGACCAGATTTGAAGAATCTTCAACTTCTGGTTTAATTATATCTGCTCCATCAATTAGAAAGGAATAGATTTTACCTCCATTAGTCTTATTAATCCTCCTGTTTCCATTGCTTATTATATTTGCAAGCATACAGTTCTCATCCAGATGCCTTTGTACATTCGTAGCTTGAGCTATGTTGTGAACTTTTGTCTTTCTCCTCTTTTTTTCTTACAGTAATGTTCTTCAGTCCTTCCACGTTCAGTTTTGATTTCTGCATTGCCTCTTTTTTCTGCCTTCTCTTTTGGAAAATGATGCATTGTGCATTGTTCGCCAGATTGAAGGTTTTGTTGTAGAAAAATTTTACCATTCCCGGTGATCTCTATGTCAGATAACAAAGCAGTTTCCTTTTTTAGCATGTATTCTCTTTGCTTTATAGACATTAATCGGATTATTTTTCTTCCTTGTTATTTGTCATGAAATTCTTCCTTTCTTTCTTTTTTTATTTTCTTCTATATAGGTTCTGAACACTCAGATTGCTGAATACTTGATCCAGAATTCTAAAGTTATCAGTGGTGTTATCTTGTTCTATGGGGTTGAGTGATCTTTACTGACAATTAATACTTCCTTTCCTAAATGTGTTCTCTTTGCCTAACATTATTCAGCCCATCAGTCTAGTCATTAATATATGTAACAGCAAGTCTAGAATCACTACTAATAACGGTAAGCAAATCATGCGGCATTTGACATGAGGATCATAGATCACCAGTGTTATCTAGTGTTACCTTTAAATATAAATAGCATTTAGTACACTATATAAGATATTTCTGCTTTATTTATTTATTTATTTATGTATTTCCAGTTTGATTACCGGGGAAGTCCACTGTGCCCAGAGAGCCCGTTTTCAGTGGAGGCCCAGGGAGAAAAGCTCCATAACACAGAATACAGTAAAGATACAAGTCTAGAAAAGTTACAGTTAAATAACAAGTTACAAATATATGAATTCAATACAAAGAATGAGCAGCTTAGCTCATTGTGACATATCATATGGATTATACTGTACAGATTCATTTAGACATACATTCATTCATTTAAAGTAAGAAACTATTTACATACATTCATTCATTTAAAGTAAGAATCTAACAACAAATTATTAACAAATTATTAATGGCACACTCATTTTCAGCTGCAAATGAAAAATAATTCTAAAAGAAAAGGAAAATCAAAATTAGTTACCAGAGAATTCACAGAGATCTTAAATCAACTTCCAAGATAAAATCAGACAATCAAAATCAAACTAAATATTAAAAACTAAGTCGAATCAAGTCATTGCACTGACCATACCAGTTGCAAAAGTCACACAAAAGCTGGAATTCTTTTCTCACTATTGCTTGCAGCCGCACTTTTTTTAACAGTAAATATCATTAAATTATAAACCAACATTCTGGTAAATCTCTTTGTCTACAAGATATCCCTTACTTCCTACAAACAGTGAAAAACATTGTTAAAAAATAAAATATAAATCAAAATAAATCTTCTATTATTAGGCTGCTGCACAATCAATCACAGCAAACACAGGATTGTTTTGATAAGCTATGGATATCTTATCTATTCTTATCTTAGATTTGTATCTGCATTGATTAGATAACAGGAATATTTCCATTTGCTTATATGTGTATAAAATGAGACTATGTCATTTAATTGAATGCTTATTTGACTGAACCACAATGGTCAAAACAATTAACTGAAAACTCATTTGACTGAATCATCATTGACAGAAAAATATAGAAGTCTACAGACAGTATGTGATGGTGTCATTTCTGTTCACAGGAGTTATTTGAGAAGTAAGTGTAGAAGAGCATGTGTGAATTAGTAATGGCCATTGTCGTGTTCTACCTTCAGATTTGTAGACATCAATGTTTGTGTGCAGCACTGATACACTGTGTGTGTAGCGTTTTTTTTCCTTTTCACTACAGCTCTGCAGTCATGGAGTTAATATATATATATATATATATATATATATATATATATATATATATATATATATATATATATATATATATAAGGGGGGGAGCAAAGCCCCCACTTGGGGGTGTTGGGGGGTTTCTGCCTGCAAAATAATTTTTTATTATATATTTTTACTATATATATATATATATATATATATATATATATATATATATATAAATATATGTATACATATATATATATTTAAAATTCCAAACCCGGCATACTTTTACACATGCTAAAATAACAGCAACACACTGTACACTATGTATAACATAACTTCCCCATTCTTGCCTGACTTATAATTCCCCCCTATAATGAAACATAAAATGGATTATGCTGTTGATGCTGTTGATTGAATACCTGTTGTGAAAGCATGGCTTCTCTGCTTTAGTTCCCCTCCATTCAATTTGTGTGGACTAATCTTTATATCTATATCTTTTTAAACCTCACCCTAAACCACAGGTTGCCATCTCCCTCCAGATCAATGGAAAGGACACAGAAATGGACTAAACCTAAAAAAGCTCTCACTGCTGTACACAAAAGTCAGCTTGTAAAGTATGTAGCCTTGCTCCCTTGTGTGAGGGTATTCTAAGAGACTGGTTCTGCAATGAAACATGGCTACTAAAGAGTGGACCTCCCCTAAGCCCACAGATGAGACTGCCCTAATCCATCAGTCCATCCTGGCCTCTGACATTCCCTCACTCTTGCCTTCACAAGAACCCAAACTGCAAAGCGTACGCCCATATGCTCCGAAAACTCTTGTCCCCAAGAAAGGTGACCCGGCTCATACTTTATCATTCCTGCCCTTGTCCCTGCCATTCCAATAGATGCCAGAGCTGCAGACTGAACTCTAGTCACCTGGGTCATAATCAGGACTTTATCTCTCTATGCCACGAAAACGGCTAATTGTGCTCTTTTTTGAAAAGGTACATTTCTTTCTATTGCCTACACATTCTACTCCTTTTGTTTATTTGTTTTGATGGGGAAGCTCATTTATAAGTGAAATAAGACACTCTGAGGTGTGATTTACTGTCTAATAAAACACACTTTTGGTGCTAAAAGCTTCTGCTGCAGTCATCTTGTGCACCAGGGTGTGCTGTTATTGGACAATAAACCACACCTTGCTATGCTTTACTCCTTACTGGAAGCATAATATACCTACAGAAAACAGCAGCTGAACAGCAGTGCACAGCAAGTTCTTGGAAAATGTGAAGTCTGATGCAAAGGATACTTAACAAATGCATGTTAGAGCATCCAGTGTGCTAGATATAAATGTTTTGGTTCAATAAATTTGAAACAAATGACTCAAAAATCAAGGAAATGCAGTAATTTAAACAAAATGTTAAAAATAAATCCCCCGGATTTACTAATCTTCTGTGCAGGACTAGTCTAGTCCTGCATGGAAGCGGCCACTTAGGAGCAAAATGGCAGCGCGCCATGTATAGTAATGAAGGCATGCTGCCTGTGCCCCCAGGCTTACACGGAGAGTGTATGAGTGCAGGGGGCGTGTCCGAGAGCAGAGCCCTCAGAATAAATACGCCCCTGCAATGTTGAACAGCAAAAAGTGGAAATAAATGAGCGATACCACTCATAGGTGTCCACATATCCCGACCAACAGTCTCCCATGTGTACAACCATCAACAGGACATAAAAATCAAAAGAAGAAACCCCCCTATTGATGTCTAAAGCTCTGAGTACAGCTAACTGTAGGTGCACGAGTGTGGCCATTGCTTAGCCACAGTGAATGCAGCCTAAAAGGTAGAAGAGGAAAACAAGGATGATATATGCAAATGAAGCATGTCAGCAATAGTGTAGTGGGCAGAGCGTTCGCCTAACGAGCAGGCATTCCCAGTTCGAGTCCCAGCACAGCACGGTCTATTTTACACAGCAAAGCATTGTATAAGCAATATTTGTAATGCAAAAACCACTAAATAACACACATTTTTATGAACAGGGGTACTGCAGGAAATGCACCTGTGAAAAGTCAGTATCATAATGAATAAGGCAGCAGTAAGCAGGCGTAAGCACAGATAAGCAGTAGAAAGCATATGTAAGCACTAGTAAGAGTATGCAAGTGCGTTTGCGTGGGGTTAAGCACTGCCAACACAGATTAAGCAAAGGAGAAGCTAACTGGGTGTAAGACACTGTGACCGGAAGTTAGCAGTGCTTACCTTCGCGCAAACCCACTTACAACCACTTTAAAGTGCCTTAAGCACACCGTATCCAATGGCCGGTGTTCTGCCCAGCAACAAAACAAACAGCTTCTGCAAGGCCAGAACCCAGGAACATGCACACCATGCACAAAATGATTTACCACTAAGCCATGCCAGATATCCATAAATCGTATGTTGTCAGAAACATAACCACAGCGCAGTCATGCAACAGTACAGAGAATGTATACCTACAGCTAGAGGGACGTGTGTGTGCAAATATATTACTATCTAAATGGATACAACATATCTATAGATGTAGTCACTTATATATGTATATATATATATATATATATATATATATATATATATATATATATATATATATATATATATATATATAAATATCCAGAGATATATACACATATATATATATATATATATATATATATATATATATATATATATATACAAATATATGAACAGATATACATGCAAATGCCGACAACTACACATATATATGTCAACATCTATATGTTCACATATACACAGCAAGTTACATTTATGCACACAGATTTATGTCTCCATAGGTATATGCAGATATAGTTAGAAATATGTAAGCAAATATATATACCCACAGAGGTATATAAGGCCAGACATCTGCAGATAGCAATGGTAGATGAACAGAAACATATATGTCCACATGCACCGTTAATGGGCTTGAGAAGTCCCAAACAATATACGTCACGTACGAATTGGCATACCCCCTGCCCAGCCAAACACGTCCGCCCTGCAATACACTACCAAGCTCATTGTATTGTATGTGTGCCATTGAAATAGGGATTTAAATTAGCCCTCTGTTATGTTTCACATGTTGACATCACATACCCCTCTCCCCCACCCACTAGGCAGGCCGAGCAGTACAGGTCCATCCAACCCAGGCCATCCCCGACCCATGCATTCATTGCCCACAGTTCCGATTCCCCCCACCTGCTGCACACACAAACAGCAACCATCCATAACCTGGTTACCTACCCATAGCTACCACACCAGCACACATTGCCCCCCATCCACCCACCCCCTTGGGACCCATCCAATATGTGTTCCCGACCCAAGTATCCTAGGTCTGGCACATGCCGTAGTCCATGAACATAGTCATGGGTACCTATGTAACTCTGGGTGTAGACGAAAACTGAATACCCAATGTTCGGGTTGTCCAGCATGGAACAAATGTAATCCTGGTACTAACAATAGATTTCACGTGTGACTCTGTGTACACTAACGGATTTAGTTGTAGGTATCGCAAATCATACGTGGCACACAAGGTCGGCTGGTATGCACATGAAACACAGTATCCAGCAATACCAGTCAACATTACAGGATATGTAGCTAAATATTTAGAGGTGTGTGTGTGTGTGTGTGTGTGTGTGTGTGTGTGTGTGTGTGTGTGTGTGTGTGTGTGTGTGTGTGTGTGTGTATATATATATATATATATATATATATATATATATATATATATATATATATATATACCCATAACTAAATAGATATATACCTCTCCCTCTCTGTAGTACAAATGTATACATACATAGACAGACATATATATAAATACCCACATATAGATATATACATATGCAGACACCCATACATCCACATCTTAGATATACATACAGCAATATATATCTATATATATATATATATATATATATATATATATATATATATATATATATATATAGCTATATATATATATATATATAGATATATATATATATATATAGAGATATATATATATATATATATATATATATATATTTATATATATATGTTTGTGTGTGTGTGTATATATATATATATATATATATATATATATATATATATATATATATATGTCTATATATATATATATATATATATATATATATATATATGCACAGATATATAGCTATGATATGATACAGCACTTAAGAACGACGTATGTTCACAGGCCGTGCCAATGGGTGTGAGGGGTCCAATCAAAAAACGTGTAACATGTAGCATTACTCCCCCCCAGCCAGACAGGGGAAACATACAAACAAACACACAAACAATGGAAACAATCCACTGCTCCACAAACCACAGGCAGGATACAACCAGAGGGGGGGAACACAATGGACCCGCTAAGTCTAATCTTGGAACAGAGACAGGAGCGTCCCTTGCGGGACACCCCAAAAATTGTCTTGTAATAGGAGGACACCTGTGCAATGACCTTTCAAGGTGAGGTGTGTATGTACCCGGACTACAAGAATGGGAAAGCCTGATGACCCATGGGTCGAGACAACGTACGAGTTGGGTCCCGTGAAGTGGAGAATGGGCAGTGTGTAGTGGTGTGTTTAGCCTGACCTGCACCCAGAGTAAAGATGATTGCTGTAGAGGAGGTGCGGGGGGAACTATGGGTATGAAATTATGGGCCTAGGTGTGCAGGTGTTGGCTGGAGTGGTTCTATTCGGACCACCCCATGGATG
Source organism: Protopterus annectens (assembly GCF_019279795.1). NCBI lineage: Eukaryota > Metazoa > Chordata > Ceratodontiformes > Protopteridae > Protopterus > Protopterus annectens. The sequence continues at coordinate 20,945,059 of NC_056742.1, read as the reverse complement.
TAAGCAATAGTGTGCATTGGGCAGAGCCACCGCCTAACGAGTAGCCACTCCCAGTTCGAGTCCCACTGCAACACAGTTTATTTTACATGACAAAGTACGGTATAACCAGATGTGTTGTTGCAAATCCCACTAAATAACACCAAAGAATACATGGTCGCAACACCCCACTGTAGGCATGTAAGCTGAACTAATTGGCATCACAAGCTATTATTGTTGTCCTCACCCCCACCCAGGGATGTGAGTGTCCAAACCTACCTCCAAATGCAGTGTATATACACAGCTGTTGCTGTAGAAGAAATGGCCACCTGTGGACCTTCCTGTCAGCCTTCTTGAACATCCTTGGACATTTCCCCTACTATCTGCCCCTCTCTGTGCCCCATTAACACCACTTACCTATCGACCCCTGTTTCATTACTATTAATGTTCATAGTCACAAGTAGGTGACACCTTCTTCCTCAACTATATTTGCAGAATCTGGAACCCCCTACCCACGTGTATTACCTCAGCTGTCCCACATGACACATGTAAATAACACATGAAGGAGCACCTCAAGCACACTTGGATCAGCACATGCTCACCACCTGGTGAATCCCCCCCCAACTAACACTCTATATGCCTACACCAACTAGTGAAACTGACACCTCCTGTCCTGCCTTGCATACAAATCCCAACATCCTGCATACCTTCCCTATTGCTCCCCCAACAATCATTCCAACGGCCTACTATACAGTTACAATGCCCCCCCCCTCTACCTACCTACCTACTCCTTCTACTCTAATACACAGGTATGGCATAACTAAACCTAACCCAAATACCTGAGTGTAACCTATCCAGAACTGTTAAACTAGAATCTCACTTCACCTTAAACTGATCTTTGTCAACAGTCATACCTGACATGTAAACTTGACCTAAGCATGTATAATACCGACATGTTAATGTGAACTAAGCATGAAGAATGTGGTACGTAGCGATGTTAAGTCTGTTACTCTCTATGAAAGTGTACACCTCAGTAGTACGTGATATGAGTAGCTGGGGTCTACTGTGGAGCTCCACTCCCCAGGCCACCGCTGACAATGGAGAAGCATACAGTCAGATTGTCCCAGACAACAAATGTGAACTAAATACATGAAGTAGCGTGGGGGTATGCAGCAGCAAGTGGGGTTATGCCTGTTTGAGTGGTGGTAGGCAATGCCCACACTGGTTAAGCAATGTGGAGGCCAACTCAGTATAAGATGCCGTAACCAGAGGTCAGCAAGGCTGAGCCTCGTGCACACCAGCACATACCCACCTACACTTCCTCTACAGTGCCTTAGGCACTCTGTAGCCAACAGCTCTTGTCGTGCCCATTAACAAATTAATCTGCACTCCCAGGTTCCAAATCCCCCCACCCTGCACACTATAGTCTAAGTGAGTTACCACTAAGGCATGGCAGATACACATTCAGCTGCTGTTATTACAAACATATCATCTAGCACAGTCATTCAACAGTATCGGAAATGTATGTAAGTATGTAGATTATTACCAGCAAACATGTGCACATTGCTCAATCACAGTATTCTGAGCAGTCTATGTGTATCAATGAACAGTGCCTGTCCAAACATACTGTAAGAACAGTAGTCTTGCATAATACTGAAGAGAAGAATGAAAAATGGTGCACGCCATGGGGGCATGTGGGCATGCTTCATGCACAGAATATCACACCTAGGGTGTTGGTTCCATGGAACCGGGAGATGAGGATGGCCCAGTGTGTGAGCAAACCACTGCTTCTCAAAACCCTGGCAGGATGCTACCAGTGGGAGAAACAGTGTAGACCAACAAAGTCTACTCATGACACAACAGTTCTGTCCCAAACTTTGTGGGTCACATAGATGTTTCCACCAGTATCGGAGGAGGATTAAGGGAAGGTTCGAATGTACATGGACTAAACGGATGAAGAGCCTGCAGAAGCTTGGGTTGAGACAGTATAATGGAGGAGTAATGACATGTGCAGAGCGGGAAATGTGTGGAGGTGTGGTATGGCTGGGCTAGCAACTGGAAAATGGATGGATGCTGCATACGTGGAGCTCAGGGGCCGGGGGAAGAAACATGGGTATTACAATATGGTAGAAATAAGACGGGTACCAGTAAGAGTGAAAGGGAAGGTCTACAAGAGGGTAGTGAGACCAGCTATGTTATATGGGTTGGAGACAGTGGCATTGACAAAAAGGCAGGAGTCAGAGCTGGATGTGGCAGAGTTAAAGATGTTAAGATTTGCAATCGGTGTGACTAGGATGGATAGGATTAGGAATCAGTATATTAGAGGGTCAGCTCATGTTGAACAGTTTGGAGACAAAGCAAGAGAGACGAGATTGCGTTGGTTTGGACATGTGCTGAGGAGGGATGATGGGTATATTGGGAAAAAGATGCTAAGGATGGAGCTGCCAGGTAAGAGGAATAGAGGAAGGCCTAAGATAAGGTTTATGGACGGGGTGAGAGAGGACATGCAATATGGTGTGACAGAGCAAGATGCAGAGGATAGGAAGAAATGGAAAGAAATGATCCGCTGTGGCGACCCTTAACGGGAAAAGCCGAAAGAGAATGATGATGAGAAATATGCAAATGAAGCAGAACAGCAATAGTAAAGTGGGTAGAGCATCTGACCAATGAGCAGGCATTCCCGGTTCAGGTCCCACTGTAGCACAGTCTATTTTACATGGCAAAGCACGTTATAACCAATATTTTTGTTGCAAGACCCACTAAATAGCTGATATATATGAACTCGAGTACTGCTCTATTCAGTCGCTTACCGCTTGCTCAGAGGTGACCTTTGCCTAACATACAAGGCCATGTCAAACCCAGATTTGATGAATATGCTTCACCTCAAAAAATCTAGATCCGTCAGAGCCACAAGGGCGGGAGACTTAAACCTCGACACGGCTATTAATAGGACGTGCTGGAGGGATAGATTCATCACCCAAAGACTCCCTATGCTGTGGAATAAAATCCCGGTATATGTGAGGCAGAGCACCTCGCTGGCCTTGTTCAAGAGAAATCTTGACCAATGGATGGGAGATCGCAGATATACCCCAGGGATTACCTCAGTGTCACTGCTCAACAGAGGCACAGCAAAATAATGGGTATAGTTCCCCATACTAAAGGGGTGGCGTAAGCCACAAAACTATGGGCTAGGCTTGTAAATGCCCTCGGGCAGATAGCCTAGTATGAACCTATGAACCTATGAACCTATGCAAAAAATGCACATGTGACGTATCAGTGTCAGACAGAATAAGGCAATAGTAAGCAGGTGTAAGCACAAATAGGCAATAATAGGCATGTGTATGCACTAGTAAGCGGGTGTAAGGCCTTACGACTGCTTTAGAGTGCCTTAATCACTCTGTATCCAATAAGCCTTTGTCAGCCCGGCAACAAAATAAACAGCCATGCAGGTCATGAACCCAGGACCCTATACACCATAGTCCCAGTAGCTATCCCACCAAGCCATAACAGATGTACAGAAGAATGGGTAGTAGTAAACATGTCTTCACCATAGTATAACCAAACTGAACCTGTGAAAGGCATCAGTATACAGTCATATGTGCCATAATTGACTACAGAACATACATATGTGAACGGGAGCACAGCAGTAAGTCCAGATGTGAGGTGTTAATGTAATAAAGTGTAAAAGTTCCTAGGACCCCATACAGTGTCCGTACACATGTGTCGAGGATACATGACACATATATAACAACAGTTGAAGGGGAAATCAATGCCAAAAGGCAATTATCATGCAAATCTAATAATACACACCACTAAGCGTAGCACAGCACTGGCTCCCAGACTACTGGTAGGATACTACCAGTGGGAGAAGCAGTGTCACCCTGCTAAGTCTACTCTTAAACAAATGCACATCCGTCCCTGGTGGGATAACTCCAAATGTCTACAAAAAAGAGTCCTCGGGGTAACATACCATGCCTAAAAAGTAAGCACAGATGGTGACGTATGTTCACAGACTACATGTGTGGGAAGCCTGAAGATCCATGGGTTGAGACAACATCCATGAAGGGTCCAGAGAAGTGGAGAGTGGACAATGTGTATTTGTGTGGTTAGATTAGGCTGGAACCTGTAGGAAGGATGACTGATGTGGAGGGGGACTGGGGGGGGGTGATGGGTACAACATTATGGGCAGAGGCGTGCTGTGGTTGGATGAACCCATTCTAATGGGACTGGCCCATGGATGTCAGCGAGAAAGGAGGGGGGACACAAGGAAGGTGCTGTGACATACCATTTCCCATGGCAAACCACGTTATGGGTAATATGTATGTTGCATAATCCACAGAATAACAGATATACATGAACTGGAGTACTGCAGCCACTAAATAACATATATATATATATATATATATATATATATATATATATATATATATATATATATATATATATACAAACAGGAGTACTAAAGGAAATGCACATGTGAGGTGTAGGAATCATAATGCATACAGCAGTAGTTAGGTTAAGCAGCACTAAGCTGTTGTAAGCATATGTCAGCACTAGTAAGCGAGTTTACATTTCCAGGCTCAGCAAATCTGATGCAAACTATCTGTAGGCATATGTAACCAGAGGTCTGCATTTGCGTAACGGTGAGCACTGCGTACACAAAGTAAGCAATGTTGAGGCTAACCTGGTGCAACTGGCTGTTACCTGCAGTTGTTGATGCATACCATTGCGCAAACACGCTCAAGACTGCTTACAAGTGCCTTAATCACCCTGCAACCCACCTCCCTTGTTCAACCCTGCAACATAATTGGCAGCCACTGCATGGCCCGAACCCAGGACCCTGCATACCACTATCATAGTGAATTAACACTACACCATGTCGGATATACAGATATCCCATGTATTCCCAGATATATCATGCAGCACAGTCAATCTGCATAAGGGGAATTGTACTAATATCACAACACTCAACCTCTTATTGCAAACATTGTGGAAACAGTGTGACAAAAGTGGGGTACATATCTGGACACGTGAAATATTGTTCATATACATGTAAAACATTGCTAGTTAAACAGTGATCTGTTGTAATACACATAATCTGAACAACATGATGTCTGCAACTGTAAAGTATCGGCATTCCTAACTGACCACATGCCTGACATCATCCACGTCAAATGGCCAGATGAATGTGGGGCAGGCCAATATTGTGAGCCACTCATGCATGGACATATGGACAGTCATAGATCTGTAAATGTAGAGAGATACACAAGTACATGTAAATAGCTGACTCACACATACATCATATCACATCAATGATATGTAGGTGGGTGGATACATATTTCCACATATATATATATATATATATATATATATATATATATATATAGCTAGATATGTGAATTGTAGCACCAGATAGGAATAACAACCGGAACCCCCTCCACAAAATAACTGACTTTATACACAGTTGATAGCGGTGAGGGCTCAGATGAGGGAAACCTGGTGATGACTGCTATGTTCCCCCCACCACAGCCATAACAGATATGCTGTGCAATGCAATATCCAGCATATGCAGTTCTTGAACCCAGGACCCTTCGCAACACAGCTACAATGGTCTAACAGTAGGCCACTACAGCTGTAGAAAGTCAGGGCAATATCGAAGCATATCAACCAGTCCAGTCATGCAACTATACATAGAATATATACCATCATCTAGATGTATCTGTGTGTAAATATATTACTATCTACACTGCTACAACATATCTGTATATGTATGTATATATATATATATATATATATATATATATATATATATATATGTGTGTGTGTGTGTATATATATATATATATATATATATATATGTGTGTGTGTGTGTGTGTCTGTACAACTTTCTAACACTTTATACATAGATATTACTATATATGGACATATATACATGCTAATGGCTTCATCGACACATATATGTGTCTACACCTATATGTCTACATATACACAGCATGTTACATATGTGTATGCAGATATACAGCTATGTAGGTATATACAGACATAATTACATATATGTCAGCAGATATATATAACTATATCTTGATACATATGGCCATACATCTGTAGAGAGCAATGGCAGATTAACGAACACACATATGTCCACATGCACCATTACTGGGGTTGAGAGGCCCCACACACTATACTTCTTGTTCAAGTAGGCATCCCCCCCACGGCCAAACACATCCACCCCGCAATACACTACCAAGTGTTGCAGATCCCGTAACCAGGATCTGACCCGACATGGGCACAGGAAGTTAAGAGTACAACATCCCACCTGTATGATGTCAGGTTGGTATTGTTGACATATCATGCAATACAGTCTGCCTCCCATAGGTAATGTAAACATGTAAACTGTGGTAACCAGCAACATCCCCAGGATGCAGATACACAGACACAGATATGTATATACATGCATACATATGTACATATGAACGTATATATATATATATATATATATATATATATATATATATATATATATATATAGATATATAGATATATATATAGATATACATGTGACTACACATACACACGCAGATATATGTACAGTAGGATACATATGTAGCCGGTGCACACAATATGGAACAGCCACTATGCCTACAGCTAACCACTGAACAAATGGACACAGTATGGGTCACCCATACAAATGATGACCGTTGCCTGCAACATATACCCACAGAGAGGTCATTGGGTAAACACAGGTTTGCAGAAACGGAATACCTTTCATTGTGTACCATGACAGTTCTACATGCCATGTCATATAGCTGTTCAAACAGTGACATCCATATAAACAGAAGAATGCAACCGTGAAACAGTTATACTAATGCAATAGTCTGGAAAGGTTCACAACCGTCGCTGTTCAGGCCAAGTCCTTAGATATGTACTGTAGTGAGGACTGACTGGACCACAGTATACCAAACAATCAACAGTGTACTGCAGGTGTATAGTTCAGCAACCGCTATCTACACTCTGTACAACAGCAGTGGGAGGTAAAGATGTCATGAGACCACATGGGTTGTAACTGTGACATAAAAAGTAACTGACACCATCACATGCACATTGCAAACAGAACAGTCCATCTGGCAGGTGGCAGTAGGCTTGCAGTAACCGAATATATGAACGTGATGTACATATAGGTGAAGTATATGGCAATTTACATCCAGATACCTTATGGCAGCTCACCCCTGATACCCCATATATTTAACAGCCTAGGTCATTTATGGTGCTCCCCTCCAGACTCAATAATACAGGGCCATCTTCCACTGTTATATACACTGGCCTCTAGAGTGCATAAGAGCACACACGTATTGTGTAGGTGATGCCCACACATATATAGCCCCAGCCCCACCATATGTGTGGGGGATACAACAGACATGGACTGATGGCAGCAATGGCAGTGTGATATACTCACAGCCCACTATGGAACACCCCCCCACAGCATGTCATATGTGCAAAGCTTGATATGTAGGTCATGTACTGATAGCACTCCACACACATAAACACACACACACACACACACACACACACACACACACACACACACACACACACACACTGTCAGTGGGATATCAGACACAGGACCTGTGTGGTGGACCGACAACACATGTTTGGCACACCTCTGGCCACCAAGAGGTTAGGCCCACAGTTGAGGGCTATGCAGACAGACTGAAATCCAAGGTTAAGTAGTAGTCACACACACACACACACACACACACACACACACACACACACACACACACACACACACACACACACACACACACACTGTAACACCAGTACTATACAAAGCATAACAAAGCTCTACTCACACTCTGTCTGTAGTTCCTGAACCTCCTACACATATGTAGCCGCCCTGAGTGTGTCGGTTCTCCTGTAGAAGTTATTGCTACCTGCTGTCTGTAACACAGATGCCCACACACAGGAAGGACTGTACAAACATCCACAGAATGTCCAGGTTATGTCATCAAATATAACCCCTACTGTACATAATATGTGGGCGGTCTGATATCTCACTGGCTTCTTAGCAGATATGATGACACTAATTATGGTGTACAGCACATACGCACCACATCATGCACGACATATGTACACAGATTGGCAGAGTTGTGGCTGACAGCACATATACAGGGCCACTAATGACATGTTGCTGTGATAATCTCATACATTTACTGTTGTAACAAGGTTTATGGCAACATATGTCCTATGAGGGATAAGACGCCAGTAACTGTCACAGCTTTCACCATCTACAGATTGCAATCCTCACACTTCCGTCTGCAGTCCACAGATAGGTGCTCCATTTGTAACACATGGAACCAATGGCACAACACACTGCCCTGTCTGCAGATGACCCTGCAGATGGGGCTTCCGCATAAACATGGAACTGACATGGCAGGTATTGAGACATGTAGGAAAGACATATCCACACACACACTGTTAAACCAACAGTATGCCACATGCAGTAAAGCAGCACTTACAGTCTGTAGGTGGGTCAGGCACATCCCCCTCCTGTGTGTTGCCCTGTTTCCACAGTGTATGTTCTTGAAGGTAAATTCCCAATCTATCACAGATGCTGGTTGCCAACCAACTGATCTAGTTCCTGCTCACAGTGAATGACAAGGGCCAACACCAACATGATGTTCCTAGATATCGGAGTGTGTTTCCAAGCAATTGGCTATGGGAATGTTACCACAGCTGTTCCACTTGCAATCAGCTAGGGGAGGGTTGCGATTCATGCAGAGGCCATCAGCTGATCATGAGCATCACTTAAAATACACATGCTGCTGCCTAAGCAAAGCTGGTGTAGGTCTCCACGTCCACCAAAGAGGGAGTGGGAGAGGCAGACAGAGGCAAAGACATGTCAGGGAGGGGTGGGGGAGTAAAACTGCAGGTTGTTTGTGTTACACACCTACCAGCACAGGGTATCAAACCCCCGACAGCTATGCACTGTGTTCACAGTTCACTGCAGTTATTGGATGCGGCACATGGGTTACCTATTGTGGAGCCCTCAGAACATATCTGTGATGGTGTGTGACATCTGCAACAGGGATATGGTAGCTATACGGTAGGTAACGTACATGTGCCTATCAGCATGAACAGGTACCAGTGTCAACACAGCCACAGTCTCACAGGGACACGCACACATCGACACACTTGGCAGGGCCAGGGATACTACTCTTCAGTAGTGGGATTGCCACAACACATCACTGTGGAGGTACCACGTGCATCACACGGGTCATACAGAGGTTGTATGGGCAAAGGGTATGAGGAGGTGTCTACCATCTGACAACATGCTTCTGTATGTGCCTGGAGGTTATAGTGAGTATGGCTGTGAACATACACATCATACAACACACAAACACACAGGGTGCCAGTACTGACATGCATGCATGCATGTCTGCATGGGTGTGTGGTGGTCGACTTTGGCAGCAGGGTATACAGAGGTAGGCGATGTGTATACCTTGCCATCAGGCCATATGACAATGGTCTGCATTGTGTCTCAGGGCTGTAGTTTCCACTCTTGCCCACACAGGTGGGTATTGTATCCTCCATCCAGTCACCTGGGTGACTATTGTTTGTCGCCAATGCTGTGCATCGTTTGCCATGTATGTGTTCCTTACCCCATGACATGGACGGTGTCTGGGATGTGCAAACCTCCCACATGCATATACAGTGACATGTGGAACTGTACCTGGGGTGTCTGGCCCATGGTGTGAACACAGATTACCATCATATGTGCCAGTCTTGCCCCCTGTGGCGGGGACCGGTAATGGGCACCAGGTTTACCTGCACCTACATGGATAGCATGCTGACAGCATTCCCTGGTGTCAGTGGCAACTGCCCATACAGGGCATGTTGTCAGGCATGGTATGCCCATTATGGGACACATGTGATGGCACCACAGGTGGTGCAGGTATCCATTGGGGAACATGGGGGAGGTGCACTGTCAGCATGTGCATGCATATTGGACAGATGGATAGAGGACATGCCCTCTGTAGCCCACTGCTATCACTCCATGGTTACTATCAGTGGCAAATATGCAGTGTGCTACTCACATATTGGCTGTTGCCTAGACATTTGTGTGTGTATGAGACATGGGTTGAGAGTGTGCTCTGGGTAATACTGGGGTTGCTAAATGTGATTGCCTGGCCTTGATGTCACATGTATGGGTATGGCTTTGCATCCCAGCCTCTCAGCTATTTCACATCTGTTATCCCTGTACAGTGGACATTATGCTATATAGTATGGCTGCCATATAAGACATATGCAAAACCCACTCCACATTTTCCACAACCACCTCTACACAGGATACGAGGTATCAACACACACACACACACACACACACACACACACACACACACACACACACACACACACACACACATGCACACCTGCCATGTCTTGGAGTAGAACCCCTAACTAACTAGTTTATTACACCTCAGCACTATGCAGTTACAGTACACACCATGCACATTACTGAAGTACTCCTTCCCCAAGGGTGTATTCCACAAGAATGACATCAGCAGGATTGCCAAAGTAGGCCATTTAAAATGTACTGTGGGTGACTACCCTAAAATGCATTGCTCCCTACACAGACAGTGAGACACACACAAAACATCCACGACCGACATATGTGGGTATAGAGCCCCTGACACAGGTCTATACCACACTACAGCATGGAGCTGTTATAGGATGCACCATGGGGATTACTAGGGAACTCCTTCCCCAAACCTGTCTTTCACAAAGAATGACGTCAGCTGGATTGCAAAAGTGGGCCATGTGAAATGTACTGTGTGTGACTAGAATATAATGCATTGCTCCATATACAGACATGGACACACACAAAACATCCAGAACTGCCATGGGTGGGGATGGAACCATGCTACAGTTCTAATTCACAATCCAGCGGTACGCAGTTACAGGACACGTTATGGAGATTACTGGGTTCTACCTTCCCAGAGGTGTACTCCTAGGTGGGTGATATCAGCAGCCTTGCCAAGGTTGAGTTTAGGAATTGTAAGGAGTGTGGCTACCCTAAAAAGCATTGCTCTCTACATAGTCAGACACGCACACTAACACACACACACAGTTGCCACATATGGGGTTAGAACGCCTACCTAGTTACTTTATCACTCTACAGCATTATGCAGTTACAGGACATGCTATGGTGATTACTGGGCAGCAACCTTCCCTGAGGTGTATTTCTAGGTGGGTGACATCAGCAGGCTTGCCAACGTCGAGCAGAGGAATTGTAATTTGTGTGGCTACTCTAACATGCATTGTTCTCTACAAAGACAGATATACCAACTAACACACACAGTTACTACATCTGGGGTTAGAACACCTACCTAGCTACATTATCACTCTACAGCAATACTCAGCTACGGGACATGCTACGGAGATTACTGGGCTACAACCTTCCCAGAGGTGTATTTCTAGGTGGGTGACATCAGCAAGCTTGCCAAAGTCGAGTATAGGAATTGTAATTTGTGAGGCTACCATAAAATGCATTGCTCTCTACACAGACACACACACACACAGTTACCATGTCTGTGGTTAGAACACCTACCTAGGTTACTTTATCACACTACAGCAGTACACAGTTATGAGACATGCTACGGAGATTACTGGGCTACACTTTTCCCAAGGGTGTATTTCAAAGTGGATGACCTCAGCGGGTTTGTTATAGTAGGGCTATAGGGAGGGCAGTGTGTGTGCTTGGGCCATAACCCATTCATCTAGAGGTTGACAAACCACATGCGGGCACACACAGAGTTATATTCCACAGGTACGGGTATACAGCTGCTAGATGACTACTTCCTTGTACAGTTGTGTTGCACAGCTAGCACTTGCACCACATAGTCCGTAATGCTGACAGATACCGATGGCTAATGTCTACAGTGAGTGACATCTGAGCATCATGTGGTTGATGTCATTTGGCTGTATGCTGGGTGGGACAAGCCTCATAATGGTTGGCTCCATGTCACAGTCACTCTCTCCTACACATCTATGTACGTGCACGTTTGGCTTATTAGAGTGTATTGTCCTTGGATATATGCAGGCATTCCTATCCACTGTGTGTGCAAAGCATGAGTGGTGCATACTGAGGAGTGTCTGCACTAACATCTGTGACTGCCAGATATGTCTGGTCCACTGTTGTTTGCAGACATGGGCTTCTTTTGATTACATGTGTGAGCATGCCCAGTATGAACTTTCAGTATGTTGTTGGCTGACAATGCCTTCATTTCTCTGTGTGAGCATGCCCAGTATGCCCTTCTGTATAGAATGTGTGGATCAATACCAGGTAGTTTGTACTCCAGTGCAGACCTTTGTCTTGTACACCTACAGGTAGCAAGGTGTTTCTGTTCCGTATCCATCGATCATTTAGCAGTATGGGGACAAATTGTGCATGGGATAGTGTGTACTGTAGGTGATTGTGTCTGTGCTGCTTCAGCTGCATGGTATCACTGTTAGCAGAGATATTCAGACATGTGTACTGTTATACACAGTGATGTTTTCTGTCTTCGTGTACTGCCAGGTGGACATTCTTGCTCATAGTGCTGTCTTGGGGCCAAGGGTGACTACAGCTGTGTCTGGTATTGTGGGCAGGCACCTATGTATTCATGGTAAGTTATGCCATTCTGGAGGGGGAGCTACAGACACTTGCTGCTGGGTCTGTGTATCCAGTTCAGCACCTTGGTAGAGTGCTGCCGGGGGATACCATACTTGTACACCTATTGACAAGACAGTATGGGCTTATTTTGCTGTGGGAATGTCTCACAGCTGTACAAATTTGCAAAGGTTGCCCAGAGGCAGAGGCCATGGGTCAGGACATTAACCCTATTGTGGTGTACGGGCAGGTGTGTAGCCACTCATTTATGTATTTGCAGCCAGGGATAGTGTGGACACACAGCTTGGTGTCAGACCCTGCACATTTCATGCTGGCCATGCTCCCACCCCCCCCCCCTGTTATTCTAACCTCTTCCATACATTATGCATACATTCTCTGATACTTTCCCTAAGGGTATCACTCCATCACAGGTGTGTGTTAGTGTTGGTCCACAGTTCATGCAGTGGGACATGATGGACATGTTACTGTGGTTTGTCCACATAGCCTTGCATATGGCTTATGTGGAGTGTGTTATGTTGTTATTTGGATGTCCATGGCTTAACATGCATTGGCAGTACGTGTGAGACACAGGCCTTTGGCAGAGGCCTGTGGGAGATTAGGTGTTGCTGCGGGCCACATGTGGCAGGCCATTGCATTCTGTCAGGGCTACAGTCGCAGACCACCATACAGTATATTCCCCTGGGGTGACAGGGTAGGTGTGATAGGTGTTCATGCAAATTCATTCTATCAGTCTGGATCAGGTGGTGTGGATGCTGGTAGGGTGATACATACAGCTAGGGACAAACCTGCATGGGACACCTGCACTGCATGCTGCATTCTTCCACTATTGCCATGTACGGAAGGGGTCATACTGTACCCATTCCCCACAGCAGGGATATGGCTAAAGAGGTACCTGTGGGTGGTGTTTGCATGGGCTGGGTGCATGTGTGCTATGGACACTACTTGCATCTGACACACAGATATGCATGGGGCATTCCAGGTATGCTGGCATGTGCAGGTACACCAGCTGTTTTCCAGTACATTAGAACTACCTCTTTTGTAATCTGCAGGTGTTCGGGTGGACATCACCGGTATCCCCTACTACAGAACCGGTTGCTGTGATGCATACCTGCATGTACAATTCCAAGGGTGTCTCCATTTCACAGTGATACAATGTATACTGTATGTCTAGGGTACTTTCCCCTGTGTACTGCTTGTATATCTAGCCCATCAGCCATGCCATGTCAGTCTTTCAGACGGTGTCACATATTACCACCATACATTTACATTGGCTTACTGCTAGCAGGTGGTATACTGGTGGAGATTGTCCTTGGCACTGCAGTTGTGAGGGCTTGTCCCTGTCATCAGCAGTACTGGGCTATGGCCACCAGGTCTTACCTCGACATGCATACATACTGACCACTCTCACACAATATGAAACACACACCATCCTAACACACGCAGACCTGCATATTGTGCACATGCTACAACCTATCCTGCTTCCTTGGCCACCTCTGGGCATCTCTGCTCCACTCATATTATACCTACTCATGCATGTTACTGTATTTCTACACAGGATTGGGGGGGAAAACCTGACTGTTACTACATTTCTACGCTGGATTGGGGGTAGGGGCACACCTGACTGTTTCTACATGTGTACATGGGAGTGGGGGACACACCTGACTGTCATTACATTGCTATGTAGGATGGGGGGCACAAGTGACACTTGTAAACATTTGCTATGACTGTACTGGTATGGCATGTACTCCATTTCATTCTGTATTGCTAACTATCATGCTGTCTAGAGGCACACCAGTGTACTACAGATCATGGCTTTGGTTGCCCTACATATTATTGTCTGACGTCCTACCCTTCAGAACTGGCATCCCACTGCCTGCCCTGCTGTGGTCTGTCTGTGTAGGCCTGGGGGTGGGGTTAACCCTAGCCATCATTCTGGGGCCATGGCACAGGCCCTGTTTGGGTTTGTGTCCACCTGTCCTGCTGGCTGCAACTGTTGTTGGGTATGTGAACCATCCTGACTGGCATGTGTGGGTCATATGGTCACACATTTCGCACAGCATATTTATTACAGTGTTTTTTGTCACCCTGTGCAGTACTGGCTATTATGGTGACTCCAGTATATGTTACACATGTCAGGGTGCCACTATGGATGTCTACTGTCTCCTGCCATAACATTCAGCCACCCAATTCCCTTGCATGCTCACATCCATACCATAGCTACAGGTGGCAACACATTCTACTCCATTTGGCAATTGGTAGGTTGATTGACTTACCTTGTGGGTGTGCCAGACTTACAGATGGTGCTGGAGGGCTGCCTATGTCAGATCCACATAGTACACTGCCTATACATGGTTGAGTACAGGTGATGTCATGTTTGGCATCCCTTTTACTGTATGTGCGAGTTGAAGAGAGGTGTCATTCCCTGGGACCCTACTGTGTCAGTGCATGTGCTATGCGTTGCCTCTTTGCCAATGCCAGAACATACTGGGCATGACTCCTTCTGCCTACTAGGGCAGGCTCAGGTTCTTCCTCCTCTGGGTCACTCTGTGCCTGTGCAGGCCTTGGCATTGGTGGGGGGCTGTGTGGCCCTGTCCCATGTTGTTCCTGCTGCAGCTGTTTCCACGGGATCATATTGTGTAGCATCGCACATACCATAACAATTTGGGTACATGTAGCTGGTGAATACTGCAAGGCTGCACCAGATGTGTCCAGACACCGGAACTGTGACCTGAGCATCCCAAACACATGCTCTATTATATGTCTGGCCTGGGTGTGTGCCTCATTATGGCATTGTTGTTTAGGTGTGTGTGCATTTTTGATGGGTGTCATCAGCCACGGCTCCAGTGTGTACCAAGCATCCATCACTAGGTGACCGTAGGGGATGTCCCTATTGGCAAATCTCTGGTACAGCTGCATCAGATGCCATATGTGGGAATAGTCATAGCTTCCAGTGCAGCCAACACACACATTCATTATAATGCCCTGGGCATCACATACAACCTGGCAGTTGATGGAGGGGATGCCCCTGTGGTTGATGTAGGCCCTACTCTGCTCACCAGGTCATGCTTTGATGTGTATGTGCGTGCAGTCTATAGCATGCACTACCCCAGGGTATTCTGCTATTTGGTGGAAAAGATGCATATTGCTGGTCAACACGTTACGGGTGATGAGGAAATATATCTGCTCACTGGCATGTGCTGACATGGCATCCAGGAACTGGTAGAATACTCTGGATGCTGATGCCCATGAGATCCCCATGTTATCCCTGGTTGTGCTTTGAGAGGTACCTGTGTCTAGTATACCTAGGCCTACACACACCTTGGTATCCACTGGGATGGGTTCCCCTCATTTATGTTTGGTGTGTCAGGTGTGGCTGGCACAGCTCAACTACTTGCTGTAGGAGGTCTCTGTCCACCCTATAGTGCTCCACTATCTCCAGCTCATGTAGACCCTGGTAGGTTACCCTGGGTCTGCACAGTCTTCTCCATCTCCTCACTGTGGGTTGTTCAGCAGCATGCACATCCTCACCACCCTCAGCCTCTTGCACACATTGTTCTATGTTGCCTGCTGCAGCCTTTCTCATCTTGTAGGTTTGTTTGTTAAAATTTCCCCACTTGTATACACCAGTGGTGTAGAGTGTGGGAAAAACCAGTAGGGAAGGTGGTTGCTTAGTTTATAGTAGTGTTCAGGGCTGGGCTGCTGCCTGTGTAATCGGTTGCTTCTGCTACATTTCACCTGCCAGATATGCTAGTTCTCCTTGATTACCTTGCTACTGCTGATTTCCTTTCCCATTGCCCTTCTGTTTGGACCCAGAGCCGCACCGCACAAACAGAGTACTTGGATGTGCACACTGCTGCTGTTTCCTGATTTAACTTATTTTTTCTTCCTGTAAATCCTGGTGCGTGGCACGCACACCCGCTTACACTTTGTAAAGAGTGCTGGACAGGTTTAGACACACCCCCTAGCTTGGCTGTGCTAAGCTGGGAGCATACCTGAGCCACAGTATGCCTGACACACCCACCCATGATGTCACCTACCTCTTAGTCTTGCACTCAGCTATTCATACTCTTACACTGTTGGGACCTGCCTCACATGCTGGGGAAAACCGGGATTCATTATCCTTCCCCTCATTTGCATAGGATTGCCTGCTAATGCATAGTTACATGTGTCACACTGTGCCTCCCCCTTAGCAACCACTATTCACTGGCAAGGTTGTCTTTTGCCTGCCATTGACTTGCATGGCAGAATACTGATTTTAGTTAGACTGCTTTTTTTAGGTTTATTTTCTTATTTCCCCACTGATCCCGTTTGCATGCCACTGCCCTATGCTTCAACAGCCGTGATCGGCGGACATATAATAAAAGTTATATTTTGCATGTTTTCCATTGTTTGCAATGCCAATGGCCTTATACTTGGCCATTGGCATGCTTCCTCAATGATATGCAGCCTTTATTTGGAGCTGTCATGTCCCTGTTTTGGATTTTGCAGTACTGTACCCAGTTACTAACTGAGTACATTTCTGCACACCATGATTCCTGCTTCCTGGATAGCAGATTTACCTAATTTGCATGGTTTTCACCTGCAAATGGGGTAATTTGTATACGGGGGCTGAGAATGTGCAGCACTAGTGCTAGAGCACTCACGCACGTCAAACGAGCACGTACGTGGATCGCTCAGCTACCATATTGCCAACATTGCCCCTTACACTAATCATGCACGCCATGCAAGCTTTTGAGAATCCAGGGGAATATGTGTAACAGTAATTTTCTGTGATTTTGTTTTTTTTTCTTTTAATAACAGCACTGGCTATAAAAAACATTAGCCCAAAGGTGTGCTATAAATGCAAATAAATATATCTAGTTCAAAAAACTATTCAGCTGTTAGTGCCAACTGTGTTATTTGAGAATAAATAGTAAATACTTTGATCCAAATAGGATTATGGACTTAAGGATATATTTTCAGAAAACTCTTTGTTTGATCCAAATTAACAGGTGTCCTAATTCGTAGGCATGCAGAGAAACACTCGATTGTCCCTTGAAGCAGGAATCAGAACTCAAAATGATGTGGTTTATACATGTGATATATGCTTTAAGGTAAAGAAAAACTAAAATATGCCCTTTAAAATGAGGAAAATCTGTCACTGCAAAAAGATAATAAGACACATTATGTTCAGCTTTTGCAAAAGCACCATGTGGAAAATAAAACATGCTATTTTCAAAGAAAGCTGAAAATAAAAATCCAAGGTTTATGAAGTTCAAGCAGATGCAATTAAATGCCTAATTAAAAACATCTACATTGTATGCAATTTGTCAGACTATGCTTAGTATCAAATATGGATGTGTGTGTTTGTGTGTGGCATGTGTGTGTGCGTGTGTGTGGGGGATATGTAAATGCATCTAGTGCTATACGGATGGTGTATGAAAACAATAATATTGGAGTCCCATCTGCAGAGACTCATAAATGACTAAGTATCCATTTATCAGTCTAGAACATAGTATGCTACCAAATAACAAACTTCAGAAAACAAATAATTAGATAGTTTACATCCAGATACTTATGATAAAGGGAGTTGGTGAACAAAAACAGAGACATACCTGTAGAAACCCAAGCTTATCCATTACAACTATACATATGAGCAAAGCTAAAGCTTTGACATAGCACAGAATAATTGTGTATATATTTTATGCAATATACATTATGCCAATAGTTTTTACTAAAGATATATATATCAATGCATTTCTAATGGATATACCCTCTTATAATAGTGAATACATTAAAATTATGTGGGGGGCTACACCCCCCCTATTTAATATTCTCACTCCAGGGTTGCACTGCAGTGGGGCAGGAGCTATATTCCATTTTCGACCAAATGAACTTCGACCAAGTGAGCTTTCAGTGAAGTGCAATGCCTGGTAAAATTTTCGACTAAGTGTAATTTGACCAAATGTATGGAATCCATATACATACATACATACACACGTAGTTGTACACATTTCATTGAATGAAACTCAACATTTAAAAGAAACCAGCTTTGGCTTTGTGGGCATTCTGTTTGCAGTTCTGATAAATTTTAATGTAAGTTACAGCTACCTTTTAGCAAAAAAATAACTTCTTTCACATGCAATAATTACATTTTACCCTCATGCCTACCAGTATACTTCAAAGTATTTGTCAGCATACCAAACATCTTGTGCATGCTATTTCCAATAATAAAAAACAGGGAAAAACTATTAAGAGGCATTTTCTGCTCAGAAGCATTTGTAGAATGACATACAGAGGGAAATTTGTGCAAAGTTGGAAAAGTGTATTCATGGTATTGTGCATGCACATGATGACTGTAGTACACTGAGGAGCATATATACTTGTGAATGGCAACTGATGCCTATGAGTTGGATGCTATGGATAGTAGTAATTTACTTTAAAATAAATTAAAGTAGTTGGAATTCCTGGATAGAGACAAAGCAAAGAAACAAGCATAATTTAGAAATAGACATTCTAACTACAACCCATCTTTACTAGAAAGAATATGACCTTAGATACAATAACACCAGAACCTACTCATTTATGTCAGCACAATGCACATCCCCACTATAATCACTTCAAATGACAGAATGACAACCATAATATCACAGACATTTTAAAGTTATTTTTTAATAATTTTATATAATCACACAGTCATTGTGGAGTACGGCTTATCAAATGGAGAGTGCAGCTCTGCAATGGGACTGAAACAAAAGATTTACATAGACTTTCATTTCAGTCCTTTGCATATGATCTTTAAACTATCATTGTTATTATATTTCAAGGTGCTTAATATCAGTTGCTACTAAATTCAGTAAAATGAACAAGATATCCAGGGAAAAAAACAGAGACTCGCTGAGCATTTTTCGGATGCCACACTGAAAGAAATGCATGGAGTGAAGCTAATAAACTGTTTCTGTTTACTTGTTCTTATGACACTCCCCCAAACTTACTAATCTTTCATACAGGACTAATCTAGCCCTGCACGGAAGCAGCAGTTTAGGAGGACGGCAGCATGCCATGCATATTAATGAAGATGTGCTGCCTGAGCTCCAAATCCTACACTGAGTTTGGACGAGTGCAGGTGTCGTGTCTGAGAGCAGAGCTCTCAGAATAAACATGCCCCTGGAAAGTAGAACAGAAGAAAGTGTAAATAAATGAGTGAGACTGCTCATACGTGTCCGCATATCCCCACCAACAGTCCCCATGTGTTCAACAGCAACAGTACATTGAAATGAAATAAAGAAACCCTTGTATTTATTTATTTTTTAAAACCCTGAGTACAGCTAACCATAGGTGCACGGGTTTGCCCATCGCTTAGCTACGGTTAAAGCAGCTGAAAAGGCTGAAGAGGATAACAAGGAATATATATGCAAATGAAGCAATAGTGTAGTGGTTAGACCATCTGCCTAACGAACAGCCATTCCCGGTTTGAGTCCCACTACAGCATGTATCATTTTCAATGTGAAATTTGTATATGAACATATTGTTACATCTTTTTGCCGTATAATCTACATAATAATATTTAAATGTGAACTGGAGTACTGCATGAAATGCACATGTTAAGTTTCAGTGTCATAATGAATAAGGCACTAGTAAGCAGGTTTAAGCACAAATAAGCAGCAGTAAGCATGTGTAAGTGCGTTTTCATGGGGGTAAGCATTGCCTACACAGATTAAGCAAAGTAGAAGCTAACTGAGTGTAAGAAACTGTAACCAGAGGTTAGCAGTGCTTACCATTGCGCAAGCCTGTGCAAACCCGCTTACAACTGCTTTAAAGTGCCTTAATCACTCTGGATCCAATGGCCCATGTTCTGGCCACCAACAAAATAAACTGCCTCTGTAAGTCTCAAACTCAGGACCCTGTACACTATGGTCACAGTAGTTAACCACTAAGCCATCATAGCAATAGATATGCATGAGGTATCAGCAAACTAATCCTCACCACAGGAAAATCAAACCAAACATGTAAAGTGAATCTATGTACAGTGTGAAGTGGTATTACCTGCTACATAACATAAATATGTGAACTGGAGTACTGCAGTAAGGCCAGATGTGAGGTGTTATTGCAATAAAGTTCCCAGGACCCCATATAGCATACATACACATGAATCAAGGATACAAGACAGATCTATAACATGTAATGAAGAAGACATCAATGCCAAAAGGCAAATATCATATAAATCGAATATTAACCACGGGTAAGTATTCCACAGCACTGCTACCCAGACTATTGGCAGGATACTACCAGTGGGAGAAACAGTGTTAACCTGCAAAGTCTAATCTTAAACAAACGCATGTTTGTCCCTAGCAGGACGACCCAAAAAATTCTGCTAAAAAAAGTCCTCTGGGTAACATACCATGCCTTACAGGTAAGCAAAGAAGGATATGTATGTTTGCGGACTGAATTTGTGGGAACCCTGAAGATTCATAGGGTGAGACAATTTACATGATGGGTCCCGAGAAGTGGAGAGTGGGCAATATGTAGTGGTGTGGTGAGATTCGGATGGAACCTGTAGGAAGGATGACTGATATGGAGGAGGGAGGGCGTGGAGGGAATGTTGGATAAGACATTATGGGCCAAGGTGTGCTGGGGTTGGACAGACCCATTCTAATGGGACCACCCCATGGATGTAAAGGAGAAAGGAGGTGGGGGGAACAGGAAGGTAACTGAGACAAACCATTTCCCATGGCAAAGCATGTTATGAGTAATATGTATGTTGAATACCCCATGTAATAACACACATATATATATATATATATATATATATATATATATGAACTGGAGTACTGCTGCCATGAAAGAACATATATATATATATATATATATATATATATATATATATATATATATATATATATATATATATATATATATATATATATATATATATATATATATATATATATACATATACATACATATATGACCTAGAGTACTGCAGGAAATGCACATGAGGTGTCAGTATCATTATGCATAAAGCAGTAGTTAGGTTAAGCAGCAAGAAGCAGTAGTAAGCATATGTCAGCACTAGTAAGCGAGTTTAAGGCTGTGTGTGCGGGTTTGCGTGAAGGTAAGCACTGCTAATTTCCAGTTACAGTGTCCTACACCAAGTAAGCCTCTAAATTGCTTAACTTGTGTAGGCAGTGCTTACCCCCATGCAAAACCACTTATAACTGCTGAAAAGTACCTTAATCACACTTTATCCAATGGCCCTTCTTCTGCCTAGCAAAAAAATAAACTGCCTCTGCAAAGCACAAACTCAGGATCCTGCAACCTATAGTCACAATAGTTAACCACCAAGCCATCATAGCAATAGATATGAATGAGGTATCAGCAAACTAATCCTCACCACAGGAAAAATCAAACCAAACATGTGAACTGAATCTATTTACAGTGTGTTGTTGGGTAACCTGCCACAGAACATAAATATGTGAACTGGAGTACTGCAGTAAACATAGATTTGAGATGTTATTGTAATAAAGTGTAGTAGTCCTCAGGTCACCATACAGTGTATGCACACATGAATCACGGATACCAGACACATATATAACCTGTAATGAAGAATAAATCATTGCCAAATGGCAAATATAGTGCTAATTTACTATTATGCTAACCGCAGCACAGCTCAAGTTAGTAAGTGTAAGCAATGTGTAGGGGAGCCAATTCAAGCTGCCTAGTGGTATACCTCTTTAAGCAGTGCCAACCTCATGTAAGCAGATCTGCCCATTGCGTAGCCTTTTCAAAACTGGCCAATCATGGGGAAGTGTGGGAAAATGGCCGCATTTAAACCCCACAGGCAGGAATACTACCCATAACTGGTTGTAGCTTCCTACTTCCAGCAGAATGGCTGGTGTGGATGAAGGCACTCAATTTAGAGTGCAGCGCTGGGGCATCCAGGAGTCAAAAATCATGGTATGGCTCCTGGTAAAACACCATGATCAGAGACTACTGCAGGGCCAGTACCAGGGCTTGCAGTATAAATCGGAGGCATGGGACAGTCTCACCCGTGACCTCACCAGTGCCACAGTTATTCCCCGGACAGGTGAGCAGGTCATGCACCACCTTGCTGACCTGAAGCAGCAGAAGGGGGATGTACTGGAACAGTGGATCCAGGAGTCTCTGCAGATGCTCAATGCCCCAGTACTGAGTAAGTACTCATTCTACTAATTAGTAAATAATTGCCTAGCTTGTGTATACTATAGATAGATATGGCTAAATATCACTGCATTTCTCTGACAGCTGCAGATGAGCGGGCTGCAAACCAGCAAGCCCATGATGCTAGATTGCAAAGGCTGCATCACGAGGCATGTTAGTAATCAGTCTGCATGTACTGTCATGACAAATAAATGTAAGAGCCTTAGAAAGTGTTGTACCAGTAGAAATAAATGTGTAATAGTCTGTGAATAAAGGTATAACCCCCCACAGTGCTTCTGTTTACTCTTCTCTCATATGTTGGTGATTTGTTCCATACTATAAATAGTTCTGTTGTATCTTAAGCAGTGTCACCCACACCATGGCATGCAGATAAAATAGGCATGAAGTCCTGCATAACAATGTTGGAAGTGCCAAGAGGTCAGTTATATTGTACAAGTTAGGGAGACTTAGATAGAAAACAGTCAAAAGCTTTACATCAGTCCCCTGATAGCACAGTGTACTGTGATGTTAGCTATAATATTTTGTCACACACAGCAGGGGTTTGAATCCTGAGAGTGCTACTAAGTTGTGTGCATAATCATACCCCACAATGTACAGATTTTGATACAATGTTCAGATAGAAAGCTGTATGCATAATTATACCCAACAATGGTACAGAATTTTCTAGAATGTTCAGATTGTAAGTTGTATGCATATTCATACCCCACAACTGTTCCAAGCTGTCCAACATGTCCAGATAAATGGTCCATATCACCAGCTTGGTACCCTGTTCCCCTGAAAATCCAGTGTGATGATCCAAGAAATGTAGGCAGTTGTCAATGACATATAACTGATAGTCAAACATGTACATAGTCATAGAATGTATATGGAAACAAACCTGTCATTCTAGCACCGTACCCAAAGTGTATGACAGCAATTCTCAACATATGTTGCATTAACACTTGCAGCCTGTCATGCCTGTATGTAAGACACAGGTCACGTATAAAATAATTTATAAACATACCAGTGTACAATATAAGGCCATTGTGTATTGTAATAATACATGTAAGGGAAAGACCACTGCAGTGACTAAGAATGTTGTGAAAACTACACGGATATATTAGTTGTTAATTGAACTCTCTCTCACTCACCCCTACCATATGTGCATAATGACCCAATGATACTCCTCAACTGGTATGTGTACACTCCAAAATTTTGTTGGGACATATATCCTAATAGTTTATAAATATACACATTTGTTTCTATGCATGTGCCATGTGAAAATGCACCCATATTGGTGGACTGTTGCCATCAATGAAACCTGCATGCTCCTGTAATGGCCACTGTTGTTCCATATATGCATGTGTTCTGCTTGTTCTGCAACTGTGTTAAATCTGGTGTGTTGGGTTAATGGGAATACCTATGCATGCTGTTATAACTAATCCTGAATGCTGTTCATAGGTTCATAGGTTGGTACTAGGCTATCAGCCCTAGGGCCTATACAAGCCTAGCCATAACAATTCCCTGGCTATTTCTTCCCACATTATTTACTTTCCTGGACCGCTGTCTAGCAGGGCGACTGACGTGATCCCTGGGGTGAATTTCCTTTCTCCCATCCAATCGTCAAGGTTCCTCTTGAAGAGGTCCAAAGAGGCACACTGCTTGACATGTATGAGCAATCTATTCCAGAGTCTGGGGAGTCTCTGGGTCAGGAACCTATCCCTCCAGCATGTTTTGTTTATTGTGATGACAAGGTTTGGATCCCTGGAGCGTGTAGCTCTGAGGGATTGGGATTTCTTTAAGTGTAGCATGTCCAACAGTTCTGGGTTTGACATGGCCTTGTATGTTAAGCAGAGATCGCCTCTGAGTAGACGATATGCGACAGAGTATAGCTGGAGTTTTTTAAGGTGGTCAGCGTAGGGCATCTGCTTTAGGCCTGTGATTCTTTTAGTGAGGTATTTCTGAGGCCTTTCCAGTTGTTGCAGATGTTTTGAGAGGTACATACCAAATGGGGTGTTGTATTCTATAATGGGTCTAATGAGGGATGAGTACAGTGGGACAATGACCTCCTTTTTTCTGGATGAAAAGCCCTTCGTGATGAGGTGTGCCACATAGAAGGATTTTCTGACTGTTGTGGCGATGTGGTTATCGAAGGTGAGACCACTGTCCACCTGTGTCCCTAAGTCTCTTATCACACTTTCTGTGTTTAGTGTACTGCCACCTATATGGTAATTCATGGATACATGTTTTTTCCCAAGTTGACTGTTACTAACCCATATCTGTCATAAACCTGTGACAACACAGCTCGTATGGGAAGGCCGGTCCCAGCGGACACACCTGTCCCACCTCAGATGGCCATGGCACTGGGCACCAGCACATCTGGGGCCCAGCCTGGGACCTCCTCCTCCATGGGCCCTGCACCACCTTCGAGTGGAAACACTGCAGGGGATGGGCCCCCCCCCGGAGCGGGCACAGAGGGGAAACTGTCACCCGTCAACAGGTCAGGGCCATGG
The DNA here is from genome assembly GCF_019279795.1 of Protopterus annectens. Classification (NCBI taxonomy): domain Eukaryota; kingdom Metazoa; phylum Chordata; order Ceratodontiformes; family Protopteridae; genus Protopterus; species Protopterus annectens. The sequence goes on along the minus strand of NC_056742.1, from coordinate 20,919,742 downwards.
TGCATAAGGAGCTCGAGCTGGAGAATTAGTGTGGGGGTAAGAGGCAGTAAGCACTGTTAAGCAGTGGTAAGCAGGTGTGCGTGGGGGTAAGCTATGCCTACACAGGTTGAGAGATTTGAAGCTAACTGACTGTAAGCAAACATAAGCGGAGGTTGGCAGTGCTTACCATCACACAAACCCATGCAAACCCGCTTACAACTGCTTAAAAGTGCCTTAATCACTCTGTAGCCAACGTCCCTTGTTCTGCCAAGCAACAAAATAAACTGCCTTTCTGAGGCTCGAACGCAGGATCCTGCACTCCATACACGAAGTGATTTATCACTAAACCATACCAGATATACATAACCTGAAGTTTTCATAAACATATCATGCAGCACAATCAGTTAACAGTATAGTAAATGTATTATCATCACACCACATAACCTGTTAATGCAAGAAGTCTGGACAAAGTATGCCACACTGTGGGTACAAATAGGGATATATGTCAACTAATGCTCTGATACACTTAAAATGTTGCTAGTTACATAGTTATATGTATTAGAACACATATGTAGAAGGAGATGAAGTCTGAAACACAAATGTGTTGCCACTAGTTACTGAACTCAATGCTGCGATCATCCATGACAATTGCCAAGTGAATGAGGAACAGGCCAAAATATGAAGTGAAAATGCATGGACATATGGATAGATATATATCTGTAAATGCAGACAGATAGACAGCTATATGTAGATATATATATATATATATATATATATCTATATATATATATATATATATATATATATATATATATATACATATATATATATATATATATATTAATGTATGACTCACAGATAATCATATAACATCAATTGTATATAGATACATACATATGTTGATATGTATGTATATATATATATATATATATATATATATATATATATATATATATACACACACAGATGTATATATCTATAGATACATATATATAGATATAGCCATATGAGATATATATATATATATATATATATATATAGGTACATACACATATACACACACAAAAGGTATCAGTATCCATACATATGTAGAAGTAGTGTGGAAGTACTGGGTGCAAAGTATACCCCTCAGCCATAAGCCCTTCAACTGGCACCTGTGAAATGTGTAGTGTGGCAACCATTCCCACTAATGAGAATACTGACATTAAACATATACCCACCCACAATTCAAAGGACATGACATGACACACAGGTATGCATACACAGATAACCTTTATTCGTGTACTATACAATAATGTATGCCAGTACTGACACCACATAAGTACTGAAATATGTAATCAGTCATGAATGCAAGGCCCACACAAAACAGTAAATGCAAGCAATGTGTATATATACCATACTATTCTGTCCAGGACAAGGCTTTCAATTAGTACAACAGTAGAAACAGGATTTGCCTTCAGGATACGTAACAATCAACAGTTACAGATGTAGTTCAGCAGCCTCCAATTACACCCTGTAGTCAAGCCCTAGGGGGAAAAGTAGCACTTGTGTTAATGTCACAGTATCTTGTACATAACATTGCTTAACCTAACATCTCACTATCACACTGAATGACCCTCGTCTTAACAGTTATATCCCCAAAAAGGTGCCATAGCTTAGGTTAATGGCATAGAACCCCCCCCCCATAAAAGGCTGTACAAGGGCAAGGAACACTGTGTACCACACACTTACCTCTGGAATGTACAAGGGCACATATGTGTTCTCCAGCTGTTGCCCCCATATATATGAACTTGGCCCAACAGATGGTGTGGTAGTCCATGACATGACTGGGATGATAGCAGTAATGCTAGCGGTAAATAATGATAAGCTATTACCTAACAACCCTTCCTGTATCACAGCAGGACAAAGACTGGCATATATGTGGAGGACAGAGCCAGGAACATAGGGCCATATTTGCATTATTGCTGTTACACACAATGGAAATTGCTGGTGTTACAGGATTCGTTGCAGCATACCCTTATGCAGGGATACAACATTGAAATACAAATGGATGTAGCCATGTACTGATAGCACTCAACAGACATAGTGCCACAGATATATCTGGGACAATACCTGTGTGGTGCACAGACAAAACCTAGCAGCCAATCCCCCTGGTATCATATGGATAGGCCCACAGTTGAGAGCTATGCAGACAGACAACATTCCATGAAAAAGTATCATGTACACAGAAACCCTGTAAGAACAGCAAGATACATTGCACACAACAACACTACTCACGCTGTCTGTAGGTCTGGAGCCTTACCCAAATGTGGATTTGGCCTGTGTCTGCAGGTTCTGCTGTAAGAGGTATTGCTACCTGCTGTCTGTAACACTGATGTCCACACACAGGAAGGATGTCATCCATACTGTAAAGGTGAAGGGACAACGCCCGCAGAAGGCAGCAATTTATAGTACAAGGGTTGCCATGACAGTGGTTATCTGAAGTACTACACAGCAGGCTGCATGCAATTAGCAACTGGTGAACACTGACTGGTGCAGAAGCCACCACCTGATCATGTGCAATACCAACAAAAGCATGCTGCACTCTATTCAAACCAGCTCAATCACTCTACTGGAGAGACTAAGAGAGAGAGAGACTGAGGGAGAGAGAGAGAGAGAGAGAGAGAGAGAGAGAGAGAAAAAAAAACATTTTCAAGAAAGGTCACAAAGCTCAGGGTTGTGTTACAGTGGAAAAAACATAACAGGTATGTGAAACAGATATGCATTTACTGGCATGTAGTAAATGGCATAGAATAATAGGATGTATACTGTGAAAGGATGTATATGTGCCATCAGTATTTGTTCCTGTAATGATGTTCTGCTCAGCAACTGCACTGGACAGTAGTGTCAGTCCCTGTGAGCAATGGGACATATCTGTCAAATGTGCAGACCAGCAGTGAATGGCAAAGATGTGACCCATGATATCTGTGTTCTGTAAATTACTGTGGCCAACAGCTGGTTGGGGTATTAATACTGCCATGATAGACACATGGGTGAGAGACCACACCACCTGCAGGACAGTGATGTTAAAGTGTAGCATAGCATGCCCAACTGTCATAGCAGTATAATATGCTTATCTAAAGTTTGTCACCATATATACCCCCGTGATGTTAGTCTGTATTCACATGTGACACCTGTCTGTGTTGCAGCAAGGCAGAACAGTTCAGCTGTGAAGTAAAGAGGGTACATGAGTGTGGTCCAGATGTTCGTATGCATCCCACATACAGATACATATATGTGTGATACATATTCACAGCTGTGTATGTTTACAGAACCTCGGACAGTTATAAATTTATATAGGTATGTAAACAACACAAAATGATATCTACACATATATGTACATATGTACATATGCATACACACACACACACACACACACACACACACACACACATATATATAGATATAGATATAGATATATAAATATATTATGTTTATATATATATATATATATATATATATATATATATATATATATATATGTCAATACATGTCCCCTGCCATGACGTGTGAGAGAACATCACACATCAATACACAACATACCTACACACCAGTACATGGCTGCAAGATGGAGTGTGAAGTGTGGTGTGTAACTCATGTTGGGAACACATTGCAATCGTATGAGAAGGTGGGATATATATGTTGGTGAAAGGTATTAGGCACATATTGGTATGTAGGTCTGGTTGGGTGACAAACAAGACAGCATACAGGGCTGGTATATGAAACATGTGGTGGTGAAACACTGTGGACGGGTAGTTACATTTGGAATGTGGAGGCCATTGAGCCCCCACATAGGAACAAAGGGAACATGGTGCCCACCCATGGACAGTCACGACAGCATCTACATGGACATAAAGGTGCCTGGGCTGTGTGCTGGGCAGGAGGGACATGCATGTCAAACCCTGTATATGTGTACTGCATGCCCCCAGGTGATGTAACACATACCCTATATCTCTGTGGAGCTCCCTATGCACAAGACCCTCGACCTAACTGGGTGACAGACATATGTCTGTGTGTGCTCCATGGGGGACACACCATCCCCTGAGGTGGTTCCACATGAAGGTTGTGATAGAACAGTAGATACTGAGGTTCCATGGTGGGTCACGGCTGTGATGTGGACTGGTAACATGTGCACATTAGGTTAGAGTGGTGTTCCTGCTGGCGAATAGCCTCTACACATACTGGTGTGTAACTGTTATGAAAGATATGTGGGCTGTAATAGTCCACACAATCCCAGAACATGTCCAACAGCATGCATAGATATCCCCAATATCACAAAATGGCAGATGTGTAGCAATCACATAGCAGGCCTGCCACATGCATATGTGGAAACATAGTGGCAGTGACAATGGCATGCAGGTGAAATACCCTGTAACAGCCCAGCAAATCTAGTGTACCCACAGGGAGCGTGTCTATAAACACATAGCAGAAAGTGTTGTATAATACAATATATGAACTAATGGTACATATACCGGACGCATACCACTAGCGTTGTGTGAACATTATGTTGGAGCTGATATGGTGGTGGGAGCCTGATATGTGCATTGTATTATGGTAAACTTGACATATAAGTCGCTCAGACATATTTCCATCATTATGTCTTTTAGGGAGTATGGCGCACACGAGGAATCCCGCATACAGTGCCACCTAGGATGAAATTATAATCACCAGCATCATCCACAACTACCAGCTGTTGTTCTCACAGACAAGCCAAGACCAGCAGGAGAGAACAGCCATGTGGAATGATGTGGTCCGCAGGGTGAATGAAGGAATGAGGTGGGGATGCACAGAGGTACATATGAGCAGGTCTGCCACCATTGTAGTGACCTGCTCCGCCAAGTACGTCACCGTGTCGTTGCTGTATGGGGTGACCACCTTGCAACGGGGGGGGGCATAACATTCATCCCCCCTCACCAGGGTGGAGGAGCTGCTCATGAGCCTGGTAGCACCTGCCTGCCCCCAAGAGCTACAGACTTATACAGTCATGGAGATGTGTGCTAAACACACACCAGACATGGAGCATGCAGGTAAGATTCCAAGGCATATCAGTAGACTACCATAGTGTATGCATCTGTACAGGTAGATCATGCACATGTGAGATGTGGGGTCTGTTTCTGTGTAGTACTGATAAGCAGTAATGCACAATCTGTAGTACTGTGGACTTCAGCTGTTGTACTGTAATATTGCAGCCACCCTGTAGCAATGCCACAGCTGTGGCCACTGACATTAACTATATCCCATCCCAATGTAGGTACCTCTGGGATACCAGCAAGGCAGCAGCCGGATACTGGTGAGTATGGTTTAAGGTTATGCTTGGCAATTCACTGTGCATGTCATAGCTAAGCTGTAGGCCATGTACACATCTAACACACCTACCCATAATGCATGCTGTACATGTGCACTGACAGAGCACACCCCTCACTAATGGGATTACCAGCCTCAAACACATGCAATACACAGTCCATCTCAGACAACTGTGGCTACACTCCAGTGCACATTGCCCAGGCACAGCTGACATTTGCCCAGCATACACAGCTATGTCATACACAGAGCAGTTGAACATGCTACACATAAAGACATCCCACTCCCTCTGCAAACACATGCTCCAGGGTCCTAAACCTCATCAACACATTACACAGAACATACTGGAGGGATAGGGCCCTGTCCTGGGGAATCCCCACACTCTGGAATGGACTACCCATACATGTCAGGCAATGCTACTCATTGGCCCTCTTTACAAAAACACTTGACAATTGGATGGGAAATGGGGAATTCACCCTGGGTAGTATGTCTGTGCCACAGCCTGACAGGGGAAAAGGGGAATAACATTAGTGGGTGGTTTATGCTGGGAACCCTTGTGGCTAGGCTTATGTAGGCCTAATGGACCAGTACACACCTATGAACCTATGTGTACCACAGGCAACATCAGCCAAGGCTCAGTCATGGTCAATAATGGTCTCTACACTCAGCGTATGTACAGTACTGTGGTCGGTCTATTGGTAGTCTATCACTCATACATGCACCACTGATGATGACATCTGTGAATACACATCAAGCATTCACTAAACACTTGTCCACATGTGATCCAGGAACACACAGAGGCTGTGAGCAGCAGCAGAAACACAACTGACACACAGATACACATCCTGCAATGGTGTGTTCATCAGTGAGGCATGGTGCACAATACATGCCAGGGTGCTGAACAGATGCACAGCAATGTTGTGGACATGGGTGCAGTGAGTTCCAGGGGAGGGCCATCACTTGCTAACAGAAGCCATGCATCACAGCCATGTATAATGTTGGTAACAGGGATTGACTACAGTCGCGCTGCATGCTGTTGACCACCACATGTCCTGCATGCTGACATATGTGTAATTACAAGTTTGTGTGTGATACTGTACTGCACCATCGCCTGCTATTGTGTGTGTTATGGGGGTGCGGGAGCTGTCTGTAGGTGTTGTCTGGTGGAGTGTACGGGTTGCCATCTATGTCAACTGCATGTGTGTATGTCTGTGTGTGTGGCCATGTCTGCACATGTGTGCGTGCGTGTGTGCGCGTGAGCGCACGCGTGTGTGTGTGTGTGTGTGTGTGTGTGTGTGTGTGTGTGTGTGTGTGTGAATGTACTGTCTTACAGTCTGTTTCCTGTTTTCCCCTCACAGGTGGCAAGGTGGGGCTAGTTCCCCCCCCCCCACAGGGAATCTGATGTCACTAATACAGACAGTGACCATGCAGATAGGTGTGTTGAGGCACAGGAAAGGGTCATCAGGGGCTGCCACTGGGCCACCAATTGACAACGCACACGTATCCACCCCATCCACGCACACAGTCACACTGCCTCTACATACCTCATCACCGTTGGCCTTAGCTGAGGGACAGCCTACAGTTGGCATTGGCCAGGACAGTGTGGTATCTATGGCATGTGTGTCAGGACACAGAAGCCATAGCCAGATGTCTGGTGGGGTATCACATAGGCAGATGTTCATGGGTGCTCATCTGAGCACTGCTGGTCATCATGCCCCTGGCAGATGTGCCACATCTATTTCAACCACACACATGTTCCAGACTGTCATGGAGGCACAGGCATGAATGGAACGGTACACCAGACAGGGTATAAGGGAGCAGAGGGCTCATCACACCTCTGTAACTGACAGCATCAGTGACCTAGCAGGTGCCATCCATAATTACACCGAGGTCATGGATAGATGGTGGGGTGAGACATTGGATCTCATCCACAATGTCATGTCCATGCATCAGGACAGGGTGGGATGTATGCTACGGTCACGTGGACATATGCCAATAACACCACCAGCTGGAGGTCACTGTGGGCATCCAACCAGTCACAGCCATTCCCATAGTGGTAGTACCAGCCCCAGCACTGGGGGGATGCTTTCCACAGACCGTCATAGCAGACCATGTGCATGTGGCCCTGGTCAGTCCCAGGAGGGACCTAGATCCAGTGGACATCTGTCAAACTCAGGGGACAGTACTTGATCTGGCTTTGTGCCTGATACTGCCTGTAGAACCCCTGCCAGGCACAAGTCCCATGTCCATGGCCAGAGACGGTGAACTGCAAACCCTGCGAGGTACAATCTGCAGCTGTCTCACAATTCCCTGTATAGGGCAGCCACATGGAGGAACTGTGTGCATGCAGACACATACACATAAACAACAAACCTAGGGCAACCACATACCTGCACACATGACATCACCAGTGGCCCATAACAGTACTCAGCCCCCTCACACACACAGACACATGTTGTCAATTGTATGGCTCAGCCTAGGCCTCTGGCAAACCAACAACACACCCTGTGCATATGATGATGCCTGTGCCACTCCCTGACATCTGTAACATCGATGCAGGGACAGGCTATCATGGTGTTGATGCACAGGGTAACTGCACAACAGTGTAGCAATGGAATGATATGTAGCATGTTGTCAGCAGTAAAGTAAAATGCTAATATCTTGGAAGGTGTAGCTGTGCAGCCATGATGTATCATAGCTGTAATTAACAATGCTGCATTGTTGTCAGCAGTATCTATTCTGATTGTATTGTGTTTGTCCATGTGCCAAATGACTGATGGGTGTAGTGGTGTCAGCAGGCCTTCTACAGTGGACACTAGTAAGTGTACTGGGTGGTACACATGCCATGGCTGGGTACAACACACAGAGCCTTTGGTTTCGATGCAGTACAGGTACAAGATTGTACACATGGAGGTATGTCCCCATGCAGGTAACACATTTGTTGCACATGTAATCCCAGCAAGATGGGATAGGAACAACCACACAGTGCTATATATGCAGTCTGCAATGTGGATGACATTGATCATGCTAACAGCAGGGTGTATGTTCCTCTCCCCACTCTACTGCAATCCTCACCTAAGTAACATGTGTGTGCCAATACCGGTGGCATAGCCCTACCCTTAGGAGGGTGTGATGCACTCAACTACTGTGAATGGTGTAAACAACAACTAACAACCTGATTACATACACTGTACAGTATTAGAGACAGCTATGAGGGGGGATAGACGCAACAGTAACTGCAATAATGGCAGTTGTGTCCACAACAGCCACACCCAGTGAGTGATAGCAACCCCAGTAGTGCTGCACACCTCTAGAGTGTGGAGGAGGGCATTAACACATCTATAAAGGACTGTATGTCCACGGGGTGGCACCAGTGGAATGTTGGCATATGCCAAGCAGTCCTGGTGGAAACATATTCTGTGAATGGAGGTAGAGCCCTTAATAACTACACACATTCCTACATGTGGGATGGTGTACAAAAGCCTGCTATGAACTACATAGGCATTGTGCGCCTCCTAACCCTCATCTACACCTGTCATGATTGAGTAAAGGAGGTATACTAGGTTCAGGTTGTATTCTCTGCCTTTGATATGGGGTCCCATGTGTTAAGATTACCAGTGACATTGGCCATGGGTTCATTGTTGATATGTTCCATGTCCGTGCAGACCAGGGTCATCAGGCTACTGGGTGTTAGTTGCCAGCTGACATGGTGGATTTGTGGTCGTCCTTGCCAACATTGGTGAATTCATTGTCAGGTGTAGGCCTACTGGATCGTATGAGGGATCCCAGCTACTTACTGCACCTGCTCAGGGGGTACCCCCAAGCATAACACATCACTTGACTGTACTGCATGATATGTTAGTAATGCCAGCCTAACATCCTACAGGTGGGATGGAGTACTGTTAACATGCACTGCCCTTGTCATGTAGGGTCCTGCTTATGGGATCTCCTAAGGTCAGTATTGTATTGCAGGCCAGACATGTTTGGCAGGGAGGAAATACCTATCCGTGCCAGATGTATGTTGTTTGGGTCTTTCAAAACCATCTATAGTGCATGTGGACATATATGTCGTGGTTATGTTCCCAGTTCCATCTACAGATGTATGTCCATATATACCTATATTGATATGTATGTGTTTACCTTTGACAGGGAGACAATCATTTCCTTGAACGGCCCTTTCTGCAAACTGAAAGGACAAACCCGTCATTTCTTACTGCACCACAGTTCAAAAGACAGCAGTTCTAAAGGCACCTTTGCTGACTCTCGAACTGCAAGTTGGAATACATATCGTAATGCCAGGGGGCATGCCCCCCTGCACCCCCCGTCTGGAGGGCTGGGCCTCACACAACCCCCCTACTGTGATATGCTAACTCCTAGTTTGCAATACAGTGGGGATAGACAAATATTCCCCATCCCCACTATGGTGCCATCTGCAACCAAATTGCCTAATCTGCAATGAGCGAATGCATAGTGACATTCATTCATTGCACATTTGATGCATGTATTGCAAGATTGTGCAATGTTGGGAACATACTTTTGGCCTTCCAGCTTTTCGACACATGGATTTCTCCCTTTGAAAGGTGAGCCATATATATGCTTTCCTAGTGCTGTATATATGTAGATATGTGGATGTATACATATATATCTATGAATGTATGTGTATCTATGTATATATGTATTGATTGGCATAGATATATATATATATATATATATATATATATATATATATATATATATATATATATATATATATATATTTCTATCTACTTATATAGATATGTTATATCCATTTAAAGATGAATATATATATATATACACACACAAATGCATCTACATGTCAGAATACATTCCCTGTAGTGTTGTATACCTGGGCTGCATGATATGTATGTGAAAACATCATGATTATGCATATCTGTCATGGCTTAGTGGTAAATCATTTTGTGTAGGGTGTGCAGGGTCCTGGTTTCGAGCCTTGCAGGAGCTGTTTATTTTGTTGCTGAGCAGAACACAAACCTTTGGATACAGAGTGAGTAAGGCACTTTAAAGCAGTTGTAAGTGGGTTTGCATGGGTTTGAGCAATGGTAAGCACTGCTAACCTCCGGTTACGTGTTCATACAGTCAGTTAGCTTCTAAATTGCTTAACCTGTGTTGGCAGTGCTTAGCTCTGTGCAAATCCGCACAAATCTGCTTACAACTGCTTTGAGGTGCCTTAATCACTCTCTATCCAACAGGACGTGGACAGCAACAAAATAAACAGCTCTTGTAAGGTTCAATCCAAGGACCCTACACTTCCTAGTCAAAGTGATGTACCACTAAGCCATGACAGATACACAGATATTCAATGTTTCCGAAACATATCAGCCAGTCCTGTCATGCAACAGTAAAGAGAATGTATACCAACATCTAGATGTCTGCGTGTGTAACTATTGCAACCTTAACAGATACAACATATCCATATATGTACAGATATACATATATATAAATATATATATTGTTTTACTAACTCTATATACATATATATCACTATCTATGCACATATTCTTATATATCTGTTAGCAAATAAATATATCTATAAAGGTATATATGGCCATACATCTGTAGATAGCAATTGCAGATTAACAAATACACCTATGTCCACATGCACCATTAATGGGGTTGAAAGGCCCCACACACTATAAGTCTTGTACGAATAGGCATCCCCCCACAGCCAAACACATGCGCCCTGCAATACACTACCAAGTGCAGTCTGCCTCCCATAGGACATGTAATATGTGGAAGCCATCAACGTCCCCAGGATACAGATACACAGACACATATATGCAGATACAGCTATACATATATATTATATATATATATATATATATATATATATATATATATATATATATATATATATATATATATATATATATATATATATATATATATATATATATATATAAATATATATATATGTATACATGTGACTACACATACACACACAGATATATGTACAGTAAAATACATATGTAGGAGGCACACACAATATGGAACAGCCACTATGCCTACAGTTAACACCTGAACAACTGGACACTGTATGGGTAACACATACTAATGTCAATCATTGCCTGCAGCATATACCCACAGAAAGGTCATAGGAAAGACACCACACACAGGTTTGCAGAAATGGGAATCCTTTAATTGTGTACTATAACAGTTCTATATGCCTTATCATATAGCTGTTCAAATACTGACAACCATATAAATGGAGTACTGCAACTGTGAAACAGTTACACTAATACAGTAGTCTGGAAAGGTTCACAACTGTTGCTGTTCAGGCCAAGCCCTTCAGAATGTACAATAGTGCAGACAGACTGGGCCACAGGGTACCACACAATCAACAGTATGTACTGCAGGTGTGTAGTTCAGCAGCCTCTATCTACACTCTGTACAAACTCCATAGGAGGTAAAGATGTTTTGTCATCAAATGGGTTGTAACCGGTACATAACAAGGCATAATGCACAGAACAGTCTGTATGGCAGGAGGCAGTAGGCTTGCAGTACCCCAAGTCATGTAAGTAATGTCAATATAGGTAGAGTATGCAGTACTGTACATCCACATATCTTGTGGCAGCTCACCCCTGATACCTCCACATTTTGTAACAGCCTAGGTCATGTATGGTGCTCCCCACCTAGACTCAATAATATAAGCCCATATACCACTGTTACATACACTGGCCTCTGCAGTGCATAAGGGCACACATGTGTTGTGTAGGTGACACTCACACATATATGGCCCCAACCCCACTGTATGTGTGGGGGATACAACAGCAGTGGACTAATGGCAGCAATGGCAGTGTGATATACTCACAGCCCACTGCAGAACAACCCCCAACAGCATGACATATGTGCAAAGCTTAGTATGTAGATGGGGGACAGAGGCTGGAATACAGGCACATATGTGGACCACTGTTGCCATACACTAAGCAAGGTGCTGGTGTTACAGGATAGTCTGCAACATACCCTTAGTCAGGGAATTGAGGTTAGAAATAGACATGGATGTAGCCATGTACTGATAGCACGCAGCACACACACTGCCAGTGTAATATCTGACACAGGACCTGTGTGGTGGACAGACAACACATGATAGGCATACCTCTGTCCAGCAAGAGGTTAGGCCCGCAGTAATGAGCTATGCAGGCAGACAGCATTCCAAGGTACACTAGTATGTACACACACACACCCTGTAACACCAGTACTATGCAAAGCATTACACAACTCTACCCACAGTCTGTCTGTAGCTCCTGATCCTCCTACAAATATGTGGCCGCTCTGAGTGTGCAGGTTCTCCTGTAAGAGGTATTGCTACCTGCTCCCTGTATCACTGATGTCCATATATATATGGCTATCTGGATAAGTATATGTACATATATTTCCACCATATGTCCTGGACATGGACTGTAGCCATACACCAGCCCCTACAGTCCCAAAGTCGTAGTGCAAGGGGATGACAGGTATGTATAGCAGGTATATTACTAGACTGTTGCTACTGTCATTGGGATTGTCTTCACAGACATGGTGTGTGTGGATGCTGACATCTGCTTATAATATGTGTGCCATTGGCTACTGACAGACATCCTAGGGGAATCATTGCAAGGTACCGCTGCTAGCATGTAATGCCCCTGTGGAGTGCGGCAGAGATAGTGGCCACTATATGTGGAACTTTAGACACCTCTTTACAGTCCAGAGGTATACACATAATCCCTTAGTGCTTCACATGTGTACCAGGCCTGACAATATGGATGTAGACAGCCATGTAGATGGGTATAACACATAATGACTGGTATACATTTGGCACCATAGGTGTTGGATTCACACACTCCTGTCTGGCCTGATACATAATGACTGCTGGTACAGGGGTGCCATGGACACATACCACCCACTAGATATTGACATACATCTGTACAGCATCCCACTGCTCTGTCTGACATGCATGATGTTTAAGGGAGGCCCAGCAGCAGTACATCTGGTAAGTATCTGCACATAACATCCGACTGGTTAAGTGCACTAAGCCGCTAGGCATGTAACAATGCACTGTGCAGGCTGCAGGCAGACTGGCTCAACACTGGCCTACATCTCGTATGGGGGAATGCACATGTACCTACATATATAGCAGGCTCGACAGCCATGTCACAGCACAGGGTAAGATACACCTGTGTGACAGTGTATAACCACAACCAATGTGAACACAGCCACAGCCACATATGGTAAGCTAGCATAATATTACAGTATATGGACTATCTGATCAACACCATCCTCATATGTGCCACTCACAGAATGATCCTACATATACTGGGCTGCTACACAGTTTGCTATGATGGCTGTCTGTGGTATGGGATATGTGTGTATGGCCCTACAAACATGAACGGCAAAATGGTACCATACAGTGGGGCAGCATGTAACATCTGATAGAAGGGGAGCTAGAACAATGACATCTACCACAGTCTGTACACAGGATGAAGTAAATATTAACAATACACACACTGCTGACATTCACCATCACTACACAGACCTCAGTACTGTACAAACATCCACAGAATGTCCAGCTTATGTCATGAAATATGACCACTACTGTACATGACGTGTAGCAATCTGATATATCACTGGCTTGTTATCAGCCATGATGACAGTATTTATGGTGTACAGCATATATGCACCACTTCATGCATGCCATATGTACAAAGGTTGACAGAGGTGTGGCTGACAGCACATACACAGGGCCAGTATAGACATGTTGCTGTGATAACCTCATATATTTTCCAGTGTAACAGGGTTTGTTGCAACATATGTCCTATGAGGGATATGAAATCAGTAAATATCATGGCCTTCACCATCTACAGACTGCAATCCTCACACTACCTTCTGCATTCCACAGATTGATGCACTGTGGCTAACACATGAAACCAAATGCACTGTGGCTAACAGTGCATTTGGTTTTACCAGAAAGGCTCATCCAGACTCTGCTACACTTTGCTGTGAAGGAAAGGTTAGTTTGCTGTTATTTTTTGTATTTCTGTATTGCCTTTCTATATTTTGAATACTGTAGTTTGTTTTCTTTACCTTGTGTTTTGCTTGCATTCTGTTTAACAGCATATTAAAACTTCAAAAGAGACCACAGCTCTCTCTGTTCTGAGTCAGGCAGAATTTTCCCCTCCCTTCCACCCATTTAAGTTGTCTTGTTAAATACCACTGTCTTTCTAGTTGGGCGCCTCTTATGTTAATCTGACCATATATCTCATTTCTGTCTACTTTCACTGGCTTATGTGAGTAATCACATAACCATCACTTTTGTAAACCAATCTTTCAATTATGTAAATTTATTGACCTTCCTTCACTATTTCATAGTACCAAAATACAACAGTAACCACCCTTTCAGTCCATCTTGCTGTTTTAAAATAGTAACTCTCCACTAAACCTTAACTTTTTAAACAGGTAAAACTCAAGTTACCTACTTTCATATCTAACTTCTCTAGTGCACACTGCAGAGTGCATTCTTTTCAATCTTACCTTTAAGCATCCCTGTTACTAGCACTTTCTCTAATACCTAAAAAGATCATCTCTACTTGACTCCAATTAGACTTTTCTCTATCTGTTAAACCTAGCACTTGCTCCTACAGTACTTATTACCTTGATATGGCACTCTTATAGATAGCACCCCAAAAGGCAAACCCCATTTCTCGGTCACTTACGCCCCCGAATCTCTTTTAAAGTTTTTTGTCTAGTCCTTCTAGCATGTCGAGGGATCAGTTGCTAGTGTCCTCTCCTGCTCAGCTGGTGAACCTGGGAATATTGAGGCAATGTTACAATTGCCTCATGTACACAGACAACCCTCTCCTCCTCCCACAAAACACAAATACATGTGAGAGATGCAACTATACGGCCAAACTGGAGGCTGAGCTCTCAACATAGGACTGGCAAGACCAGTCAGGAGGAGAAGGTTACCACACACTATAGACCCAGTCTCACATAGTACCATCACAACCTCAAATCATACACATAAACACACAAAGACATACTCGGCTCTGATCAAAAATCTACCAAAACAGCAGAGGCCACCAAAGCAGACACCCAAACAACCACCACCTCAGAACACAACACCTGCAACACATAGACCTCACAGTCAGAGTGTCAAACAGTCACAGCCCTTAAGGCCAAACACAATGCCAGACACACTAGTCATTGGTGACTCCATAGTCAGACACACTGATGTCCGCCACCAGACTGAGTAAGGAGAAGGTCACAGTAAGCTGCCTGTCGGGCACTAGAATCCGCCACATAACGCAAGCACTCAGGTCTCTCAACAGCAGGTACAAATATGACTCAGTCGTTGTCCACGCTGGTGTAAACGACCTGAGACGCACTCCTGGACTACATGAAAAGAGACATTGAGGAGCTCCCTGATTATGTAGCCCAGGCAGGTATGACCCTGACCTTGAGCAGTATCCTACCTTCACCAAGAATGATGCCACAATACAGAGATAAGATGATCAGCTTTAACAATTGGCTTAAACTCTGGTGTCATTCAAAGGGGATCCAATGTCTGTCTGCCTGGGATGACATGCTGGACAAGCCACGTTGCTTCTAAGGGACGGCTTGCACCTGTCACCCTGGGATTCTGGATATTGGCAAAGGCTCTTGCCACCCCCATAGTGCCTTTTTAGGCAAGGCTCAAATTCTAAACCTACCACCCTAGAACACAAAAGGAAAAAACTAAGGGTAATGCTGCTCAATGCCAGAAGTCTAAATCTCAAGATGCACGCACTCGAGGCCCTTCTCAGTATGGAGAACATCGATGTCTGTGCAGTGACAGAAACCTGGTTCAAGGCTCCTGAGAGCACCCCAGCACTATCAGGTTTTACCTCTTATCATGCGTTCGCCCCAAAATCGGACAATACCAAGAAAGGAGGGGGTATCCATATTCATCAAAGACACCCACACCTCAAGACTGGTGGCAACGCACGATGCATCGGAGACCATCCAGGTGCAATTAACCATAGGCAAGACTGCTCTGCAAATTGTAGCATGTTACAGGCCACCCTCACAAACTCAGGACCACATGGCCTTCCTGAAAACACTAGAGGGGATAAATGTATCACCAAACACCATCATACTAGGTGACTTCAATTACCCTAATATAGACTGGGAACACTACTCAAGCCCAAACACCCTAGCCCAAAAGTTCCTGGAATTCATAAACTCAAATGCCATGGAACAACTAGTCACCATCCCACAAGAGGAGAAAACATACTTGATCTCATCATCACGAACATGGGAGCACAATGTTCAACACCGAAGTATACCCCTCACTGGTGAGATCAGATCACAACTAATCTCGCTGGAGGTCCTCATCCCACCCCACCTGAAATAAAAAGACCACAGTAAAGAAATTCTCGAAAGCCGACTTCACACTTCTAAAGACTAGTGTGGTCTCCTTTAAGGCCCCCGAGGCACGGAAAACAGTACTCAAGCCGCTGAATCACTTACAAATGCCTTCTACCAGCACCTGCAGGACTGCATGGATAAGGCAATCCCAAGCAAAACAAAGACTCTTTGTACCAAAGGCAAGCGTCCACTCTGGTGGACCCCAGCCATAAACAAACTCTACAACAAAGGAGGAAGCTACTACAAGATAGAGCAAAATCCTTAAAAGGTAAGACACCCTTGATCACTATAAGTAAAAACTAAGAGCTCTCATAAAATCATCCAAAGCAAATTTTGAGAGAAAAATAGCTAAAGACTCAAAAGACAATCATAAGGCCTTCTTTAGCTATGTTAGAAACCTGGGAGGAAACTCCCAGATATGCTCAGAACTAGTTCAAAATGATGTGAAGATTACTGATCCTACAGACATTGCCAACATACTGGCTGACAGGTTCAGTGCAAACTTCTCCCCTCCCCAAAAGGAGAGATATCTATACCAAGCGATTGCAGCCCCCAAACATCTCCAACGCCCAAGTGAGAACTGCTCTCTCCAAAGCAAAACACAGCATCCATGGGATCTGATGGTGTCCCCGGCTGTGTGCTCCACGAACTCAACGAGGAATTAAACCCACAGCTAGGACAGCTGTTTAATCATAGTCTTACCTCTGGATGCACCAGGAGTGGCGCACTGCAACTGTGGTCCCACTTCACAAAGGCGGTGCCTCCACCGACCCTGGAAATTACCGCCCATTAGCTTGACAAGCCTGATCTGCAAAGCCATGGAGAGGATCATAATGGACCTCATAAATAAAGACATAGGGAATTTGCAGACTTTGGATCCATCCCAGTTTGGCTTTGTCAAAGGCAGATCATGCCTTCTAAACTTGGTTGACTTTTTCAAACAGTCACCAAAGCCATTGATGAGGGAAAGGCAGTCCATACAGCCTACCTCGATCTGGCGAGGCCTTTGATACAATACCCCACTCGGGTATCATTGAAAAACTCATCAGCTTAAATGTTAACCCATACATCACAAGATGGGTTGCAAACTGGCTGAGTGACAGAACCCACAGGGTCAGAGTTGCTGGCGCCATGTCAGACTCAAAGCCTGTCACAAGTGGTGTACCACAGGGCTCAGTCCTGGGCCCACTCTTGTTTGGCATCTACTTTCCAAGTACAAGCAAACACAGGAGGGTTATGGCTGACAAAGTTTGCAGATGACTGCAAACTGGGCGCCATAGTAGAAAACACATCTGACACAGATATCCTTCAGAAGGGTCTCACAGAAACGGATAACTGGTGCCAGAGCCATGGCCTAAAGTTAAATGCCAAAAATGCATAGTCATACCCTTCGGAAAAACAAGGTTACCCCTAGCTACCAAATAGGTGGCAATCCACTGAGTACAGAAGAAGTTATCAGGGACCTGGGGACCCAGGTTGATAGTAGTCTGTCATTCGACACCCATGTAGCTAAAGTAGTTAGGAAGTCCTTCTACATTGCCCACCTTATCATGAAGGGATTCTCATCTAGATCAAGGGAGGTCATAGTCTCCCTATACTCATCACTCATCAGACCAATGATTGAGTACAATGCCCCATTCGAATGTATCTGACCCGACACTTGCAGCAGCTGGAGAGGCCACAAAGTTCCTCACCAAAAGGATAAAGGGTCTCAAACATCTGTCCTATGCTGCCCGACTGAAAGAACTCCAGCTCTATTCAGTCGCTTACCGCTTGCTCAGAGGTGACCTTTGCCTAACATACAAGGCCATGTCAAACCCAGATTTGATGAATATGCTTCACCTCAAAAAATCTAGATCCGTCAGAGCCACAAGGGCGGGAGACTTAAACCTCGACATGGCTATTAATTGGACGTGCTGGAGGGATAGATTCATCACCCAAAGACTCCCTATGCTGTGGAATAAAATCCCGGTATATGTGAGACAGAGCACCTCGCTGGCCTTGTTCAAGAGAAATCTTGACCAATGGATGGGAGATCGCAGATATACCCCAGGGATTACCTCAGTGTCACTGCTCAACAGAGGCACAGCAAAATAATGGGTAAGCCACAAAACTATGGGCTAGGCTTGTAAATGCCCTCGGGCAGATAGCCTAGTATGAACCTATGAACCTATGAACACTGCCCAGTCTGCAGATGACCCTGCAGATGGGGATTTCTCATATACATGGAACTGACATGGGAGGTATTGCGACATGTACGACAGGCATATCCAGACAAACACTGTTAAACCAACATGACTCCAAATACAGTATAGCAGCACTTACAGTCTGTCGTCAGGTCAGGCACATCCCACTCCTGTTGGTTGCCCTCTTTCCACAGTGTATGTTGTTAGAGGTAAATCCTCAATCCATCTGGGATGCTGTTTGCCAAACATCAGATCTAGTTCCTGCTCTAAGTGACTGCAAAGGCCCAACACCACCATGATGTTCCTAGGTATTGGAATGTGTTTCCATGCAATTGGCTATGGGATTGTTACCACAGCTGTTCCACATGCAATCAGCTAGGGGAGTGCTGCAATTCTTGCAGAGGCCATCAGCTGATCATGAGCATCACATAAAATACACATGCTGCTGCCTAAGCAAGGCAGGTGTGGGTCTCCACATCCACCAGAGAGGGAGTGGGGGAGGCAGACAGAGGCAGATACATGTCAGGGAGGGTAAAACTGAAGCATGTTTGTATCACACACCTACCAGCACAGGGTATCAAACCCCAGACAACTATATAGTGCTATCACAGTTCGATGCAGTTATTGGATGCACCACATGGGTTACCTGATGTGGAGCACTCAGAACATATATGTGAGGGTGAGTGACATCTGCAACAGGGATATGGTAGATATACAGTAGGTGTCATACACGTGCCTGTCTGCATGAACAGGTGCCAGCGTCAACACAGGCACACTCACACAGGGATGCACACACATTGACACACTTGGCATGGCCAGGAGTGTAACTTATCAGTAATGGGATTGCCACAACACATCAATATGCAGGTATCACATGCACCACATGGGTCATACGGAGGCCATATGGACAAAGAGTATGAGGAGATGTCAGACATCAGACAGCATGCTTCAGTATGCCCTTGGGGGTTGTAGTGAGTGTGGATGTGGACATACGTACCATACAACACACACATGCACACACAAACACACAGGGTGCCAGTTTTGGCATGCAGAGGTGCATGCTTACATGGGTGTGTGGTGGTCAATTGGGCCAGCAGGTTGTACAAGGGTAGGCAATGGGTATACCTTGGCATTAGGCCACATGACAATGGTCTGCATTGTGGCTCAGGCCTGTAGTTTCTGCATTTGTGCACACAGGTGGGTATTGCATCCCCTATCCATTCAGCTGGGTGACTATTGTGTGTGGCCAATATTGTACACCACATGCCATGTATGTGTTCCTTAGTCCATGACATGGATGGTGTCTGGGATGTGCACACCTCCCACATGCATGTACCGTGACATGTGGAACTGTACCTGGGGTGTCTGACCCATGTTATGAACACAAATTATCATCAGATGTGCCAGTCTTGCCCACCTGTGGCAGGAACTGGTAATGGGCAGCAGGTTTACCCTTCACCTACATTGATAGCATGCCAACAGCATTCCCTGATGTCAGTGTCATCTGTCCATACAGGGCATGTTGTCAGGCATGGTATGTCCATTGTGAGTCACATGTGAAGGCACCACAGGTGGTGCAGGTGTCCATTGGGGAACATGGTGGAGGTGCACTGTCTACATGTACATGCATATTGGACAGATAGGCAGGGTGACATGCCCTCTGTAGCCCACTGCTATCACTGCATAGTTACTATCAGTGGCCAATATGCAGTGTACTACCCACATATTGGCTGTTGCCTAGGCATGCATGTACATATGACACATGGGTTGAGTGTGTGCTCTAGGTAATAGTAGGGTTGCTAATTTGGACTGGC
The DNA here is from genome assembly GCF_019279795.1 of Protopterus annectens. Taxonomy (NCBI): domain Eukaryota; kingdom Metazoa; phylum Chordata; order Ceratodontiformes; family Protopteridae; genus Protopterus; species Protopterus annectens. Next base: position 20,899,002 of record NC_056742.1, on the reverse strand, counting down.
AGGCCCTGATGTCACATGTATGGGTATGGCTTTGCACCCCAGCCTCCCAGCTAATTTACATCTGTTATCCCTGTATGGTTGACATTGTGATATATAGCAGGGCCGCCATAAAAGTAATAAGCAAAACCCCCTCCACATTGGCCACAGATGTCATACGCTCAACTCTACACAGGATAGGAGTTACACACACTTGTCATGTCTGGGAGTTGAACCCCTACCTAACTACTACAGCACTGCGCACTTGCAGTACAAGCCACGGACGTTACTGGAGTACTTCTTTCCCAAAGGTGTATTTCACAGTGACTGACATCAGCAGGGTTACAAAAGTAGGGCATTTCAACTGTACTGCAAGTGACTAGCCTAAAATGCATTGCTCCCTACACAGACAGTGAGATACACACAAAACATCCACAACTGTCATGTGTGGGTATAGAACCCATAATTATGGCCTATATCACACTACAGCATAGAGCTGTTATAGGACACACCACAGGGATTATTAGAGACATCCTTCCCCAAAGGTGTATTTCACACTCAACATCAGTAGATTTACCAAAGTAGGGCATTTCACCTGTACTGCAAGTGACTAGCCTAAAATACATTGCTCCCCACACAGACAGGGAGACACACACAAACTATCTGCAACTGTCATGTGTGGGTATAGAACCCATGACCAAGGCCTATATCACACTACAGCATGGAGCTGTTATAGGACACACCACAGGGATTACTTGAGACATTCTTCCCCAAAGGTGTATTTCACACTCGATGACATCAGCAGGTTTACCAAAGTAGGGCATTTCACCTGTACTGTGAGTGACTAGCCTAAAATGCATTGCTCCCTACACAGACAGTGATACACACAAAACATCTACAACTCTCATGTGTGGGTATACAACCCCTGATGAAGGCCTATATCATACTACAGCATAGAGCAGTTATAGGTCATACCACCGGGATTACAGGGAACTTTCTCCCCACAGTTGTATTTCACAATGAATGACATCAGTGGGATTGGCAAAGCAGGGAATTCGAAATGTACTGTGAGTGAGTAGCCTATGATGCATTGCTCCATACACAGACATTGAAACACACACAAAACATCCAGAACTGCCATGGGTGGTGATGGAACCCTACCACAGTTCTAAATCACACTACAGCAGTACAGTTACAGGACGCGCTACAGACATTACTGGGCTATAACTTTCCCAGAGGTGTATTTCTAGGTGAGTGACAGCAGCAGCCTCACCAACGTTGGGTATATGAATTCTAAGGAGTGTGTGTGACCTAAAAAGTATTGTTTGTCACTCAGTCAGAGACACAAAGGTTCACACACACGATTGCCAAGTCTGGGGTTAAAACACCTACCTAATTACTTTATCACACTACAGCGGTATGTAGTTACAGGACGTGCTATGGAGATTACTGGGCTATGACTTCCCCAGAAGTGTATTTCTAGGTGAGTGACATCAGCAGCCTTGCCAAAGTTGGTATATGAATTGTACGGGGGGTGAGTGGCCTAAAAACCATTGCTCTCTACTCAGTCAGACACACACAAGAACACAGTTGTCAGGTCTGGGGTTAGAACACCTACCTAACTACTTTATAACACTACAGCAGTACGGAGTTACAGGCCACGCTATGGAGATTACTGGGTTATGATTTCCCCAGAGGTGTATTTCTAGGTGAGTGACATCAGCAGCCTTGCCAAAGTTGAGTATATGCATTGTACGGGGTGTGAGTGGCCTAAAAAGCATTGCTCTTTACTCAGTCAGACACACACAGATTCACACACTAGCCAGGTCTGGGGTTAGAACACCTACATAACTACTTTATCATACTACAGCAGTACCCTGTTACAGGACACACTATGGAGATTACTGGGCTATGACTTCTCCAGAGGTGTATTTCTAGGTGAGTGACATCAGCAGCCTTGCCAAAGTTGGGTATATTAATTGTACTGGGTGTGAGTGGCCTAAAACAGCATTGCTGTCTACTCAGTCAAACAGACACAGATTTACACACAAGCACACAGTTGCCAGGTCTGGAGTTAGAACACCTACCTATCTACTTTAGCACACTACACAGTTACAGGATGTGCTATGGAGACTACTGAGCTTTGACTTCTCCAGAGGTGTATTTCTAGGTGAGTGACATCAGCAGCCTTGCTGAAGTTGGATATATTAATTGTACGGGGTGTGAGTGGCCTAAAACAGCATTGTTCTTTATTCAGTCAAACATACACACACACACACACACACACACACACACACACACACACACACACACACACATACACACACACACACACACACACACAGATTTACACACAAGTACACAAAACACCTATCTAACTACTTTATCACACTACAGCAGTACACAGTTACAGGATGTGCTATGGAGATTACTGGGCTATGATTTTCCCAGAGGTGTATTTCTAGGTGAGAGACATCAACAGCCTTGCCAAAGTTGTGTATATGAACTGTACGGAGTGTGAGTAGCCTAAAAAGCATTTCTCTCTGCACAGTCAGAGACAGAGAGACACACACACAAACACACACAAACTCACACAGTTGCCAAGTCTGGGGTTAGGACTACTACCTAACTAGTTTATCACTACAGCAGTATGCAGTTATGGGACGCAGCATGGGGATTACTGAGCTACAACTCTCCCAAACATGTATTTAACACTGGATGACCTCAGCAGGCTTGTCATGATACTGCTATGGGGAGGGAGGTGTGTGCATGGGCCGTAACCCATTCATGTAGGGGTTGACATGCCACATGCGGGCACACACCGGGTCATATACCACAGGTATGTGTATACAGCTAATAGCTAACTACTTCCTTGTACAGTCATGATGCACAGCTGGCATGTGCAACACACTGTCATGCTGACAGATATTGGTGGCTAGTATCTGTAGTGAGCGACACCTGCACCTCATGTGTTTGGGGTTCTTTGGCTGTTTGCTGGGACAGGCCCAGATGGCTCCTTGTCACGGTCACCCTCTTCCACACATCTATGTCCATCTACCTTTGGCTTATTATAGTGTGTTGTCCTTACATATATGTCTGTATTCCTATCCACTGTGTGTGCAAGGCAGGAGTGGTGCATACTGACATGTGTCTGCACTAAGGACTGCAACTGAAATATATGTCTGGTCCACTGGTGTTTTCTGACATGGCCTTCATGTGTTTAAGTGTGTGAGCATGCCCAGTATGGCCATCTATATTGCATGTGTGGATCAAGTCCAGGTAGTTTGTACTGCGGTGCTGACCTTTGTGTTGTACACCGACAGGTAGCATGCTGTGTCTGCATCGGTCATTTGGCATTGACTGTTGATACATTTCTGCATAGCGGGGAGGGGGCACCTGACTGCTTCTACATTTCGACACAGGGGTGGGGGGGCACACCTGACAGTTACTATAAGTGTACGTAGGATGGTTGGGCACACCTTACACTTTTATACATTTGCAAGGACTGTGCAGGTATGTCGGGTACACCATTTCAGTCTATAGTCTTACCTATCATGCTGGCTAGAGGCATACCAGTGTACTACAGATCTTAGCTTTAACTACCTACATATTAGTTTCTGACTTCCTAGCCTTCACACCTTACATCCAACTTGCTGGCCTGCTGTAGTCTGTCTGTGTCGGCTTGGGGTAGGGATTACACATGGAGCTCATTCAGAGGCCATAGTAAAGCATTTGATTGTGTTTGTCTACACCTATCCTGCTGCCTGTGACTGTTGTTGGGTATGTGCCCCCCCCCCAACTGGCATGTGTGAGTCACTTACCTTATGGGTGTCCCAGTATTTAGAGTGGTGCTGCAGGGCTGCCTATGTCAAATGCACATAGTACACTCCCTATACATGGTTGAGCACAGGTAGTGTCATGTTTGGCATCCCTTTTACTGTATGTGTGAGTCGGAGAGAGGTGTCATTCCCTGGGTCCCTACTGTGTCAGTGCATTTGCTATGCGTTGCCTCTTTGTCAAGGCCAGGGCATACTGGGCGTGCCTCCTTCTGCCTACTGGGGCAGGCTCAGGTTGTTCCTCCTTAGAGTCACTCTGTGCCTGTGCAGGCCTTGGCACTGGTGGGTGGCTGTGTGGCCCTGCCCCATGCTGTTCCTGCTGCAGCTGTTTCTGCAGGATCATATTGTGTAACATGGCACATACAAGGACAATTTGGGTACATGTAGTCGGTGAGTACTGCAAGGCTCCACCGGATGTGTACAGGCACCAGAACCATGACTTGAGCATCCCAAACACATGCTCTATTATGATTCGTGTTTGTGCGTGTGCCTCATTATGGAGTTCTTCTTCGGGTGTGTGTGCATTTCTGATGGGTGTCATCAGCCATGGCTCCAGTGCGTATCCAGCATTCCCCACTAGGTGACTGTGTGGGATGTCCCCATTGGCAAATGTCTGGTACAGCTGCATCAGATGCCAGATGTGGGAATCGTGGTAGCTTCCAGGGCAGCCAGCACACACATTCATTATTATGCCCTGGGCATCGCACACACCACCTGGCAGTTGATGGAGGTGAAGCCCTTGCGGTTGATGTAGACCATACCCTACTCACCTGGTGGTGCTTTAATGCATATGTGCATGCAGTCTGTTGCACCCACTACCTCAGGGTATTCTGCTATTTGGTGGAAGTGATGCATATTGCTGGCCAACGCCTCACGGGTGATGGGGAAATATACGTGCTCACCAACATGTGCTGACATGGCATTCAGGAACTGGTGGAGTACCCTGGATGCTGATGCCTGTGAATTCCCCATCATAATCCCCGGTTGGCCTTTGGAAGGTACCTGTAGCTAGTATTCTTAGGCCTACACATACCTTGGTATCCACTGGGATGGGTTCCCCTCTGTTAGTTCTGTGTGTCAGGCGTGGCCGGCACAGCTCAACAATTTGCTGTAGGAGGTCCCTGTCTACCCTATAGCGCTCCACTATCTCCAGCTCATGTAGCCCTTGATAGGTTACCCTAGGTCTGTACACTCTTCTCTGTCTCTTCACTGTGGGTTGCTCAGCAGCATTCACATCCTCAACACCCTCAGCCTCTTGCACATGCTGGTTTATGATAGCAAAAGCAGCCCCTAACATTTTTTCTCTTGCTTTTTTTTGTAAACCGTCCCCATCTGTATACATCGGTGGTGCAGAGTTTTTGGGAAAAACAAGGGGAAAAGGTGTTTGCATAGTTTATAGTGGTGTGCTGGCCTGGGGTGGTCTGCTGCCTGTGTAATTGGCTGATTCTGATACATTTCACCTGTCAGCTAAGCTAGTTCTCCTTGATTATCTTCCTACTGCTGTTTTCCCTTCCCATTGCCTCCCTGTTTAAGCCCGTGTGTGCACCACACAAATGGAGTGCTCAAAAGGGCACAGATCTGCTTTTTCCTGGTTTAACTTCCTTTTTCTTCCTGTAAAATTATGTGCACGACATGCACACCCACTTACACTTTGTAAAGAGTGCTAGGCAGGTTTAGACACACCCCTAGCTTAACTGTGCCAAGCTAGGAGCAATCCCAAGCCACAGGTCTCCAATCCACTTACAGTATGCCTGACACCACCCCCCATGATGTCACCTATATCCTAGTCTTGCACCCAGCTATTTATACTCTTACACTCTTGGGACCTGCCTCACACCCTGGGAAAATCTGGGATTCACTAACCTTTCCCTCATTTGCATAGGATTGCCTGCTGATGCACTGTTACATGTTCCACACTGAGCCTCCCCCCTTAGCCACCATTACTCACTGGCCAGGTTGTCTTCTTCCTGCCATTGACTTACATGGCAGAATACTGATTTTAGTTAGAATGCTTATTTTAGGTTTATTTTATTATTTTCCTCCCGATCTCATTTGCGCACCACTGCCCTATGCTTAAACAGGCAAGATCGCCAAAAAAAAGTTGTTTATCTTTTTTTTATACAGTTTGCAATGCCAATGGCCTTCTACTTGGCCATTGGCATGCTTCCTAAATGATATGCAGCCTTTATTTGGAGCTGTCATAGCTCTGTTTTGTAGATTGCAGAAATGTACTCGGTTACTAACCGAGTACATTTCTGCACACTGCACTCGTCCTGCATGGACAGCTGCCAGCTTCCTGGATCTTATATTACACTCATTTGCATGTTTTTCACCTGCAAATGAGGGTGATTTGCATACAGCAGCTCAGTCCTTGCAGGATTAGTCTAAGAGCTCACGTGTACGTCCCTGGATCTCACGTCAACCATATTGCCGAAAATATCTCTTAGACTAATCCTGCACATTCTACAGGGCTTTGTAAATCCGGGGGACTATATATAAATGTGTGTGTGTGTGTGTGTGTGTGTGTGTGTGTGTGTGTGTGTGTGTGTGTGTGTGTGTGTGTGTGTGTGTGTGTGTGTGTGTGTGTGTGTGTAGATAAATCCACTCTGTTAAACATCTCCATAGCCCAGAGAATGTCTTGAAATATATTCAGAAATACACTGCAGTCCTTGAAGAACTGTTGTGAAACAACACTGACAGTGATGGAAAATATATTGAAAGGAACTGGAACTGAAGATACATGAACTGCAGCAATATATATATAAGCCAGCTGAGCAAATGTCAAAAAATAATGGAAATAACTCAAGAAAAAATGACGAAATTAAGCAAAAAAGATGAGTTGTATAGGTGTATCCATATTTACACTTAGAAGGGATAACTGCAGTTATTATAACAAAATATAAACTCATAACAGTAAATGTCAACTGCATTCTTGACAATTTTCTATATTCTTTACTCTCTGTCTCACATCATATCTTTAAATAACTGTATACTCCTTCTAGCTATCAGAGCTCAGCAGGTAACTGTAATGTATAGTGAGTTTGCCTTTAACAAAGTCATGTGACTCTGTTGTGAAACTAAAAACACATCTGATTACATGTACTCCTGTCGGACAGCAATGTTATTCCTTAGCAGTACATGACAAAAATGGTGTTACAGTAGGTTTATAGAAGTTACCTCAGAATCAAATTCCAAGCAGTTTATAATCTGCAGTCTTCATTCTCCAAATGCCTGCAACATGATCACAGATAGAAGTTTAATCTTCATGTGTTCAACATTATTATAATTTTTTACATCCAGATGGCTTCTTACCAGATGTCATCTCATATTACTCTCCAATCTGCTGCACCCGGCCCAGCACAAAACTGCAATGCGCCCTCTAAGCAGAGATCTTCAAAAATATTAGCTGACTAAGCACATATATTTTCTGCAATGAACTTTTAGCATGGTATTGGGGTCCAGATAAATACTTACAGTGCTTCACCCCACACTTTTCTGCATTCAAGATCCTCAAAGTCCAATTGTCACATCAAAGATGCATGGTATGCAAAAAATGGTTGCACTCTGAACTATTTGGTTTATGGAAAAACAAAGAAATTCATGGCTATTTACAACATCATGGTACAGCTAAATAACCTCTGTAACTAACATCAGCATTTGAAAATGTTAAATTGATAAAGCAAACAAGATATGCCTACTGTAAAGCTTCACTAACCGAGATAGGCTAAAGACATGGCATAAAGAACTATATCTTCCTTTGAGTACCAAAGCCTTCTTTGTGATATGCAATGTTATTAGCTCTGACCAGTGTCAGACCAGTGTGTGTTCTTTTAATAGGCTTTTCATTTGTTAGGTTAATTCTATTTCTATTTTTTTCTAACGATTCATCTGGTTTTGCATGAATTGTCTGAAACATATACAAATCTGTTCATATATTTACCTGTATTCAGTGCACTTTAAATCAGTGATGCTCATTTTATGATATCTAAAGAAAAGACAGCTCAGAAGTGGTATTTTAATGTCTCATTCTCTTAATAACTTTGTGGTCTTCCTATATCTCCACCTGTCACCCATATTTGGACCTTGTCTCTTACTGCTTGATTTTCCCATGACACATTTTCAAAAAGTGAGACAAAAATTGTCATCCATCTTTCATCCCATTACCATTATGTTGTTGTTGGGAAAATATCTTAACAAATGCATTGGCACTCAGGTCATTCTTACATACATTAAATGCCCTTCTGAACTCACTCTATGATGGCATCACAAGTCAGCTAAGCAGTTTGTAAAATGGCTTAATTCTCAGTAAAACATAACTTTGCCCTTTCCCAATAACTATCTAATAATCTTCATACCTTTTAGTAGGACGAGATGCTTGTTTACTTTTAATTTATTGCATGTTTTATATGCTTGTGGACAACTGAATTATATTCATTTATTTATTTACTCTTTTTATGTCTCATGAGCTGGACCTGAAATAGAATTTGATCGATCACTGTTCTTCCCCAGTCAACAAATTTAAGTATATAAATGAAAAGATTTTCTAGTGCTATTATTACTAGCCACCCTCCCACAACTGTTGTGTTACTGACATCTAGGCCAGAATAACAGGCTTTGCGTTTCAGATTGCATTTTCTGAAGAATGGGAAGTCTGAAAAAGGGGCAGAATTTTAATATTGCTCTTATAAACTCAGGAAGTTGCTGGAATAACAGGTTTTGTGTGGGTGCGCATTTTCTGAAGAATATACAATCTGAAAGTCAGACAAATTTGCTGGAAAAACAGGTTTTATGTCAATCCGTATTTTCGAAGAACTGGAACTCTGAAGTAGGGACATAGTTTAAATATTGCTCCTATAAACTCAGAAAGTTACTGGATTAACAGATGTCAGCATGCATTAAATCAGCACTAATGAAACTTTAAATACAGTTTTACAACAGTACATGCCCACACATGTGCAGCCCCTCCTGGAGGGGTGGGGAAGGGGGAGTCCTATATAGAGGATTATGGTTGCTTTGCTGATTATTACCCACTTATTATGTGTTTGGGACATAGATGCCAAGAAATTCATCTTAAGAGTGAAGCATGAGAGGTGAATCTTGGCACGAATGTCGAGAACACATAGAAGGTTATGATCGGTAAGACAATCGTAATTCTTTGTAGTGCACGGAGCTTTATCTGCTCCATGTACTACTAGTTACAGGGGAAAAAAATCACAAAGTGATTTGCCAGCTTTCACAGCCATTAAACACTTAAGAAATGCTGTAAGAAAGGCAACTGTCCATATTTTTGCAGAACACCCAGATTATTGCTTCATATTTTTGATTTGTAACTCATAAAATCTGTGGGTTTTGGACAAAACACTGAAGACCAAAGTCACTAAATAATGTTATGCTTCAGAATTTCAGAGATTGTATCCTTCAGAAAATACATGCAAACACAAATCCTGTTCTTCTGGCAACTTTCTAAGTTCATTAGAGGAACTTAAGGGCACATTACCAGTAGGAACAGCAGGCAGAAACAATTTAAATTAAGTGCTTTTGTCTCTTATGAAAATTCTAGCATCTATAGCCCCATTAATTTATCTATATTCTTCAAAGACTTTCATTCTCACTTGTACAATCACAGTTGTTTCAGTTAGTAGAATACTATAATTGAGTGAAAATCATATAGACAGAAGTTCTTTATTCTGAATGAAAACTATCTTTATTCATTAGGATTACAATTTGTCTGTTATAGATCTTTTTCATGAATATCTAAGAAGAAGTTAAGACACACTGTATACAGATTTTAGAAAGGATATATTTTATTGTCAAATCTGGAAAAGTCTTCTTTAAAACAAAACTACAAAATGAATGGAACAGCAGACAGTTGACAGTATTCATTGCGTAGAAATCATAGATATCTATGTTTTTTGGGGTAACGATTTGAAATGTCGGGGCCCACTAGAACGAGACCCAAAACACAGACACTGAATGAATGAAAAAACACATTTACATATGCAAAGTCAGAGATGGCCATTTACCAGAGTATTCTCTTTTCTCTGAGGTACAGTGTTCTTGGAGTTGGCATATATAAGTTTGGGGATATTTGTGGGGTTTGCCCACCAATATTAGGGGGTGCATGTGACCCCTTGAAAAAAGAACTTCAAAGGAGAAGAGCAATGTTTGCGAGTTGCTCTTCCCCTGCAGTTTTGAAAATTTTTTCTGCTTGTCAGCACTCAGCATACTAAGTGTTAACATTTCAATAGGGAGCCTGGTTTTCAATATTCTTGCCTAACACTGAACAGACAGAAGTCATTTCAGGCCATACCTTTTAGACATAAAGCCACATTTTGCTTCAGTCCCTATTTCTATACTTTAGTTTCTCTACTCCCTAGGTAACAGATATACATTTTGTGCACTAAGTACGAAATTACTAAGAGGCAATATTTTTATATTGCCTATTATTTATTTTTTATCTCCATATCTGGAAGAATTTCATGGGAAATAGCACGGAAAGCTGAACAAGACAGATTCTGGATAAATAAGGTACTTCTGCACAAGGAATTAGAAAAGTGTTAGAAAACGGTGCAGGAAGGAGCAGGAAAGCACAGCAGCTAAGGAGCAATGTTAGGAAGAGGCACGCAGATGCATCGGTGAACATTTCAGTGACTAGGACGTCATCTACAATTACCATGAAACTGTAATCCTGCATCACTCCACGGAGACAGAAATAATGGTCCTTAACATTGAAAGGAATGCAGAAGACCTGACAGGAATGTAGCCAGTGAGAGAAATAACCAAGCATGAAAACAGGGAGGCAGGTAAAGAATGGTACATGATGTAGAAAAGAAAAAGAAACAAAAGAGCAGAGATACTGGAAATAGAAACCAATGTGTTAGGTTTTGGGTAGCAACATGGCATGGTGACCTGTGAGAAGATCACAGATTAGACTGGAAAGGGGAATCATAAAAAGAGAGCAGTATAAGTTTAAACAGCTAATAGAACTACATTGTAAGGTGCTTCTGAGTCACAGAGGCAGCGATACAGAGAATAACAGGATGCAGAGGGCTGGCAAGAGGGCAGTCAGCATGAAAGCAGACTGGGCATTAAAGTACATTGGTACAGAGAGTAAAAGGAAGGGGAAGGTAAAGCTTTAGGTTGTGGCAAGAAGGATACATTTAGTGGTATGGCAGTGCTAGTCCATGTGCATAAACGTGATATGTGTCTACACTTTTTGCTTTTTGCGCTTTCCCTGCTAAGAATTTACAGTGCCCCAGTCCAGGTTACTTTTGAACAGTGTCATAGAGGTGCTCTGTTTCATATGAATTGGTAGTCTGTTCCAATGATATGGCAGTCACTGGAAGACAAATCTGTCCCTCCAGCATGTCCTATTTAAGTTGCAAGCCATATTTAGGTCCCTGGAGTGGGTAGCTCTAGTCCCATTTGATTTACAGATGTACAGCAAATTCATTAGTTTTGAATCTGATATTGCTCCGTAACCCAGTCATAAGTCTCCACTAAGAAGTCTATACAATACACAGTATAGTGACAGAGACTTTAGTCGGTCTGTGTAAGGCACGTGCTGGAGTCCCTTGATCTTCTTTGTTAGAAACCTCTGAGGACTCTTTAATTACTGCAGGTGCTTTGTATGGTACATGCCAAATGGGGCGTTATACTCAGTTAAAGGTCTGATTAATTCCAAGTATAGAGGGATTATAAACTCCTTTGCTCTTGAGGCGATGCCTTTACTAATCAGGTGTGCTATGTAGAAAACCTTCCTTACTACAGTAGACACATGGTGGTCAAAGTTAAGGCCGCAGTCAACTTGTGATCCTAGGCCAACTTTGTGGAAGGGGATAACTGTTGCTGTTCTCCATTCAGCAGGAACAAAGCCTGTGGTTAGGCTATGATTGAAAAGGGTGCTTAATGGTGATACTATTCATGTTTTAGCCAGTTTAGTAGACAGCCTGGGATGCCGTATTATCCCAAAGAGGCTGTGTTTTTGCTTTGGATAAGGCTTTAATGACCTGCTCCTCAAATATGTAGAGTGGCGGGGAGTTTGGGGCAGGGTTTGTGATAAGTTTGGAGGGGGTAAACGAGTGAAATGTTCACGAAACCTATGTGCTAGCAAGTTTTCTATCTCTTTGGGGTCAGTGTGTGCAACAGCGTTAGTCACTAGGTCTGCACAAGCTTGAGCTATACCCATACCTCTCAACCTCTTACAGCAAGAAATCTAGACAAAGCCATAAATAAAAGTGGGGCAAAGGACAAAAATACGGACAATTTTTAAATATTATTCTTACAAACTTAGAAAGTTGATATAACAGGTTTTACATTAGCATGAATTTTCTGAACAGTATGAAGTCTGAAATTCAAATGTTTATCATTATTTTTTAACTTCAGTCTTTAATGATTTGCCACAAATCTGTCAGAAAAACACAATTTTATGAAAACATGGATCAAAAATGTGAGGACAACATCTGGACATTTTGCAGAAATCTGTACATTTGAGAGAAATGATAACTTTTAGGCTACATAAGTAGCTGTAAAAGGCCTTTTGGTTATCTTTGGCTGTGATTTCTTAGTTTTTCTCAACATTGCCCTTAGAGAATTTGACATTGTATTATTTGCCTTTTGAGGCTGAGGAGGGTGCTTTTCCATTATATGAGCCTCGCTTTTGTTTTCTTGGACAGCAAATTTTTGTATTTGTTGTAAAATTTGTTGATGCTGGATGTCCATCATGGCAGCTTGTTTTTACTTGGGGCTCTGACATTGATTCTTTCTGGTACAGCCGAGTCTATACACTTATGCAATTGGTTGTACAGGGCTTTAGTGTAAGCTTCAGTGTAGTTACCATTTCTAGCTGGGAGGTGAGGCTTGGAATGCATTTATACCTTACCCTAGGAGAGTATAGTTTGCCTTGATGAAGTTTTTTAGTCTGTCTTCACTCTTTGTGAGGTCTGGTGTTAGTTCCAGCTCAAAGATGACTGATTTGTGGTCAGATTTAACTAATGAGGGTCGGACAGCTGCTGCAGTGCATCTGTTTGTCATGTTAGTGAGGGCCAGATCTAGTATTTTGTTCCTCTTGTCGGAGCATGAACAATTTGTTCCAGGGTATTTGAGTTAACAAAGTCAAGGAACTTTTGCACTAGTGAGTTAGGGCTAGAGTAGGTTTCCCAGTTGATGATGGGATAACTGAAATCCCCCATAACTAGAGTGTTCGAGAATATTTGGATAGACTCCAGTTTGGTCAAGTAGGCTTTTTGCACGTCATGACCCATGGAAGGGGATCTATAACTGGCTATGACTTGAATGGGGGTCTTGCCCACAGTAACTTGAACTTGGAGTAACTCCATGGAGTTGTCCATTCTAGCTAGACAGGAGGGGAATTTATCTCTATATAGATAGAAATACCCCCTCCTTTGGTTCTCACAGATTTGTTTTGAGGTCTGAAGGTGTGGAAGGCATTGTAGCCTTGCAAGGCCAGGGTACCTCTGAGGCCTTGAACCAGGTTTCTGTGACTGCACAGACATCTACATCTTCCAGTGACAGAAGTGCTTCCAGGGTGTGCAGTTTTTGGTTTAAGCTTCTAGCGTATAGCAGCATGACCCTTATTTTGTTATGATTAGCAAATTTCATGTCGGTAAGTTAGTTTTTGAGATCTTGCTTAAAAAATGCAATCAGTGGAAATGGTTTGATTGTATAATCTGCCGTGCTAAGTATGAACAATTTAAGCCATGCAGTTTAGCCTAAAATTTACTCCAAACTGTGCTGGTAGATTATGTAATAATGCAGAATATAGGTTATGCAGTAATGCATAATGTAGATTATGTAGTAACGTAGAATATACATTCTGCAGCAATGTAGAATGTAGATTATGTAGTAATGTAGAACACCATGAGTCATGGCTCATTGAGCATATATGTTAACTTTTAGCCACAAATGAATTCTAGATAAAACCAAAAACCTCAGACTTTTACAACTTCTTTCCAAGCAACAACTTTCTTTAAAAAAGGAAAAGACCACCTTGATTAAACAAATTTATTTGTGGCAAAGTACTCTTAATTAAAAATCATCTGCAGTACTGATCCAAAGTTAGTTCATTTGAAATAGCTGACTGAGGATGGTTTATTGCTGAGATTATCATCCACAATGATACTAGATTAAATATTGTATACCTTCCATCTTCTGCTGCTGAAGATAAATCTGATTAAACAATTTAAAATTTAGAACCGCATATCTCTGCTAAAAAATAATCTACTCTTATGACTGACTTTTGGCTTAATTTAATTAGCTGAGAACCCTGGTTGGCCTAGTCTCTTCTCTGGTAACCATTCCATGTGTAACCTAGTAACAACCAATAAACTTTCTAAAGTGTAAAGTGTCAAGTGCTCTGTCAACTTACAATGGTCCTGTAAACCAAAGTACTCAATCAAATTATTATATTTTGAGCCCATTCTGTAACGGGCCAGTGCTATCCTCTCTCTGAACTACAGCAGAGTGAATGGTATATAATTCAACAATGCTACTCATCCAAAACTATTGCAAACTAATTTTCTTACTGCCTTACTTTACCAACAAAACAAATATTTTCCAGTTATCAGTAGAAAATATAAATCCAATAGTCAGTACATGATAAATAAGGAGCTAAAGCGTCTTCACACCAAAGGTGATAAAGTCTAGCATGAATGATAGATACATCCTTCAAACACAGAAACAAAAGATCACTTCATAATCCTAAGACTTTGAGCCAAAAAATCTATTAGAAGTCAAAAATAACTTTGTGCAGACAAAGAAAATCAAAGCATTTTAACATTCCCCAAAAACTTTTTGGAAAGAAGTAGACTCTTCCTCACTTTCTGGTAGCTGCAAACCCTATACTCATGCGGGCTCTAATATGCCTTTAAATTGTGCATTTATTATGCTCAAGAAGGTTTTAAATATTGCTATACAAATCCTCTTCACTACCTTCTCTTACTTAATTCTTCCCCATTAACATTGTATGATAATTCTCTCTTCCCATCTTTTTATTAAAAAATATTTCCTAAAATTATAACTGTACATTTAAATGCCTTATACAAGCACAGCAGTCCCAGAACTATTTCTTCTTGATTTATCAAACCCTCACATGACCTTAAATACCTCATACATCATATTTAAAATCTGTTCTTCATAATGTCAAATCCTCAACTTGGAAATCAGCATTAATGTATCTTTTACAAAAATCCCCCCAGTGGTCCACTTGGATCAGTGATCTACCCTAGTCATCAAATGCAAAAATAAACAAACAAACAAGCAAACAAACACTATCTACTGCTCTTTCAGTCTTCAGTCTCATTTCTACTCATCTAGCTTTAGTTAAGATCTTATAGAATATCAACTATTATCAAACTACTGAGTGCACTGGTAAAATGAGTTGGTTTTCTAGGAAACAT
Source organism: Protopterus annectens (assembly GCF_019279795.1). Classification (NCBI taxonomy): domain Eukaryota; kingdom Metazoa; phylum Chordata; order Ceratodontiformes; family Protopteridae; genus Protopterus; species Protopterus annectens. Next base: position 20,883,773 of record NC_056742.1, on the reverse strand, counting down.
TGTAATTTCATTGCATGTCACAGTACTAAATTGCCATCCGGACACTCACTGATGACATTCTGACTGTGGATGATAAAGGCTTACCCAGTGGTTTGTTATTCTTTAACTTCATTTAATCTATTGACTCAGTTATCTTTCAAAAGCAAGCTAATTTTATAATTGCTAATACAGGTTTTGCATCTGAACCACTCTATCTGTTTCAAAAATCATATTTGTCCAGAAAGATAAACAGAAAAAGCCAGAAAGTGATAAATCCAATGCAGTTCCAAACAAACAATGAATACAAACAGAAGAAATCACTGGGACCAAGGCAAGATTGAGTAAAGTTGTATATTTAATAAAATCATTTTTCAGTAAAAGCCTAAATTTAATTAAAAGCGAGTTAAATATTTTGCCAGTAAGACTTCATCAGGCATACAAAGTAAATCAGTGAACACACACACACACACACACACACACACACACACACACACACACACACACACACACACACACACACAGTAAAAAAGTCACATGATACATTAATTTACAACTAATCAAACATGTTTATGTAATTCTTTTAAAAGGGGTTTAAAGATACAGAGCCATTGAGGCCAGGGGGGATTTCTGCTTTCAAATGGAGGATCCATTGGTGTTCCTCCATTTCTGTATTATGTATAATATTCACACCTCGTAACAATTCATGTATAATATTAAGTATCAAAAACTTAAATTCATGATCAGAACCCCTCTCAGTTTGATGTTTGTATAATGCATTTGAAAGTACTTCTCTTTCAATCTCTAATATATGGCTACTAATCCATTCTTTGAACTTCTGGTTAGTCTTGTCTACATAATAAGCTTTACATTGGTTACATATGACTAGATACACTAAGTTCTTAGAAACACAGTACCCATAAACATTAGGTTTTAATTCACTTCCATTCACAGGATGAATAAAATATGTATGTGCATAGATATATTTACAATATGCACATCAACCACAACCATAAATACCATTTTAACTGTTTGTAAGGGTAAACTAGTTTTAGGTTGCTCTTTATAACACAAAAGATGCTTCAGATTCACACATCATTTATATCCAAAATTCGGCTGTGAAGAAATGACAGAACTCAGTTCGGGGATATAAGTTATAATATGCCAATATTTACTTTCAGTTTGTTTAACTGCTTTTGTATTATTATTATTATTATTATTATTATTATTATTATTATTATTACAAGTTAAAAGACACCTCAGTACATAAGTTTTAAAAATGCAATCACTTTTTACATTCAGCTGAGAATATGGGCTTAGCTGTAATATGAAGTGACTACTTGATCTCTGTAGGAACTGCATTAATGTTGTGAACATTATAGCCTCATTGTACAAAACTAGAGACCATTGTACCTAACTGCATTTCCATATTTGTGTCTAATTTCTTCATCTTAGCAACCCTCAGCATCTGATTCCTAGTAACATTATTAAATGTAAATTCAGGGTGCATACTACTATGGTGTCAATACGCAACATCAAATAAAGAATACATCATCTACAAAATGCTTATAAAAAGCATTGGTTCCAGTGATTTCTTCTGTTTGATTTCTATGAAAATCATATTTGTGACAGGACATTTCAGGTAAGACTTGAATCATTCTTTTCTGCTCTAGAAAAGCTCTCTTCTACTCTCTGCCTTTGTTAACTGTCTACTTTCAGATCTTCTCTTACTTATCATATTTCTTTATGCTGATTACCTGCTCATTTTCACATGCTCACCGTGCCATTTTAATATTCAGACTTTCTTGCACAAGAAGTTTGGGAGGATATATGTATGTCTCCCAAACATGCAACAAAATCTAGAAGATTTAGGATTTTTGCCTGGCAATGTTTACATAGATATTTGTATACCCTAAGTAGACTCCAGAGAATTTTTCCTCCGGCAGATAGTAAACAATGTTGGAGGTGTGAAAGGGAAGAAAGAAGTAATTGGGAGCATATTTTCTGAGAGTGCGGTGAGTTGACATACTTTAAGGATTCCTTGTGTGATGCACTGTCAGAGATGCTTGGTGGGCAGATTGGTCAGATGAGGGAGATGATTTTTTTTGAGCTAAGATACAGAATTGGAATTGCCTAGACATGGTAAGGCCTTGCTGTGTCTAATAATGGTGGCTGCCAAAAAAGCAATTACTAGAAAATGGAAATCAACATCTAAACCAACTATACTGAAAGTAGTGAATATAGTAAAAGAGATAAAGCAACTGAAAATGAGATCTTTAGAAAAGAGTAGAAGCAAACAACATAGGAAGAAATGGGAATTGTGGGAACAATACATGCAAGGGAGGAATGAGGTTTAAATGGTGTCAGGATTTAAATGAGCTATGTAATGTTTGTGTGAGAAAGATTGGGTAGATTATAAGTGATGTATAATGTTTGCAGTCGGGAGTGTGCCAGTATGGTTTCTGATGTAAAATGCTTGCAACTAGGGTTGTGTGTATCTGTGGTTTGTTTATATATATATATATATATATATATATATATATATATATATATATATATATATATATAAATGTATGATTGTCTATGTAGTAAGTGATGGTTTAATATAGATATTTCTGGTTTAAAAAAAGGTAGGAATTAAATAATTAATGTAATATTGATTAGGTTATATGATATATAGCAATATATGTGAAGTATAATGCTTGTCATGTTAACATGCTTTGATTACTTTTATATGAATGTAAATTTGCCTGTATTACAAGTGATAATTCAATAAAGGAGTCTGAAAAAAAAAGAACCTTATTTACTCATCTTGCCCCACCCCCATTACCAATAAATTTTATTCTTAACTGAAAAAAATAAAAGTAATTACCTTTGTAACTATATTCAGAGTTGACCAAGTATCAGTGAACTGGACCATCATGAACTCTTCCCGCTAAGCTGTAGTGGCTGTAGAGAGCTGTAAATACTTAAGAGAGCTAGTGTGAGCCTCTATTACCAATATAAACTCTTATACAATAGCATGTTGTACTGATGGTGAAAAATATCTTCTCTCAGACAAGACCAGCTGGATGAAAAAGATGTCCTGAGACTAGGATCTGAATATTCATTGTACTGTCATTTAAACAAAAACAACACAGCAGTATATTCTCCTAAAAAAATATTTTCAGTTAAAATAACATTTACATAATGTTTTTAAATATCATTTTAAACAACTATATACAGTATTTGCAATAGCTTTTCAGTTATATACACTGTATATTATTAAATATAGAATTAACAGATCAGTTTATCAGAGATACAATACTGATTATTGCAGAGTGTCCAACAAAGATATAACTTTCTTCCAAGGATTATTTACCAATGGCCTGGGATAGATTTGTAGTTCTTTGATTTTTATTTTCATCAATGCAGTTGTCTTCAGTAAAGTATGGAATTCTTCCAAAGGTCGGGAGTGTATTTGAATTCCACCTTCTGGTTGCACATTTCTTAGATATAGCAAGTATTGTCCATAACAAATACATATTTGTCTTATTCAGGTAGGGACCTTCATTTACATTTAGTATAATCAATGCTTTAGTTAAGGTAAATGATTCTTTAAATAAAGCTTGTAAAAAATGATTGATTCCATTCCAATATGATTTAATTTTATTACATTCATAAAAAATATGAATCCAGTCTGCTTTATTTAACTTTTCACACCTCCAGCAAAAAAACATTTTTAATAGTACTGATCTTTTTAATTCTGTCTGATGTTAAAAATGCTCTATGTAAGTATTTCCAGTTAAATATTTTCCAGTACTGTGTTAGAGGTGTAATTAACTGATAGTAAGATGTTAGTTTTAATTTCTTCTGTTAACTGCAATGACTGACCTTTTGTTAAGAACTGCCAGTATGATGGTTTGGGAATTGTTTTATATGTTATTAACTCTTTATATAGATTTGAAATGGAATTTTTATTGTCACAACTATTATATATAAATTTATATAGAAAACTTATTAGATTTGGAATATCTTTAAATGAGGAATTATTAATTAATCTGTATAAATCTTGAGAGTACATTAAAATGCTTTGTAAGGGTAACCAGTCCTGCATTGGAATATTGTAAGCAGTTTTTTATCATATGTATATCTAAAACATTTAATTTATTTACACACTGAAACCAGCATAAGAATCAATTTTGTTCCCAGGAGGTTATTGTTTTCCTATATATTTTGTGAGAAAAGTTCTTAGTGATGGTAAATGGGGTTAAAAGGTCAAACCAGAGTTTTAGATCTATGTTTGCATTGATAAGTTTCCTAAAGGAATTGATGTAATGATTAATCAGTGTTATTTTAGAAGGTTTTGTTATATTATATTGTATACTTATGCACAGTATGTACAAGGGTTTGTTTGATTTGTCTACTATTAAATTTTTTTTAACAGATTAAATTCATTTGTTAATATAGTCATTGTTAATTATTTCCAGTTGGCAAAATAATTTGGGTTTATCCAGTCTATTGTAGTTTTAAGCACAGATGCTTTTATATGTTTCTATTTCTGGGAAGTTCAATCCTCATTTTTTCCAGGGTCTGATGTGATGAGTTAGAGCTACTCTATTCTTTTTGGGATACCATAAACATTTTATTAAACATGAGTTTATTTCTTTAAAAATGCATCTTTCAGGAACTAACTGTATTGCTAATGCTACATATAGTATTTTTGGCAATAAGGCCATTTTTATTAATTGCAATCTGTCTTCAAAAGTTAATATAATTTTGTTCCACTTTTCTATATATATATATATATATATATATATATATATATATATATATATATATATATATATATATATACTGCAGTATATTCTCAATGGAGCAAAGTATCTGCCTGTCAAGGAAATATGAGACTTAATATGTTGTACACTATTGTATAAATCTGTAAGGCACAAACAGTATCTTCTTTAGACCAATGCTTGTCCTGAATAGATTCCTGATAAATTAGATCAAATGTTAATGGTAATTCTTTTCTTCAAAGGCCACCCACTTCAATCACTATTTTTCAGCTATGAGAATTGCAGTTTGAAACTCACTATCTACTTAATTCAGAGATTGCTATTATTCACAGTTTAGAGGTAAGCTTGTTAAACACCTTGCTGACTGAGCTAAACAGACATGCCCACCTGCTTCAACCATAACTCGATAACTACAGCTTGCCTAACCTCTGTCTTATGTCTTACAGCAGCTGAGTTTAAGTCCTCTTCCCTTTTTATCCCTGATACTCATTTCCTCTAATTATGAACACTGTTTTATAATTTTAGGACAGAATTACTAAACAGCATTAATTTTTAATTTACTACTGATTTTAACATATAAACCTTTATACTCTTAAAATATGAGCATTATTTTTAATTAATTCACTATGACGTAATATTCAATATTTAACCTTTTTTATCCTGTTTTACTGAAATAACTATAATAATTTTCTATTATAAGTTTTTTCTGTCTTCAACCAGGACAGACGCTAAAATAAATCTTGATGGATCAATCCTATCCTGGTTAACAAGTCAAAAGAAATAAAAAAAATTTCATTTTATCATCTACAGGGTTGTCCTGGTGTCAAAACACCCCACTGTTTAATCCAGTTAATGAGGGCCTTAGATTAGATGTACTTAAAATTATACAACTCTCTCTGTCTGCAGGACTCATTTATTCCATTTTTTTGAAAATTCAAGAGCTCGAGCATATGGTCCCACATACACTGACTGTTATTCAGAGATGAGGACTTGGCATTGTGCAATACACTGAAGAGCTAATTACAGATGCAGTTTACAGGGGGAAATCACCTGCATGTCAATCAGTGGGCTACATAATAAATGAAAGAAGCACTACAGTGTCATATGTCAGGAGCATTGCTAAAATACCTCATGGGCAATGTCAGTGACCTCAGGGTTAAGGCATGCCAATGTGCCCAAAGTAGTATAGAACACCTGATGCAATGCAGCGGCACATAGCTCTACCCTGTGACACAAAGCCACAAGAATGGCAGCACAGCTCAACACAGAAACCAAAAGACAGTTGGCAGAGCTGCTCCAAGTTTGGTGACTTAGCCAGAGACTTGGAGTGAATCTGAAAATAATCCAAGGCATTCACTGTGATACACAAAAAATAACTATATTTTAAGCTTGCATTGCACTTTTCTGAACTGCATTTTGCTTAATTGTTGTTTCACTTGTTGCTGTTGTTGCTGCTGTGACTGTTTTTTTCTGCACTTTAAAATCCTAGTGCATCTGTATTTCATAGCATAGGCTAGTTTTAGATCTGCTGAATCTATTCTGTTTGGTATTAATTGAGCACTAAAACCAGCCATCCTACATTAAGAAGGCCCTTCTCCACCCTTGCAGCAGAAGTGTTTAGCCCAGGACCAATCTGACTTGGGGATTGTTAAAGTAAGGCTCTTCCATTGGGTAGTTTGTGTTAAAACTCTTTAACTTTGCTTGTATGTAAGCACCATGTTTGCATGTAGCTGCACACTGTGCAATGGGATTTGGCACTGCTGTGTAAAGATCAAACATTTAGAAACAATAATTTTCCCTTGATATCTTCTAGAGAGCTGTCCTTAGCTCCACTACCTCTCTGTGTGCAGCGCAGTTGAGCATTGCTACCCAGCGAGGAACTCAGCTGTGCATTCTGAGTAGTTGACCCAATCTTCTGCTGCTAGCCTTCAACAGATTAGCCGCCTTTGTTGGTCACCAGTAAATCCTGGACTATCTAGCCCATCCCCAATAGTCACTACAATATATATACCTGCCATGGGCATCTTGAGGCAATGTAGCAATTGCCTCGTGTATACTGACAACCACTTTCTCCTAAAGCAAACAAATACAGTATGTGAGAAATGTAACTATACCATGAAATTAGAATCAGTCCTCCCACATAACAACAAAGACAGGTTGTCAGCACACACACCTTCCCCTCTCACACAAGAGAAGGTCAAGACACATAAACCCACATACGCGGAGGTACTCACTAACATGCTACCAAAAGACCAGAGACCTCCCAAGAGCAAACAGCATACACATACTGGTACACAAACAGAATCCACCACCACACATAAAACCATACATATCAATGTCTCAACATTAAGCCCCTAAGGCAAAACACCTCAAAACCAAATGTTCTGGTTATACATGACACAATAGTGAGACACACAGATGTTCCCCTTGGGTCTACTTCACCCTGTCGAAGGCCGACAGTATCGAAGCTGATATTGTCAGCACCAAAATGTCGAAAGTGAAAGTCATCGAGCGTGTAAACAGAAATCTCCGTAAGGGGAGATTTCCGTTTACTGCAATGTAGTGCAATCTCGGAGTTGGTATATTTAAGTAGCGGGGGGTGTGGGGGGTGCAGGGGGGGCTTGCCCCCCCCCTGCATAAAGCAATTTGTGTTGCGTTTGGGTGTTTTGTGTGTGTGTTTGATGTTTGGGGGTTTCGGCATTTTTGTGTCGATTATTGCGCTGTCGACAGTTTGAGTTTTCAACAGTGTAATATAAACGCTTCCCCTCACCAGGTTGAACAAGGAAAAGGTCACGGTCAGCTGCCTGTCAGCTGCCAGGATACATCAAATCATGCACACACTCAAGTCATTCAGCAACAATTACCATTATGACTCTGTCATAGTGCATGTTGGTGTGAATGACTTGAGATGTACCTCTCTGGACTAAATGAAGAGAGACATGACTGAACTTTCAGATTATGTATCCCAGGCAGGTTTGTCCCTAGCCTTAAGCAGCATTCTACCTTCACCAAGGATGATGCCACAATACAGACAAAAAGTGATTGATTTCAATAATTGGCTTAGCTTTTGGTGTCACTCCAGGGGGATCCAGTATCTGTCTGTCTGGGAAGACATGATCGACAGTGTAAGCTGCTTTACCACAGATGGCCTTCACCTGGCTCCTCAAGGCTTTCAGATACTGGCAAAGATGCTTACTACACCATAGTGCCTTTTTTAGACAATGTCCAAACAGTAAAACTTCTGACATAAAGAAATCCACTAAAGACATACTCAAAGTTATGCTGCTTAATGCTAGGAGCTTAAACATTAAACTGAACTCCCTGGAAGCATTCCTCACCTTGAAAGATGCTGACATTTGTGCAGTCACAGAGACTTAGTTCAATGCCACTGACAGCACCCCAGCCATACAAGGCTACAATGCCTTTCACACATTCAGACCCAAAACAAGTATGAAATAACCAAAAGTAGAGGTGTATGCATCTTCATTAAATCCAAATACACCATGGGAATGGTGAAACAGTATGACTCTCTTGAACTACTCCAGGTCCAATTAACTACAGGAAAAATACCCTTCCACATCATCCCTAGCTACAGGTCCCCCACCATGAACCAAGAGAAGCCTTCCACCTATCTGGACTTGCTAGAGTTGCTCAGCATACAGCCAAACAACTTGGTCATGGGAGATTTCAATTATCCTTCCATCAATTGGGAGACATACATGAGCACAAACATGATCACTATGAGGTTCCTGGACTTCAAATACCCTGGTCCACACCCCTACAAGAGGCTCAAATGTCCTGGACCTTGTGCTCACCAGCATGGGGGGTCACTACACTACCCCTTGTGTGTTGCTTTCCCTGGTAAGGTCAGACCATAAATCTGTCTCGTTTGAAGTAAAGATCAAATCTGACACTCCCACAGGAGTAAAAAAACTGAACATTTTCTCCAAAGCAAACTATTGGCTACTAATAAATGGTATAAAAACTTTCAAAGTCCCTGCCAACATAGTCAATAATGACTCCTATGCACAGGAATACACAATTGCCCTATATAGCCACTTGAACAAATGCACTGACTTGGCTGTATCTAACAGGAACAAAACCAGGTATTCCCAAAAAAACAAGCCACCCTGGTGGACTCTAGGTATAAATAAGTTTTACAACAAATGAAAGAAACTGATATCTAAGAACAGGAGGGAATCAACTCAACAGAGGAAGAATACCCTCCACAGCTTGAACAAGCAAATCAGATATCTTGTTAATCATCTAAGGCTAGCTACAAGTCTAAATTAGCATCTCTAGCTAAAGACAATCATAAGGCATTCTTTAGCTATGTCTGAAACCTAAGAGGGAATGCCCAGATGTGTGCCAAACCTATAGTGGATGGTACCAGTCAAACTGAACTTGAGAAAATTGCCAACCTGCCAGCTGACAGGCTTGGTAATAACTTCATCCCCCACTCCTCTCCTGACATACCCCAAAGCATTCCCAACACCAGTCCTCTGCTGAGTATCCCCAATGAACAGGTCATACAAGCACTCTCCAAAGCCAAAAACACAGCCTCAATGGGACCAGATAACATCCCAGGCTGCTCATTAAACAATCTAGAGCAAGACCTAGCAGAACCACTAGGCACTCCCTTTAAACATGGCCTGAGAACTGTGAAGGCACATACTTGTTTCTACTGGGATCTCCTCATACGTCAATACCCTGTAGAAGAATGTTCATTCTCCAGTTGGATATCATTGTATGCTCTGCCTATCATCAAAGCAAGAAATAACATCTGCCGTTGTGTGTACTGCAGGGAAATAGACCAGCCAGAAGTGGTATGACACCCAACACTGAAGGTGGAAGGCCTCCAAATCCCTGAAAGGTCAGTTATCTCCCTGTAACATCCTCCCGGAGGTCTTTATTATGCTTAGAAAATAGTTTTGTAGTTTCACACATACAAACTGTCGTTCTGTCTCTCTGTGACACACATACACACACACACACACACACAAACACACACACACACACACACACACACACACACACACACACACACACACACACACACACACACACACACACACACACACACATTGGCACACATCCTTCTAACTGATTTTACAATTAACTGCATTTGTTCTGATCATTTTTTCCTATGACCACTAAACATGGCTCTTTAAGAGCTGCTGATGGCAAGAAGAGTAAAATGGTAGCTCCTTGTAACTGTTATCTTTATAGGTTTATAATTGTCACACACTACACACTCTTGTTTATGCCACTTTTAACATGCATAAACAAGATGTCAGACTTTTTTTCCTTTCTTGTGGCCATGATTAACAGCATCTTAATATGCTGATGAAAAGCTGTGGAGAGGTTACTGGGCTCTCCTTATATATTAATATCTGTTGGATAATGCTTAGTCTCCATAAGGATATCATCTTATGTTTGCCCATTTTCTATTATTATAGAAGATTATGATTAGGTTTGTGATTGTAACATGTTTATAATGTTTGGGACAAGGATGCTATGAAATTCACCTTTAGAGCAAAGCTCAAAAGGTGAATATTGACATCCATGTGGAGAACATAAAATAAGTTACAACTGGTGATCTGATCATATTTTTTGTAGTATATGGAGATTTATCTGCTTGATATACTACTAGTTATAAATAAGTAAAATTTAAAAAGCACAGTGTTATGTTAGCTTTGAAAGCTGGCAAAGCAGTGGGGAAGTGTTTTACATCTTTATGCATTCCCTTTCTAAGGGAAGCAGTTTGTTCCAAAACAGTGTCTGTAATATAGCTGACAGCATGCAGAAATGGAGTGAAACAAAAACATTTTGTGTTCTACTGCTACTATTTACTGGCTAGTACTGTCAGGATTTGGTGTCAGACACAGCTTTAACGGCACATAAGAAGTGCTTAATAATTGTTAAAGACACTTCAAAGCATTGTTACAATCGGGTCTCACACCATAGTAGTGTTGAGTCAGGTTGTTATTTAGCTGTTACTGGAATGTAATCCCGATGCTCCGCGCACTACAATAATTTATAGCTGTGCTGTTCTTACATTACTATGTATTTCCTCCGAAGCACAATGTTATTGTCACTATTTGCTAAAAAGACCATTACATTCTGGCTCATTTTAGCAATGGATTTGTGAATTTGCCACAGAATGCACTGTTTATTAATCAGAATATAAAGAATATCTTACATTGTTTCCTAAATAAATGCAACACGTTATATGTTGTTAATAGATTAGACCTGCAAAGAAGGAATTTAAAATTTTAAGAGAGATTTTTTTCTTGGGATTGATGGTTGGTAGTTAGTTCTGTAGTTAATTTGAAGAAGTGTTATACATCCTGTGCCCAAGAATGTATGAAATTATACCAAGTTAGTTTTAACATGAAGATAACTTGATGATAGCGGAAATCATGCAATGAGGTTCAGACTGGTCATTCAGGACACCTGACTTGATAAAGTAAACATAAATAAAGCCGATACACAAATAGAAAAGGATCTAGCAGAGGACTGCAAAATTTCAGTCTGAAATGTGATGAAAAATATAAGTAGATAAAAAACTCTTTGCCTGACCTTCTTGATATTGCTTATTGAATATGAAGTATAATTTCAAAAGGGATATTTTGAAAAAAAATACTCTTGCTAAACAGAGACAGTGAGGAGTTCAATGAACAGAAAGGAAGCATTTAATCAAAAACACTTGCAGAAAGAATAAGACACCTTAAAATAAATATAGTGGAAGACTCGAGAAAGAGAGAGAGATGACAGATACATTTAAATACTAAAATGGCTCTGAAAAGGAAGAAAGGAGATACATATGATTAAGAGAAAGAGGGCCATTTGAAAATAAGCAAGTCAGAAGAAACATGAGGAAGGTTTTAGGATTTTTTGGTAGTTAATTTATATATCTTTTATGAATCCCTATCATATGATAGAAACCTCACTTCACTGAAACTCATTTGACTGAGACCATAAGACTGAATTTTCAAATGACTGAAAAGTCACTTGACTGAAACCCATAAGACTGAAACCTATAATACTGAATTTCAACATACTAAATTGCAAACTGGACCATATAAAACCAGACTAGGTGGAGGGTTACGCCCCCCCACACCCCCCAAGGTGGGGGGGCTATGCCACCCACGCCCACCAATGTGAGGAGCTATGCCTCCCACACCCCCCTAACTATATCTACTAACTCCAGGATTGCACTATAGTGGGGAAAAGGGCATATATCTTTCACTTACCTTACAGTAGTCTACATGCCGCCACTACTATGCCCTTTTCCCCACTGTAGTGCAATCCTGGGGTTAGTATATATAGTTGGGGGTGTGGGGGCAGACCCCCCCCACATAGGGGGGTGTGGGGCATGTAGCCCCCCACCTAGTCTGGTTTTATATGGTCCAGTTTGCAACTTAGTATGTTGAAATTAAGTATTATGGGTTTCAGTCAAGTGACTTTTCAGTCTTTTGAAATTTTAGTCTTATGGTCTCAGTCAAATGAGTTTCGGTCAAATGAGGTTTCTATCATATGACAGGGAGCCATCTTATATATATATATATATATATATATATATATATATATATATATATATATATATATATGTGTGTGTGTGTGTGTGTGTGTGTATATGGATCTACTTCTAATATTCGAAAGGCCATATCATCATATTTCATTTTCGTGAGACGAGAATCGTGAAAACAAAATACCCGAATAGCGAATTTTTCCCATTGCAAGTAAACACTTGCCAAAACTCCAACAAAACACACACCAGAGTCAATAAAACCCACCTAGGCGGGGCACTACACTTCCACACCCCCCAACTATATATACCAACTCTAGGATCGCATAACAGTGTAGAAAAGGGCATGTTGAGCACGTATATACTTGCCCTGGAAAAAATTTGCCATTCAGGTATTCTGTTTTCACCATTTTCGAAAACAAAATTCAATGATATGGCCTTTCGAACATTAGAAGGGGAGCCATACATATATATATATATATATATATATATACATACACACACACAAACACACACACACACACACACACACACACACACACACACACACACACACACACACACACACATACACACACACACAGTAGGGGATAGAGTCTGTTATTTTAAGTGAAAAAATGCACAAAAATGCATGTGTCAGGAGGACTGGAAGCAAAATGCAAAACTCCAATGGGCAGATATAAATAAATATAGAGTGACAAAAAGTAAAAGTCAAACACATTTTCATTGAGGGTTTCTCATGCAGATAAGACAGGCAGATCGGATGGGGCAATTTTCATCTGTATGTTTAAGACAATCTTTCACCTACTATAAACATAACTTACGGATTTTACTTCTTTCTAATGGTACAGAAATAAAATCATCTTTTAATGTATCTCATAACCTGCATATGCTGGCCCCAACTGTTGAAGAGCCAGGGACTTAGCCAGTAATTAATAGCGAAGAGCAGAGCATATTCCTCACCTGTCAGCACAAGTAATATGCTGTGAACTTCTGCATTAAATCTTTTTAATAACAACTTTTGGTCCAGACAAGACTAAAAAGATATTATTCCAATAGTCTTGCACTTCTTTTTTTTCTGACCACAGCATAGTCATATTATACTCTAACTAATAGACTGTCAACACTTCATCCAGGTTATGCTAACTCAGTCGCTAGCACATCTAGTTAGGCATGCTTCAACAAAATTAATATGACAGTAGAACAGCAAGAACACTGCTATTAATATGCCATGCAAGACGGTTTCAAGGCAGTGCAGTCACTCAGAAGAAGAGAAAATGTGGAGCACAGAATTCTTATAATAAGTCTATATATGAACTGTAATATAAATGTAACTGACAAAAGGATGGATAAATGGTCTTGTGAGTGAAGGTGAAATGCCATCTGTGTTATAGATATATGACATATGTGTCTGTTTTCAGAATTATCCAAATGTATGTCATATTTAAGATAACCAACATGATTACTTGAGAAAAAAATTGAAATAATTACAATGATGAATTTTAACCTTCACAATATATATGATGCATGCATGAAGATTTTGTTTCAGTTTCTCTTAGTATAATTCCATAATCTTAAAAAAATCACGAGTTACAAAAATTATATAAATAAATGCATTAATGTATGATATGGTTCAAGCTACTTTTAATAATGCAAGGGCAAAAATGTAATGACCTGAATAATAGCCTGTCTGCTTCATACATGGATATCAAAAACTTAATCAACCCAAGCTAAAACCAGTAAGAATAATGCTTAATGTTAACATCAGGAAGATTAAAACTCAGTAGTTCCCAAGGGCACCCAATTCCTAGGGAGAATATTTCTTTGTACTGAGCATGCATTCCCTCCAAATGTTTATTGCGTGTTAGTATGCGGGCATATATGTTATCAGGTTTGTCAGTAACAATCAAGGGCTGATACACACCAAACCTCTGACCCTGGCAATAATCCTACAAACCTTACATAGAGAAATGCAATTTTTATTGCTGAAGCGATTTTTTTCAATGTTCACCTCAAGATGCCAGTTCAATGTCAAAGGGGGCTGTTTTGATTAAGTATACAGAGCTAGATATATTTTTCTAGTGGTAGGTTTCTAAAGTTACCTAGGATACCAAAAACAAAAATTAAGAGTAACAACTGTTTTACAAGCGTGATTGTTTCCATTATTTGCATTAATATACTCATATAAGGATTATGTTGCTTCCAAAATATGTTTTCTATGGAAAAGTACTTCATGGTCTTAGACCCATGACAGTATCTACTGTTATTAATTAATCTTACGACATCTGTCTGGTGTACTAAAGTTGATATAAATGCACTGTGATGTCACAAAGACTGCATAACAGTGTCATCATTTCATCATTCCCATTTAATAATCTGGGAATGTCAGTCACTATAATTCAAGATATGATGATAATCATTACACTATTCACCCATCAACTGTGGCATCACAGAGAAAAAAATGACAGTTATCGAATTACCATTACCATGCAACACTGACACTGTCTGGATCACCTCACTTAACCAAAAAGCAAAAATAAACAAATAAATAAATATTAGTATGTTATATTACAGAAAGAGACCTTAACGATCATTTATTTTGCAGGAAATAAAGTTATATTCATTTATAAATATATAGAGATGCCAAAAGGAGACTTCAGTTAGAGTTCGCACAAGTGCAGAAGATAGCCATAGGTAGCTTAGCCTCTGGTTGCCACCCTGTCGCAGGCGAATATAATTCTTTTCTAGCTCTGAGTTTCATTACCATTATTGTTTCTAGCAATACACACCACGGCTCCAGCGCACTCTTTTTGACATAGTGTTTCACAATGTCAGTCTTAAATCTTCTTATTCCAGCTGCTACCTATGCATCTGCTCAGCTTACTGTCCTTTGTAGAGAACGTTGTGTCCTTCATTTTCTTTCACTCCTGATACATTCCTAGTTATTCCTGAATTACATGTCTTCCATACCTCATTCCACCTTCTAAGTAATCAAAGCCCACTTTCAGACTAATCTAATGCTTCAGTTGGACTGCACCCTTACAATAATCCAGCTGGGACCTTCCAAGTGCTAGTCTACAGTCCTTGTCCACATCAATTCACCCAACATTAGGTTACTTTTTCCTACAGACCATTCTTGTTTCAGCATCGGGGTAGTTATAAATTCCAGACAATTTCTTCTCCTCTCTTTGTCACAGGAGATCTCCTCTCCATATGCTTGCTGATTTTAGATCTGCTCCCTCTGAAAAAGTGCATAGCCTGCATTTCCTTATTGAATTCCCTTTGACAGTTATTTACTCATCTTGAATGCACCAGTAGATACACTGGGGTTGAGTTCCTGCAAGAAGCGTTCACCAGTGTTGGTGCTAGTAGCAAATCGTATATCTTTATCCTTTAGCTCCAGTGTCATGTCTGGTACAAATATTTTTGTACAGAACCTGCTCCAACACTGAATTCCATGATACATAAAAAGTCACTTTCTTCTCATTTCATAACACTGCCTCCCAAATGCAATCCTCTGTTTTCTTATTGGCTAGATAGCTTAATAATACTCTTTAATTAGCATACCAAGCCTTTATGAAACAGTTGGCCAAATGCTTTACCACAAATCAAGACAAAGTAAGAACACAAAGTTTCTGTTTTATGGTTGGTGATGGCCCATCCTCAAGCGACCTAGTACATCAGCTTGGACTCGAATGACATTTGTTGTAAGACTCCATACTACTCTGAATCTGCTAGGCACAGTACAAAATTCTCTCCATGACATTTCCTAACACAGAGATCTGTATGAATATCCTGTGGGTGAATGACTCCTACTGAAAACTTACTTTGGCCAGAGAACCCCAATTGTTACCATCCTGTACTTTTAAGCAACCAGGTAATTTGATTGCTTTGCCTGCAACTTACTCAACACATCTGCCAGTTGTCCCAGTACCAGGGACTTACACCACTCTCCTTACATCCAGACTCATGTCAGCTTCTCTTGTTTGGTCACTTTCCTTTCTCAGACTGCTACTCTAACTTCCTATTCTTTTGTAAATATGAAGAACCGAACACATCATAGGTTCATAGGTGTGCTCTAGGCTAATGGCCCTGGAGCCTTTACAAGCCTACCCCATAGGATTACCCTGGCATCATGCCACCCGACCTTAGTTCCCTGTGCCTCTGTCGAGTAGAGGCACTGGAGTGATCCCCGGGGTGAATTTTCTATTTCCTATCCACTCATCAAGATTTCTCTTGAAGAAGGGCAGTGAGGTCCTCTGTTTGACATGTATGAGAAGTCTATGCCATAGCATGGGGAGTCTCTGTGTTATGAACCTGTCCTTCCAGCACGTTCTGTTGATTGTGGTAATGAGGTTGAGGTCTCTGGAGCGTGTAGTGCAGAGGGATTGTGATTTCTTTAGATGTAGCATTTCTAACAGAGCTGGGTTAGACATGGCTTTGTAAGTCAAGCAGAGATCACCTCTACGTAGGTGATATGAGACAGAATAGTTGGAGTTTTTTGAGTCTGTCCATATAGGACAAGTGTTTAAGGCCTAGGATGCTCTTTGTGAGGTACTTTTGTGGCCTCTCCAGTTGTTGCAAGTGTCTAGTGAGGTACATGCCAAATGGGGCATTGTACTTGATGATTGGCCTAATGATGGAAGAGTAGAGGGAGACAATGACCTCTTTCTTCCTGGATGCAAAACCCTTAGTAATGAGATGTGCCACATAGGACTTTCTGACCACAGTGGCAATGTGGTGGTCAAAAGAGAGGTTGCACTCAACCTGTGTTCCCAGATCTCTCATAATGCCTTCTGTGTTCAGTGGACTACCATCAAAGTGGTAATTCATGGGATCTGGGTTTTTCCCAAAGGGGATGATGACATTTTTTGGCATTGAGCTTAAGGCCATGGTTCTGACACCAGTCTTTGGTCTCAGTGAGATCTTTCTGTAGAATGTCAACATCACTTGGGGAGTTAATAATAGCTCCCACCTTGCAATCATCTGTGAACTTTGTCAGCAAGAGTCCCTTCGTGTTGGCCTGGACTTCGGAGAAGTAGATACCAAACAGGAGAGGACCCAGGACCGAACCCTGTGGGACTCCACTCGTGACTGTTTGGCAGTCTGACTTGGAGTCAGCTACTTTCACACTGTGAAAAATAAATCATCATAAAACTATAAATATTTTACTACTTACTAATACAAAACACACAATGCTGAAACACACTGTTGTGTCTATCAACCTGCACATTCTTTCATGCTCCTTATTATCCAGTTCTTATTTCATGTCTCTAGTAGGGTATATCTAATGTACTCCATGCATTTTTACATTTAAACACTCTTCCCAGTCATTGATGGTTTCTATGTAACATGTAACCATTCTGTAACTGCTTGCATGTTTGGGTCATGGCCGAAAATGGTCTGTGGACCAGCCTACCAACCTGGTTAATAAAGAAAGAAACAAACAAACAAACAAATTTCCATATCAGCCTATGTCTCTTACTTCTTCTATTCTCCCACTGCACAATTATTTCTAGCACTTCTTTGTTTCTGTGAAGATTTTTGCCATCCCAGTCATTTACTCTTCTTACTTTTTTTCTAAGATTGCTATTTCCTGATGGGTAGTTTTAGGTACCTGTATCATATACTTTTCCTTCTTCATCTCTCATCTTCCTGCATGACACTGCATATTTCCTTAAAGTCTCCAGTTCCTTACACTTTAAAAATGCAGATTTGTTTCCTCACTTTCACACCTCCTTACCCTTTATTCCTACACTACATTCTTAATGTGCAGCTCTCCACTGTATTAGGTCATGTTACATTTTATTGTCAGCTTGTATCACAAGTTGAGATCTATTTTCTGAAACATCGAGAAGTCTATCTCAGGTGAGTTTCTAACATCTATACCAGACATCATGAGCTACACTCTGGCAGGGTTATAACTTCATAGCTGATCTCTTACCTTGGTTTACTATCACAATGCAGAATGAAGGTTTGGCGAACATGGGAATGACGAACATTAGTTGGCCAATTTCCATATTGCCAGCCTTCAATTCTGTGAGTCTGTTCAGCGAATGCCACTGTGCATTCGCTCATACATGGGCGATGTTTCATATTGAGATTGCGGGACAGTGTGGCTTGGGAGATTTAACCTTTTCCGCACTGTAGTGCGATCTCGGAGTTGGAACATATAAGTGGCAGGGGGTGTGGGAGTGCAGCCCCCCACAGGGGAAGGCTTGTCCCCCTGAATAAACATTACTGTCAGCACTGTGCAGTACAGATCTGGTCTGTATGTACTGCTGCAATGGGGACAATGGACTTCAGAAGTCAAATTCAGCTTCTCCTCAATTAGGTTGCCGATATTCCAACCTAATTACTATTCCGAACATCGAACATGTAAACCGCATTTTTGAACGGTTTATTTTCTGTTGTTCAATGTTTTAATAGTAAACCTATATATATATATATATATATATATATATATATATATATATATATATATATATATATGTATATGCACACAGATAGTGAGATAGAGAGAGAGTGAGAAAGAAGACATACTTTTCAATTATTACCTACAAATTTAGGGGTAAAGCAAAAAAGCTTTATTGGGAATGATCACAAAATAGACATAAAATTTAAATCATGGTCACATTAACTAAGAATTTCTAAAATAAGCTGCAGTTTTAACAGAGAGGGAGAAGGAGCGGTGTAACAAATCAGAAGAGTGTTCCCTAAATGCAGTACAATTGAGAGATGTGCTAATAATGTCAGGGTGAGAAGGAAGAAGAAGGAAATAGAGTTAGACTATGGGGCAGGGGAACACAAACAAACACTGACCAGGAAGGTGCTGACAGTGATGGAGGGGAAGAATAAGGGAGATGAAGCCATAAGACAAACAGAGGGTCGGCAGTGGTGTTTGACAGGACTGAAGAATAAACAGGGGTGGGGATGGACAAAAAAGGGAGGGTAATCTCAAGATGGGGGATAATAGGTGGGTGCGCAGCTGCCAGCAGCAACCCATTGGGAGCTTACTTACCACCCTGGACTCTCTCACCACTGGGCCCTGGCTCATATGAAAGAGTCAGTGCAGGGCAGGGACTGGACGTGACTCAGCGAGCCACTGGAGAAGGTTCTCTAGATGGCCAATGCAGGCATCTTGCCACCATTCCGTCAACTCTCGTATGATGTCAGTCAGCTGCTGGTCTGTAATGAATGTGTCACCTCCACTGCCACTGATGCTGGTAGGGACAACAGCCCCAACTTCATGTGCACTGCTGGCTGATGTGTCCCCTGCACCCTGCGCTTGAGGTGTGGATGTGATCATCACAGCCATGGCCACAGATGTTGTGAATGGTGGTGACAAGTGGGAAGATGACAGAACTTACTGGAGTGACAGGCTCAGGCATAGATGCTGCTCCTGTTAAATATATAACTGTAAAATAAATAGATAAAGACAAAACAAATGCAAATATCTAATTTAAAGGATGGCGAGAAAGAGGGTGTAGGATAGAGGAGTACAGATGCAATGGAAAAAGCAGCTCATGCATATTGTTTCTCTGATAATGCTACAGGGACCAAACTCAAAACAGCAAAAAAAAAAAAAAAACACACACATGCACACTACAAAGTGCCAAAGACTGTATGATGCATAACTGAGGACAGGAGTCAAACCCACATACATCAGGATACATAAGACCTAAAGTAATGACTTAACATGGTGAGCTGCTTCTAGAATGCTACAGATGCTTGTAGTGAAACATAACAGAAATAGTTAACTACACATACTGTACTGCTACAGCAGAACTATGGAACGTTGCACACACTAGCATAAAACATTCCATGGCACACAAGTACTACAAGCTTTGAATGTATGTAAGACAAAGGGTAGGATGAAAGTGTGCTTGTTGGATAGAAACAGACTGATAAAATGAATAAATGCAGTTCAAACATATGTTCTCACATACAACACTATTGCAACACACACACACACACACACACACACACACCCACACACACCCACACACACACACACACACACACACACACACACACACACACACACACACACACACACACACACACACACACACACACACACACACACACACACACGCACACACACACGTGCATGCAGTTATAGCATTCAGCATTCTATCTGAAAAGCATGGAACTTGGCAGAAAATTGGCAGTACTGAACAAAACCTATACCTGGGCAGGCTACAGCTATACTAGCTCAACAGATTCACAAATCTTACAACAAACTAGATATCTGTTCATTGTAAGTTTAACATTTAAACCTCTACGATGTGAAGCTCAAGTACTCATCCCCAGCACCTTGTAAGGATCTTTAACCTCTTCTTTTGCAGTTGCATATTCTCTGCTATAGTTTCTGGAGCTAAGAAGAGAAAAAGAGAAGTGTGTGTGATGTGTGGATGCTGTACATTGGCAGACTGTATGTATAAGTAAGACAAAAAATTTCTTACAGTAGATTTCTAGTACTGCAGCTTTATTCTTGGCCTCCCATCAGCCAGGGAAGTCATAATGATGTTGTATGCGACTGTAATGGTGTTGAAATTGCTCACCCTGCATCAGATGCCAGCCGCTTGTGTGACAGCCTATGTTACAGCATTTCAGTCCTTGGTATTATACTGGGGGGGGGTGGGCTTCATGCTTTTCATCCATTAAACATTGGCTGAGGTCATGATACAGGAAGTAGAGGAATATTTTAGAATCCTCCATGCACCACATCTGTGGCCTGAAAGGTGCAGGTCCATCTCCATCTGAAGACATGATCAAGGTCATATAAATCATAGGAAAATACCGCAGTTACTTGGTGACCACACCCACCAGAAATGTAGCAAGGGTGGTGCTAAGGGGAAAGCTGTCCCAGGCACCACATGTTACAGGGTGTGAAGAAATGTGCAATTTCTGCATTCACAGATATTTACTTTCTTGATTTGCTTGTGTTACGCTGTAGCAAACCAATTGCTACATATGAAATAATAAGCTTCCTACATTCTAAAAAAAGTTTAAGTTGTCTTTTTTTTTTGCACTTGAATTGAAAAAAGGATGAATTGTGTGGCAATCTGGCTGTAGCAAGCTGATTGGTACAAATATAGCAATAAGCTTGAAAAGCTGAGGGGATGGAGATCAGAAATAGAGGAAAATAGAACCTGGCTAGGTGCAACAGATTAATGGAGAGAGTAGAATTTTTTGCTCCATATTGAGGAGTAGTACCAAGCACTTGATGAGCCAGCTATGGTTCTAAAATCCACAATCCTTTATGCCAACTGTAGAGTACCTAATTTGTATGACCATTGGCAGAGCAGCATAATATCTGTACTGTAGTCTAATATATGAACAGTGGACTGCAAGGTGTGAAACATGGTAGCACTGTCCCTGCTTAAATGGAATGAATACACTGTCCCATACAGTGATACCATTTTCCTGAGGTATGATTTAGTATTACAGTACTACCCACCCTGAGCCAGTGGCTGAAGTATGTAAGCACGTTAGAGCCCACAGGAACCTAGATACAAGCACAATGCTGAGAACAATTCAACATGAAATTTGGGTAATAAGCACTGCACAGAAGTTGAGCAATTTTAGAGAGAGTATACAGCTGATCCCTCATTTGCATAATTACTGCATACATTCACCAACATTTGCATGGTATAAGCACAATAGAGGTCAGTGAGCCTCATCTGATTATGGAAGAACTCTTAAATTGGCAGCGTGTAAACAAGTAACAGGTGACAGTACTATTCATTGCTTAGAGGTGCTTCACTTTTGCAATACACCCAATGTCAGGTGCTTTGTTGCTTAGCTACTACAATACTTAAGGTTGATATTACTCTAAAAGTTCTTTTGAATGGGTGGAGGGAAAGTTGTTGTGCAGAGCTATAACAATTGTTATGATGATGGATTGTTAAGCCTAATGAGAAACACACCCAGCAACAAGTAGCTACTACACATGTAAAGACATCCAGGCCAGACTTGTAGTAGCACTTTGTTTCATGCCTTTTGTCTGTTGTATACCTTCTATGCATGTCACATGTGCAAAATAGTTTTTAAAAATGAGATGAAACAGTCATGCCAGAGTTTGGGGGACATTCTGTGAAAACATATTATGTGTTTAACACTAGGAAAACTGGCTGGACACACAAATATGACTATCAGGCATACCAGCCACATGGTGTATGCACTAGTGGAAGAGCAGTGTGCTAAGGAGTTGCCTAGGCCAGTCATGACCACCATGCTAATAACACTGTTTTCCATGCCTACAGAGCTATGCCTTAGAAGAGTAGAAAACCAAACAACACTGACTATCTTATGGCTAGGCTTCTCAGAAAATAGTTCTCTGATTCAGAGAATGAGGTGTTACTGCAGGCCCTCCATTTCCATGGCCAATATTTCATTTGGCAAGATGCTGTTATCTGGGCCTACCAGGAACATTCATGTAAACATCTGGTGGCAAACATTAATCTTGTTGAGAGCCAGGACAGCAGTTAGGAAATATCTGCCAAAAGGCCACTAAGATTACTTGTGCTGTTAAAAAACAGAGCTTTTCATCTGGCAAGAGGATGGCACTTCAGTGGGTTATGGGCCATCACAGCTGGCAGAGATGGAGAAGTTTCTGGCCTCTGTCAGTGGCACCTCCATATAGGCACACATTGTGGTGCTGGGACAGCTTCATCATGTGCAGAGAGTATCCAATGGAGATGTCCTGGGTATGGATTGACTTTCATCTATAAATGCAAACATCATTTTCCTTCACCCATTACTCAGTGGCTGAATTAGTAAATCTGTCTGCTTTGGGTTATACATGGACATCAGGGATTCAACCTGCATGCTCAGGCCCACAAGAAATATTATTTAAATGTTTGGGTAGCAAACACTAGTATTACTACATCTGATTTTTCTTAATGCTTTTGGTGGTAAGTTATACTTACACAGAGTATCATCCTTTGCTGTGCTCACAGGTAATACTCAGTCCGGCACCTCCTCTGTAAAATTGTCACTGCCTGATGTTGAAGGATCTTCAACCATTAATGATGGTGGTGGGGATGAGGTGTCATGGTCAAAGGAATGTGACCACTGGACCTCCTATGCAACTTTTGTGCTAGCAGACATCCAAGAGACACAAACCCACATGGAGGACAGGTTAATGGAAACATCATCATTATGGTAGTGTGATACCCCTCCCACAGGACATATATCAGCATTTGCCAGTTGTCTCAGTGGGTAGGGGTGTACATGGGGGAGTTACTCATGCTCATTGGAGACATGGCTACCACTGTCCGTCTGACATTGCTGTGTCAAAGTCTGTGACAAAACTTATATGCAGGGTCATCATGTAGGCACAATCTAGTACCACCACAGCCATTTGGGACTTAGTATGGTTAATGCAGGGTGTACAGGATGACTTCTGGTAGTGCATGTATCATATGTGTGATTTTTTTTTTTTACTTTTTTCTATTAAACGTTTTTCAACAATCACAAAATATGAATAGAAACAAATTATTAAAACATATCAAACAAAAACTATTTACAATCATCTATATCAAGGTTTTTGTTTACAATTAATACATATATCATTAATATTTTTCAAGTAAATCACTCAAATTTTTCCATGCAATATGCTGATATGTAATATTCAGTGTTCTCATCTTAATGGTTAACAATTATTTTGTCCATACACTTTTAGCTAAATATATAAATTCTGAGAATGATATGATATTTTTACATTTCCAATTTAGTGTAATAACTTTCCTTGCCATCATTAAAACTCACCATAAAAGAGACACTTTTGTTCTTGGCATAATTTCTTGAATTGGAGTATTAAACAATATTAATTAATTTGTTATTGTACATTTATCCAACCACAATGGTTGAGAAAAACTCTTAAACTCCTACCAAAACAAAGATACCATTTTACACTCCAGCACCATATGTAACCAATCTGTATCTATATTATCACCACTGTCCAACAACTGACATTAGATATTTTGTTTATTATTGCAACCTTATGAGGGGCAAATGATTTCCAATACAATGAAGATGTAGTTTATCTTTTCAATTTAAGTAATAATGTTTTATTCACATCATAAAAATCTTCATTATTACTACTTTTAGAGTAATCCCAAACTTTTATTTCTACAAAGGAGCAATCCATTCTTAACATATTATATATTTTGATAACTATGACCCATTGTTACTTAAATTACTATTAAGGTTAAGTAAAAATTCTAATAATTTTTGGTACATTTTTTACAAGTGAATCTAAGGACAGTTTTATTTTATTATTTACAAAATCTTTTCAAGTTTACAAACTCCACCAATTATTCTGTCTTAAGTTATATCTGGCTAATAAATATTCTGCTGAATACATTGTTTTACCATTTATGAACCAATGCCAAAATATTAAACTACTTTATTTAAAGTCTAACATATTACCTAAATTATGGGTTGTTAAACAATTGATAGTGAATGCTATGGGAAATAATAAGAACACCTTTTTGTTTTATAACTATAATTTAAATATCACCTAAATGTTGATAAAATATAATTAATCAGTCTAATAGAGAAACATTTATTCTCAGAACTTATACAGCAATCCATTAAGATCCAATAACATTTATTAAATACAATTTTCACACATGGATCAATTAATAATTTATTATTACTTAATAATATTTTTCCTGTATTAATTTCCATTTAGAATCATATGAATTATTTAACCATTGAGCAATAATTTGAATATTAGCTGATTTTATATACAAATCAAAATTAGGAAAACTAATACCACCTTCTTCCCAACTTTTCATGTGTCATTCTATTGAAATCCCATGTTCATTAGGGAACCACAAATATTTTATTAACATAGAGCTTATTTTCTTTAAAAAGTTTTTATTTGGGGAGAAGACTAAAGACTGAATATAGAACAAAATTTTAGGTAGAAGTATTTTTTATTAACATAAACCTATATTCCATAGTAAGAAGTACTTTATTCCATATTGAAATTAGTTGTGTAATCATGTTAATTATACTTGTATAGTTTACTAAAACTAGTTCCTTACTACTTGAAGTTATAATAACTACCAAATATTTCATTTGATTATCATTCCAATTAAAATTACTATATTTTTAATATCTGGATTTAAATCTTTGGTAATTAGCAAAGTATTGGTTTTGCTATCATTAAATTTCAATATAGAAATGTTTTCAAAATATTCCATGGCGATGGGTATTAATTATATGTTGTAAAGATGAATTAATATTACCAATGGTTATTAATATATCATCTGCAAATAATTGTGTTTTGGAAGAGTAATTTTCATCAGTTGAAAAACATTTTATATTTTTATTAGATCTAATGTGATTTTGTGATTTATGAAAGGTTCTGTACATAATGCAAATATGAATGGAGAAAGTGGATATCCCTGTTTTCTACCCTTTAAGATTCTAAATGATTTAAACAGAAAAGAACATATTTTGCTAAATGCAGATGAGTTGTTAAACAGCATTTTGATTAGATTTATAAACTCTACATAAAAGTATTCTTCTTCAAGAACTTTAATCAAGTAATTCCAATTAACAGAATCAAATCCTTTGCCCAAATCTAAACTTATAATTGACATTTTTGTTTGTTTACAAAATCTATTAAGTCTAATAATATTATCATAAATTGACATAAATATTGTATAATCTATATTTAGAAGTGAAATGTGTTGATACAATGAACACAATTTAGGGTCTTTATCCTGTTTTAATATAGGTGAAACTAGCAAACATCTCCAAGATGGGGGCACACTTGATGTATATTTAATATCATTAAATATTTTCAACAACATTTTTAATATATTATCTGGTTATAATTTATACAGTTCTGGAATTATTCCATCCAAACCTGGAGCTTTATTAATTTTAAGATTTTTAATTTGATCTTTAATTTACTTAACTGAAAATGGTTCATCAATATTATTTTTTTTTCTCTTTAGTTACCTTAAAGTTAATGCTATCTTTTAGAAAGCCTACAAGGCTATTACTATTTATCAAATTATTATTATTATTATTATTATTATTATTATTATTATTATTATTATTATTATTATTATTATATTGCTCATACTGATCCTTAACACATTCTAATATATCTGCTAAATCAGTATTTTTTTATTTTTACTTCCAAATTTACATGATATCTCCTTAATAGTGTCCATATTAGATAATCGAACTTTCAAAAGCTCGAGTGTCATGGTCAACACCATAGGATCAAACTTTTAAAAGTTTGAAAATCTAATAAAAAACTACACAAATAACCTACCTGATTGTTTTAAGCAGGGGGCAAGCTCCGCTGCACTCCACATGTGGGGGGTGTACCCCAACACTCTCCTTTCTTTAAATATACCAACTCCAAGATTGCACTACAGAGCAGAAAAGGGAAATCTTCCCATTCCATACTGTACTGAGATCTCCATTAAAACATTCAAACTTTCAAAAATTCGATCATATGGTGTCGACCATATGATAGTAAAACTTTTGAAAGGTCGATCATCCAATATAGACCCTCTTAATATGATTTAACATATTAATTTTCTTCAATCTAATGCCTAATCTGTGCAAATTTTTAGGATTTACTAAATAAGATTATAATTTTATTTTTTCTAAGTTTATTGAAATCTTATGACTAAGAATACCTACATATCTTTGATTTAAAGTTTTGTATTCTAGATTATTAAATTTATCATTTGGTTTAATTTTTTAACTTTAAAATATATATCTTAATTTGTAACACTTTCAGTTATCTATCCCATTATCTTCTTTTATAAGCATACTAATTTTTAATCTTACCATTTAAATAATCTTTCAAAGAATCCAAAAGAATAATCTCAGTAACTTCTCTGTTATTATTAAACTCTAAAAAGGTCTTAATTTCATTAATAAACCAGTCTCTAAAACCTTTAATTTTAATTATATAAGCAGGAAGTATTTTACATAATACTAAATGATTTGGCTTCAAAGTGAGATTAAAAGTAATAGTGGTCAGTAAATGGACAGGAAACAATTAACATATCTTCAGTTTTAGAGTGTAAGTATTAGAATTAAAAATCCTGGCTATGTTGATTTGGGTGCCAAGTCTAAAAGAGTAGTGTGTATAATTAAGAGGTTTATATAGCCTAGAATCTTAATTGTTTCTCAAATTAATTGTATTGTTGTAGCAATTAAAGTGTTTTGCACTGATGAGCGTCTACGTTTTCTATCATCAGTAGTATCATTCTCTGATAGCAGACAATTAAAATCTTCTGCTAAAATATCTCTCTTTTCATATAAAAAGTTATAATATCTAAACATTTTTAGAAACATTTGCTCCAATTCCAGGGATCCACTAAGAGTTAACAAACATATAATACTTTTTGATTTCTATTGCCACCAAACGTAACATCCCATTTGTATTTGAATAAGAATCAATCACTTTCAATCACTTCCAATGAATTTTTCCATAAAATAAGTGTACCTCTTTTTTGATGTAAAATGAGGCCCAACTAAAATTGAATAATCTTTTAAAAACATTCTATTTCCATCCTTGTATTGCAGATGTGTTTCTTGCAAAACAACAATGTCAACGTTATGAAGTTTCAGATATTTCAAGAGACTAGCTCTTTTAATCATGTTATTTAAACCATTAATGTTCAATGATATACAATTATAACCTGACATTTACACTAGATAAAACTTAACATAATAATGTGACATTACATATAAAAACAAACAAGAATATATTTAATATACCTTTAGATGGACAAACACCTAATGACTAAACTTTGTAACTAGTACTAAGAACAAAATTACCCCATCACAAAATATATTCCTAGTTTGATGGCATAATCATACAAACTCTTCTCTAGCCTTACCATAAATGAACTTGACTTATCTTATTGCTACTACTATATCAATGCTAACATCAGTTTTAAATTAGGTATTCAAACTCACTCATTATTAATTAATTCAAACATACTAACTTTACTTCAATATATGCATCTGGTATAGTATAATGTGTTTAATACTGCACAAGTATCTCTATTATATAACATTAATGCTATATCAAAATGACAGAATTCAAATGTTTATAGGAGAACATATTATTATTATTAAATCACCTCCAAATAACATCTTAATCTATCAATTATGACGTTTTGCACCATAACATTTTTTTACCAAAAAAAAAAAAAAACTCAAACAAGATAACATTCTTACAGTAATGAATTTTGTTAGCTAAACTAACTGTTAACATACATTTTAAGTACACTACAATTGCTACTGTCATTAAGCTCAATTATCTCAGAAATGTCATGACTTATTTATGTAAGTTAATTATACAGTCTAATCAAAATCTCTGGTACCCCCGGCATGAAATGAACAGGCTTGTTTACTTTGCATTACTATACTTTCAGAACCACTTTCTACATAATCATACTACTTTTAAGTTTTGTGTGATCATAATATACTAGTATTAGGGCCTTGATAACCATTGATATGTAATATATAGACTTTGTAACATCACAATACCTTGGTGTCAGAACCCCCTCATTGCCAAGAGATACTGTTCTCCAGTTTTATTACAATGAAATATATACATGTCTAGACATCTGTTATCAAACTCATGGAAAATATAGAATTTTTGAGGCATAAAAGCATAATAAGATAACCTCAACCTGTCACATAAGCATATTACACTATGGGTATATTACACCATAACATTGCTGTATCTTGGCCTCTGATACCATCAATATGAAATAAAATATCAACATTATTGAAAAGAAACTAAACGTCTAACTATTTATAATAAGAAATATAAACAAAACTTGTATATATAGACCTGCATCCTTATACTGGCAGTTACGGTGGTGCAGCGGTTAGCGTTGCCACCTCACATCAAGAGGTTCCCTGGTTCAATTCTCAGCTGGGGTGCCTTCTGTGCAGAGTCTGCATGTCCTCCCTGTGGTCGCGTGGGTTTCCTCCGGGTGCTCCGGTTTCCTCCCACATCCCAAAGACATGCTGTAGGTGGATTGGACACTCTAAATTGGCCCTAGGTGTGAGAGTGTGCATGTGTGTGCCTTCTGTGGAAAGTTGGGTGCCGAGCTGGCAACTCAAGACTGTAAAACTCCACTGCCAATCATGAGCGGACAGGTGATCCGCTGTGGTGACCCCTAACCGGAAAAAAGCCGAAAGAAGAAGATCCTTATACCAGCTATATGACTACATCTGCCTTTAAATATGTCTACTTCAGTGTTTTTTTTTTTTTCTTTTTCCTTCTATCCCTCTCACTTCTTTTTTAATTCTCTAGAATCACACTTAAGCATTGGATTATTAGAATCAATTATTATCTATAGATTTTGCATTCCATAAGCACAAATAAAAGTATAGAATAACATTATATTGTGTTTTATATAACTTATATACTTCAGTATAGCATCAATTTATACAAGAACATAATACTCAGGTCTGTTTTCTTTTACTGTATTCATTAACCTCTATGTATAATTCAAATGTTTCATCTATTAACTTGCTATTTTTAATTTCATGTAACAATGTTTAATTGTGTGAAGCTTCTGTAAAGATCAATGTGCACATGTAAAGCACAAAATCTTATCTGAAAAGACATTAAGCACAGCAAAGCCAATGCAGAACATACAGATTAAAATATATACTCCAATACTGTTTAGTAAACATTTGCATCATCCTTTACTATATTTCTAAAAAAGCATTATGCAAGCTTCATTTAAAGCCCAACAATGTTTATCTAACTTTTGCCATTAATGCTTTGAATTAAATCTGTTCATCTTGTTTAAATTAATCATCTTCTCTGTCTTGGCAGTCTTGTGAAAGTATTTCCTGTTTCACAGGAATTTAAAGGTCAAAGAATTCTTACTGAAGCTTCAGCAAGTCCAAAACATTATTGTGGATATTCTTTGAGTGAAAAACAGCTCCAGACTCATTCTAAATTATTAAAATAGCTTAAATAATCTTCAAGAGGGGAAAACAGTATTTGCCTTCACTTTTAAACTTGTAAAATGCCCACAACCACATCAGGCAAGCTGCAGCAGTTCAAAAAGCTATTTTAAACAGACTTTTATGTCAGAATTTAACTGTAAAGCTGTTGGATGAAAAATTAGTATACCTTTCATTTTACATTAAAATCCCTTAAGGAATTCTACCAGCCCATACAAGCCAAACCTTCCTTAAACAGTCATATATTCAGAAGAAGAGAGAGAGAGAGAAAATCATTTATGCAACACATCATACACATCATTATAATATCATTGTACTTCAACTTGCGTTGCTTTAAACATATATTTATTTATTCTTACTATATATCTTAAATTATATAACATTGTTTAACTAAACTGTAACATTATGAGACATTCTAAGTATTATTTGATAAAGAACATTACTATTAACCCCAAATGAACTAGCTCCCTAACTGTATTGTTATTATTAAGTAGTAAACCATAGATATATCAGATTAAATATATCACTTTGAATTGACTCAATGTCTATTAGAACAAATAAAACACTTTTACCTTGCATCAGATGATATTCTTATTTAGAAGCTAATAAGAACAAGAGTATATTAAGATCTTATAGCTTGTCCAATATATATTCGGTCATTTGTCTCTATTTTTTTTACCTTGTTTTGCTTTTAAATTACACCCATTTCTTGTGGCTTGTTTCTTTAAGTTTGTCATAGACCAGTCCGTGTCTTCAGGCTTGTCCAAAAGTTTCTTCTTTTGTACAAAATCCATTGCTTCATTTAATGTATTGAGTGTTTTTGTCCCTCCGATAAAAAAATCCTAATTTTAGCTGGAAACACAAGCTGTGCTTTGATGTTTGCTTTCTTTAATCTTTTTATAAAGGGAACACACACTTTTCTTTTGTTCATAGTAGAAGTAGCATAGTCATCATCAAATCTTGTGGAGTTTTCCCAGGTAGACTTCAAGACCTTCTTTATCTTGACTTGACGGGAATTTAACTATAATTGATCTAGGAAAAGGTGTATTGCCTTTTAGAGAAGTATTTGAAAGAGATCTATGTGCTCTCTCAATGCCAATTGAGAGAGATTCAAGTAAGTGTAGGGGCTTAGGAACCCAGTTATTTAAACATAAAATCATGTTGTCTCCTTCTCTGGTATTTCAGAAATTCTTAAATTATTTCTTCTTGACCTACTCTCAGATCTTCTGTTTGTTTCTGTAAGTACAGAATATTGTTTGAAAATAAATTCAGTGTGGTTCTCATTTCCAGCCACCCTCCCAGCCATTTCATTCCTTGCTTCTTAAATTGTTGTTATTTCCTGTGACTGTTGCTTAATAACCTTGTTCAATAACTTCATTTGCTTCTATTTTCTTCTTTTATATTGTCTGTTTTCATCGCCAGTTTATCTAGTCTTGATGCAAGTTCCTGGATACTAGTCAGTATAGACTGCAGTTCTTTCTTCATTATAGCTTTTTGTGTAGTTCCTCTCAACTGACGCATTTTAACAATGAAACAAAAAAATTGTTCTGACAGGAAAAATGTAACAGAAAAATCACCAACTAGATTTTCCTGTAAAAATCTTATAGATAACTACTTAAATATTAACCTCCCAGTGAAAATTGGCTTTAAAATGAATTTTTTGATAAAAAAATCCTGTCAGAATAAATCAAACTAAGCAGAGCAAAGTTTCAGGTGCTGCTAACAGCTCTCTATATTAGCCAGTAGAAAAGATGTAAAAGTGTCACAGAAAAGTGGTCAACATATTCTTTTTCTTTTGCTGCTTAGAAATCCAGATTTCTACACTTGGCTGACAGTTTTTTGTTTCAATACAATAAAGTCTGTCTGCTCAAGAACAGTTACTTAATTACTAATACAGATGAGATGATGAGAGCTTGGTTGTATTTTCAGCAGGCACTGGAAGTAGCTGGAGCCATTTTGGTAGGTATGCAGTTTTAAATTCAGGGTAACAAAGTAACTGCAGCCTACAAAGGCACACAAACACAGAAACACATACATGCTGTGTGGATGACTGTCCTTATTTATTTAGGGTTGTTAACTAGGTAAATGAGCTGGTAAAAAAAGACCTTTTCACTTGTTACCCAGGCCAAAAGGCAGTAAAATACAAATATGATCTTCATATTGAATAAAGCATGCAGATATACTATTTACATTTAATGAACAGAAAATTGACCTTCAACAAGAGAAAAGTTGAAACTTACAAAGAAGCTGATATTTACTTAAGTATTATATTTACACTTATTAGCTATATTTTTATAAATGTTGTTTGTCTTTCAGCTTTTTCCCGGTTAGGGGTCACCACAGTGGAACTCCGGTCCGCTAATGATTGGCAGTAGATTTTCACGAACGCCGAGGTGCCAGCTCGACGTTCAACCTTCAACGAAGGCACACCCATTTACGCATGTCTTTCGAATGCCCATCCAAATACGGGGAGGACATGCAGACTCCACACAGAAGGCACTCCCCGCACTTCAGCCGAGAATTAAACGGAAGAACCTCTTGCTGTGAGGCAACAATGCTACCGCTGTACCACCGCAGATGTCAAACAGCTATATTTTTGTAACTTGTTTTAGACCATATTCTGTATAAGGTAAATTACCTTTGTCTACAAGGCAAGTAACTTTGTTTAAGTTTTTTTGAGTTGATTTAGAAAATTTTGGGAGCTATCAGTGTTCTTTAATTTAGTAAAAGGGAGAGTTCCAAATTGCAGGAGTTAGTACATAAAAGGCTCTTTTTCCTTTGGAGATTTGGAAAGGGGGTCTAACAAGCTGGAGAACATCATAACTATGGAGGTTGTAGCTTTAGGAGCAGGTCAGAAGAAAATAATCAAATGGAGGTCAGTAGGAATCAAAAAGTATTTTAAATATAAATGAACAAGGAAAAGGGTAGATCTAGCTGTACCATACAGCATCTTGGATTTATAGATTGAGGTAACATGATGATTGTGGTTTGGTGTTAAATGAAGGGAACTTAGTGTGTTATTTTCTGTTTTTTTTTTACACAAGTGTTTGTTTTGGAGCTTTTTTGTGGTATGTAGGAGCATAACACTAGCCTTTTATGTGTTTAGCGTAGTTTCAAATCTTTCTTAGATGATTCTGAATTAAGAGCTCATGTTTTGGAACATTTGTTTTCATAATACCATCATTGTAAAGAATCTTACAAGCTGATATAGATAAGTTTGGAGATCATTTATAAATAGAAAGGACTACATGTCCTAGCACAAACCCTTGATGAACTCCTTCTGAGAGAGTGACTTGTGGAAGAGAAGGTACTTCCAGAAGTTACTGTGAAGGATCTTTCAATAAGACAGTTTCCAAACCAGGATCAGACATTTTCAGAAAATCCTCAGGAACTATGTTTTTCAGTATGTGTACCATGAATGACATTGTGAAATGCCTTTTTGTGTAAAAAAAAGATTGCCCATTTCAGCAGGCCATGTTCCATATTGGAAGTAATCTTTTCTGTTAGTGTATATATATATATATATATATATATATATATATATATATATATATATAGCAGTAAAGGTTGTATCTAAATCCATGCTGTTTGTCTCTAAGTATATTGTAAGTTTTGTACAGTTAAGTATTTGTGACAATTTTTTTCCAAAATATTTTCCTGTATATTTAAGTTAGTAAGGAAGTGTTAGAAATAGGGTGATAATAATTTGGTGAAGAGGGTAGTTAACTTTTGGCACTGGGATAAATAAATGCTTCTGTGTAGGTATAAGGCACTAGTAAACTATATTAAGTGGAAGGTGAGCCATGAACATCAACAACTAAAAATTACTTTATGAGTAAGCTATGCAGAATGGGGTAAATATAGCATGTCTGTGCAATTTTACTATGCCTGAGGTAAGCAGAGTACATAGCAAAAATCCACACAGACACTAGAAGAAATGCAGACTCTACAAGACTCTACACAGAAGGCACTGCAGTCAAGAAACAAACTGGAGAATCAGAACAAATGTTAGTTTGCTGAAATTAATTTGCCACTTTGCAGGCCTAATTCTGTTGAAGCTTAAAAGTTTGTGCCTAAGCTGGACTGCAGTCAAAACTGCATTGCCTAGTTTCATGGAATCAAGCACATGAATACGGAAGCAGCCAGAAAAGTGTATGACAAACTGGCAATCAGCTTAGTCAGTTAGGTAGTGTAAGGAAGGATGCTATAGGTGATGGGTTCACTACTGGTGCTGGAGTTCCAATAACTCAAAAACCACTATAATAAAGCCACGGACATGAGTACTTTGTAGGTTGGCTAAGCTGCTGCTCATGCCCAAACTTGAATGTAAGTTTGGGCAAGCAGCTGTGGGGAGGGAGCAGCAAGGGGTTTTAGGATTTGGGAACAGGGGTGGGATGGTATGGAGTAGGAAGGGAGTTTTAGGGTTAGAGAGTGGGAAGGGAGTTTTAGGTTCAGGTGTGATCAGGGGATTTGGATTTAAAGATCAGGAAGAAAGTTTTAGATTAGGGAGTGATCTGGGAATTTAGGTTTAGGGAGTGGGAAGGGAGCTTTAGGGTTAGGAAACAATAAGGAAATTTAGGTTTAGATAGAGGTGGTTGAAGTTTTAGGTTGAGGCAGCAATTAGGGAATTTATAGTTAGGGACCAAGGAGTTAGGCTGGGAACTGTGTGGAAGTTTTATATTTTGGGTTTAGGTTCTGCTACCTCTATGTAGTTTATGTGATCAGGTGTTGGGAGGGCTATATAGAAACAGGAGACTGGGCTAGTGGGAGTTACAGCATTTGCTTTTTTGAGCAAGTGACAGTGAGTTACTAACATGCAAGCTCCTGTTGTAATACTATAGATGATAACTGACAGAATTTTTGTCATCATGACATTGTCAATATGCAAATCCTTCTTCCAATAAAATACATTAAACTAGTTACTCTAGTCGAGAAGTCAGAAGAGAAGTTGCTTCCCCCACTGTTATAAATTACTACTCTAAGTTATCTGCTTACTTGCATATTTAATTGAATTCTAACAGTCACAGTAAGGGGATAGTCCACTAATCTATGATCCCATCTCATTCAGTTTATCTGACAGGTCATATAAATTACACAAATAAATAAGAGGTCTGGGTACAGTAAACCCATTGTAGTAAATACAGAGCCATGGAGAAGGATAAGTGGAGACAACAAATGAAAAATTTCAACAGATTCAGAAATAAATATGGAAATAAGCACAGCAAAGTGTGTACAAAAGGAGTACTTTTTCTCTTTGTGTCATTCAGCAAGTTGGTGTGGAATCTATTTCTGAAGAATGTCAAAAAAGCAGTTTTAATTCATCAAGAAATATGAACAAAAATTTTGATTCATAAGAAACACGTCAACATTTAAAATATTTTGACCACATAGCAAATAAACAATACTACTGCAACTCCCAAACCATTCAAAAAATTCCATTTAGGAGGAAAAGAGTTTAGGATAGTTTGGGATAGTTTGACTGCCTCCATCTAAACCAGACAGAAAATGTAATTCTCCAGTAGGGTACAGCATTTTTTATTTTAGTATCACCTTTTTTTAGGGGAACAAAGTACCTACAGTCTCCATATCAAATGCAACACAGCTCACAATTCTCCCCGAGGTATGACAAGATGGCAGCATTTGACTATGTAGCTAAGTGCTGAGTCCATGTGTTGGTGTGCTCATTTTTATAATGTTTCTGTTATGACTCCTCAGGCACCTTGGAATTTAAGGCTTTTAATTTTTAATGGGTTTAATTGCTTTACTGATTCACCAATCAAAGTCCTTTAGACTGATCCAATCACTGGAGGATTAAAGGACTGCTCTCTTTTTGATTTATTCTGTTTAGAATCAGAGACACCATGATGCTGGACGCTTGAATTGTGTGGTCCAGAGCTGTATCAGCTGCAAATCTGCAATTGGTGTTTGCTGTTTGGCAGACAGCTAAAGTGTCTGTGCAACATATGGTGAAGGGATTTTGGCTGGAGAAAATGATTGCTACTGCAGGGAGCTGTCATTGATGGGAAATCTCAGTGTAGTACTCCTGATGTTAATCAGACAATCAAGGAAACACAGGATGTGTGCAGGTATGTTGCCTATAGTAGGCCTGTGGCTGCACATTACTGAACCAGAAGATGTCCCAGGATTTTTGGCCTTCTTCACTTGGGAGTTTCCTTTGATATTGATTAGCCAGTGAAGATTGTCGGAGATTACCACTGATCAGGGCAGTGCAGTTTGTTTCAAAGACTGGAATGTTTTTGAGTCAACCTTACTCTGTTGCTTGGCTTGGAATTATCTTTTCTACATATTTTAAGACTTTTTCATTCTTGCTTTACTTTTTGGTTTCACCCACCTCATTGTTCTGGAGGTTATTAATGAGAAGCCTGATTCCAATCCTGTTTTTTAAAAACACCTTTACTGACATCACTTGTGACATAGGCAGACTTACATTTATATAAAAGTTAAGAAACCATATTAACAAGTTCACATTTACAATCATTATACATCACACATAATCTATACAATATAATCAATCCAACATTACATCCGTTGTACAGTTTCTGCCTTCTTTTAAATCTCATTCCACCTCCAAAACACTTTTCTGCATGTATTGTTTCCACCGTTTCCATTTTTTATGCAATTTGCTCCCACTCTTTTCTAAAGATCCCACTTCCAGTTTTTTTATATCTGTTACAATATTCACTAAATCAAAGATGATTGGTTTAGACTTTGATTTCCATTTTCTAGTAATTGAATTAAACTTAACAAGACCTTACAGTGTCTAGACAATTCAGTACCTGAGGCCAAGCTCAGAAATAATTTTATTAGTTATACACATTTGCTCACCTAGCATTTCTGACAGGGTACTCTGTAGCAAATTTTTAAAATCTGCCAAATCATTACACTCCAAGAACATATGTTCCCAGCTACCTCTTTCTCCCCCATCACACTTCCAACCCTGTGGAAAAATCCTTTGGAGTCTGCTTGGAGTATAAAAATAACCATGCAAACAATTCCAAGCAAAAATACTAAATCTTCTAGACTGTCACATATTTGGGAGCCATGTGTATGTCCTCCCATTGTTTCTTGGTTAATTGCTTATATAATCTCTCTTCCCAATCTTTTCTAAGCTCCTCTGATTGATTCCTATAGTTACTGTGCAATATTATATATGGCCTACTAATTAACCTTTTTTAACAGCAGCTTCTGTTCTAGATTCAACTAAAAACTCTACCAGCACAGGTCTTTCACTTAAGATTACTCTATCCCTTTCTCTTTGCCTATTCTCTAATATCAATCCCTGATAGGGAAGGCAGTCTCTAGCCTGCAGTCCAAATGTCTTCTTGGCCTCTTCCCATTCTATTACCTGTCCCTCTCTAATTATTTGTTCTCAATAATTTCATTCCCTTACCAGTTTCCTCCAGTAAATTCCAGGCCCTCTTGCCTATTCTATGTACCCCATAATTGTGATCATCCCTAATGTCAGAATCTGCTTTCTCAATTCCTATGTTGGCTCATTTCTTAGAATGCTTTCTGATACTTTATGAATCTAATATTATGTGTGACTGTTGTTATTCTCCTTAAGGATCTGCATCCAAAATCCCACTCTCTCATTTTTTCTTGAACCCCTGCTCCCAGCTCCATCATCATCATCCCTTTCCCATTTGAATTGTAGCTTTCTGCTTGTGTTGTGCATAAGAGCCTTAACTGTGCAGCTCTAAAACATCCTTTGAAATCGGGTAATCCTAAACCACCTTGTTCAATAGGAAGGATAAATTCCAATTGACTTTTGCCCTCTTCATCTCCCAGATAAATTTCTTCAACTCTTTATTAATTACTATCCACAACTTCTCACTTATTAATAAAATATGCATGGCTGGTGCATAAAACTAAAGGGGCTAAAAGCATTTCTACCTGCCTGCATATTCCTATCCATAGCCATAGAAAAGTGCTTCCTGTTTCGCCGTTTTTGTATTATTTCTTGTTTAGCCTCATCCTGCATATCCTTAGCTGCCTTATCTAAATCTGTTTAAACCCATACTCCTAAATACTTCATTTTATTATGTCCCCATGAATATGAGTATTGCTGAACCAATTCATGTGTGATTACATAGTTTACAGCTACTGAAAGAGTTGGAATTGACTCAGAATGTTCCACAACACTGAAATGCATTTTTCTGGTTTTATCAGGTATAATACTGTCTGCAAATAAAGGCAATTTTATTGATTACCATAACAATTTTAGCCTTGAATTTGTAAGTCCCTTATTTTCTTTGCCAATGGTTCTAAATATAATGCAAATAACACATCTGCCTGCTTCCTCCGTTGGGACATAACTTATCAGAGAGTAACCCTTCCACTTTGATTTTTGCCTCTGATCCCTCATACATTCTATTTAACTGTATTATTGTAACAGGGAATGCAAATGCATCCATTGTCCTACTCATAAAATCCCAGCTTACTCTGTCAAATGCTTTCTCTTCATCAAGACCCACCAACAGCAGTATTTTCTCACATCCTGCTTCTGTCTGGATTATCATTGTTCTGTTAATATTGTCAAATGTTTGCCACCCCTCCACAAAACCACAGTGATTCATACCTATCAATTTTGGCAACACATTTGCCATTCTCTCAGCCATCATAGACATAAACACTTTACAATCATGGTTTAAAGTTGAAATGGGCCCCTATGAAGCCAGATCCAATAGTTGTCTATCATCTTTAGGTACCACAATTCTCCTCCAGGATGTTGGCACTTCCTCTACATTTAAAATATTTTTAAATAAAACCTTCCAGATTGTTATCACTTTCTTCCCTCCTAGATTCCAATCTTCAGCAGAATACCATCTATTCATGAAGACTTTCCTGCAGATTGTTTACATATCACCATTTTTATCTCCTCTCCTCCTATCTAAACAGTTAATTGTTGAGCCTCATCTATGTCTAACCTTGGCATATTTAAATCTTCTATAAATTATTTATTTTACTTTTATTTTATTTTACATTTGATTACCGGGAAAGTCTGACTGGACAACATGTCCATTTGCAGTGGAGGCCCAGGGAAAAAACTCCACACAGAGAAATCAAATTAACAAGTATTTCAAAGAATACTTAACAGAAGAAGAAAAATTACAAATAGTGTCCTAAATGGTCCAGTTAGGTAAAAGATAATCAACTGGACATAGAGTATAACTTTACATGGCTTAATAGCAACAAATATGTACAAATAAGGATACAACTGAGATAAAAAAAATACTTAACATAAAAGGAGATGTAAAATAACATTGAGTTATATTTACATTTTTTTTAGGTTAGGAGAATTTCCACTTGAGAGTATACATATATATAAGTTAATAGTATCAATAATACATAAATCAGCAGTGAATCCAGGGATAGTAGTGTTAGCATGAAGAAAGGTTAGCTTCGAGGAGTCTGAAATTCTTAGCCTGTGGTACAGCAAGGGCAGAGATATTTATTGGTAAGGTGGGATTTTAGCGTTTGTTTAAATTTGGTTAATGTAGTCCTAGATGTGACGTTACTAGGTAGAGAATTCCAAATCTTAGCAATATAATGAGAGTAGGTGGATTTTCCAGCACCATTGTACACTGTTGAGATCAGTAAGAGGGCTTATTGTTAGAACACAGCATTCTGCCACAGGAATAGGGCTCTAGTAAGCCTTGCAGTGATGGAGTTTTTGCAGAATGATAAAAGATTTTGTAAGCCATGTTAAGCTGGGACAAATGTAAGAGTTGGGGAAGTTCTAACCAGTTTAATTTCTTTAGAGCAGAACAATGGTGAGATCTCAATGTAGTGTTTGGTGTATACCTAGCTAACATTGTACTAACAGTGTGTATTGTAACAGGATTCTAGTTTTGCCAGATCAGTTTTCCTGAGGTTTATAAGTATAGGTTATGCATATAGAAGAGTTGAGGTCAAATGAGTTTAGGCAATAGCTATTCTTGTGTTACTTTTGAGATACTACTTGTTCCTATATAGTGTACCTAGTTTTTTGTGAAAGTTTTTAATTGATTGAGAGAAATGGATGCCAAAGCTCATATTGGTGACTATTTCCACACCCAATAGTTTGGTGTGTGGAGAGGGAATGATAGTAGTGTTATTTGCAGAGACAATGTAAAAAGATCCTGTGGGTATAGTAGTTTTATTGGGATGGAATAGCATGCGTTTCGTCTTATTGGGGTTTAGTATTTAATCCTGACTTGCGCTCAGGATTAACTCTAACCTGTGGAACTTGTTTAACTTGCTTACTTATGTAATCTCTGTAAATATTCTGTTTGTAATATGTAATGCTGGTGTTATGTAATGCTGTAGCTGCTTACCCTTGGAGCTTTTCTCCCCGGGCCTCCGCTGAAAATGGACATGCATCCACTCGGACTATCCCGGTCAATAAATGTAAAATAAAATAAATAAAATAGTGTCAAGCAGGAGTTTGTTAGCCAGGACTTTATTTTAAGAAAGGATGATTGAGTAAGTGCTTGTAGAGTACTGGCAACACATATTACTGTGGAATAATCAGCACATTGGCTAATTGTCGCAGAAGAGGCTGCAGTATGGAGATTGTATGTAAATATGGAGAAGAGTAGGGGGCAAGAATAGACCCTTGGGTAACTCCTAGGGTGACTGGATGTAATGGAGATAGACTTTGGTGGCAAGGTACTGCCTGTTGTCTTCCATTTAAGTAGCTCTGCAACCATGTAAGAGTAGAATGTGATAAGTCTATGTAGGAGTTTGTTGTGATCCACCATATCAAAAGCATTTATTAAGTCTAAAAAGATGGAGGATACATACTTACCATTATTCCTGTGGTTGTTAACTGCGCTTGTAAATGACATAAGTGCAGTGGTGGTGCTGTGGTGTGGGCAGAAGTCATGTTGTGTATTGGTTAACAACTTGTTTGCAGTCAGGTGATCCATGATTTGTGAACAATTTTTTCCAGTATTTTAGACAGTGGGGATAGAATTGCAATAGGGCAGTAGTCAGACAATTCAGTAGAATCTGTACCTTTGTAGATTGGAGTGATGTATAAAATCTTCCAGATGGTGGGAACATATTGCTCTGAAATAGATCTAGTTATTAGAATGGAGACAGGATATGCAATTACTTCAGCAGATAGTATTAGGAACTCAGGTGGTAAGTCGTCTGCAGCTAGAAAAGTGGATTTTAGTTTTCTAAGAAGTTTTCTAATAGTATTTATTGATTCTAAATGAAGAGAAAAGCTGGACTTGTTTTATTGTTGTGTAAATGTTTTTGAGGTGTCAGTAGGGGGTTGGCTATTAAACAGATGTAGAATAGTTTCTGTGAAGTAGGTGTTAAGCTGCGTGGCTATACAGTCAGAGCTGTCCCTTGTAGTGGGAGGGGTGTACCAGCTTTTCCAGGATGGAGAATGTTATTAATTGCAGTCCAGAATTTTTGGGAAAAATATTTCCATTCGTGCTTTATCTCAATTTCCCTGTTTTTCCCCTTTATACAAATTTTCATACAATTTCCAAAATATCTCTAATATATCTACAGGATCACTGGTTATTTTTTCTTGTTATAGGCTCCCTATGTTTGGTAACAACCATTTCTGCTTTCTGTTGATTGAGTCTCAGTGCCAAAAGTTTTTGTGCTCTGTAGTTAACAAAAACAGTTGTTTAATAGATGCCTTTCTTAACTCATGCAAATTATCCAGGTACTACTTTATTTTCTCTTTAGCACTTTGCAGTTGCACCTCTTCTTTTTATGTGAAATTCCCCTTATTATATAATACTTTAACCTTTGTCAGCATCTCTAAATAATTCTTGTTACTTCTTAACTATATCTCTTTTTTTTATTTCTACCCCATTTTAAACTCCATTTTCATTTTGTTCCACTCACTACCTATAACTTCTGGAGTACTTTCTAACTTCCCTTAATAACTCCCAAATAATTTCCACTACCCATTCCTTAAATTCCTGTCTTTTTAACAGGTAACCAGGGAAGTGCCAGTGTCTCATTTTTACTTCATTACCCTGCATTTTTATTTTAGTTATTATTTGTGCATGATCTGAAATATTTACTGGATATGTGTCAAAGCTCTCAATTAAATCCACATTTTCCTGTGAAGTATAATTTCTGTGTAGTCCATCTCAGTTATTGTACATTGGGAAATAATATGTAAACTCTTCCAAGTTTCTACTACTGTATTCACATCTTCCATTCCAAATTCATTTTTCAGGAATCTATACTCTTTTATTATATTTTCCCTTCTAGGCTCTCAATATATATCCTAA
Source organism: Protopterus annectens (assembly GCF_019279795.1). Classification (NCBI taxonomy): domain Eukaryota; kingdom Metazoa; phylum Chordata; order Ceratodontiformes; family Protopteridae; genus Protopterus; species Protopterus annectens. The sequence goes on along the minus strand of NC_056742.1, from coordinate 20,841,225 downwards.
TTGTTGCACATCAAATTCCAGTCCATACTTATAAGTACTATTCCCTGCTGAAAGCTGATTATTTCTCCCAAAATGTTCTTATGCTCCATAACAGCAGTTTTAGGTGGAATATAAATACAGCCAGTGTAATCCTCCTCCCATGCCAGATTCCCTATTACACAAATCTAAAATTGTTATTATCTTTGTTTTCATTTTCTATCACTGTTGGCTCCTCTAACAATTAATATAAGTACTCCTCTTTTATTTTGTCCCTTGATATTCTGATGAATATTCATCCTGAAATCCTTTCTTTATCAAATTTCTATGCTCAGTTTCTTGCAAATGTGTCTACAATAGCATTGCTATTTGCACTCTGTATTTCTTAATATAATTAAATAGTCTTTCCTTTCTGTCTATACCTGTGATTCCATTCACATTCCAAGACAAAAAAGAAAGTGATGCCATTATGATAAGAAGTCATTATTCCTACCTATTACATATTGTATCCTTTTAAATGTTTATGTCCAGCTTTTGTGAAACATGTGTCCAATAATATTTGGCAGGCTAATCCTTGATACATTTTTTCTTATCATCTCCATTTGAGCCTATGTCACCTTTTACATGACTTTTTGTTTTAATGAAAACCCTCAAGCAACATGCACACCCTCAGAATACCCCATAACTTGTTAACTTAATATGAACACACAAAACTATGCACATCTTCAAATAATGAAGTTTAACCCTCCTGATAGGAACAACTATCCAAAATAGAGAGCTATAGACACAGACATCATCTAAACTAAAGCTAAGGTTATCCATGGTAAGACCCTGATTCCACTGCATTGAGGGGTCTACTTCACGTTGTCATAAACTGACAATATCGAATAAGATATTGTCGGCACGACAATGTCAAATATTCAGTACATCACTCAGGTAAACGGAAATCTCCATAAGGGGAGATTTCCATTTACCTCAATGTAGTGTGGTCTCGGAGTTGGTATATTTAAGTAGGGGGTGTGGGGGGTGCAGGGGGACATGCCCCCTGCCTACGCTAGTTAGTTTTTTTTTATTGATTTTTTTTTATGTTATTCGATATTTTACTACGATCAATAAAGTTCAACCTTTATTGACTCCATGTAGTAAGATTTCAATAATATGATATAGACGCATATTGAGCACTAATGCTAATATTAGGGAACACAAGGTATTTACTCATTTCTTCTTCATTGTATTATTCACCAACCTTATTAATTTGCAATAGACTGCAGTTGTGCTGCATTTTCATTGCTTAATTGTATTTTAGTATTTTGATGATTATTCCTTCAAAGGCTCATTTTAGGACTGTTTTATACATTAGTTTGTTTAGTTCCTAATTTATGTACCTCATTTTAGGACTGTTTCATTGTCATATTTGTTTGTTTAATTCCTAATTTATGTATCATCAGTCAGTAATTTTAGTGACAATTTGAGCAATTGTTTAATGATTTTTGTCAGTTAACTTTAATGATTTTTTTTCCTACTGTTTGCTTTGTCTGTTTTATGAACCTTTACGTACTTACTGTGTTCCATTCTTTTTTTTAACAATTTTATTAAATTATCACTTGAGACAGAGGAAAATATACAATAACAGAAAAGAAAAAAAAGACAAATAACATACTAACATTTTCTCCATTTACATACATTATAGTTCACATATATTTTCTTTCCTTGTAACAATCATCAGTCCAGCATTACATAAATTGCTGAATTCTTGCCTCCCTTAAATCTCACTCTTCTTCCTGATAATTATTCTGTGTATATTGCTAATACAATTTCAGTTTATTTCTATGTAAGTTGCCCCTTTGCTTTTTGAAGATCACTTTTCCAGTTCTTTTATATGGTTTATAATGTTAAATACTTCAAATACAGCTGGTTTAGATTTTGATATTCAGTTTCTACCAATTGCTTTTTTGGTAGTCAACAGAAAAAAAATAATAAGGTCTTACAGAACTATGTCTAGGCAATTCAGCTTCTATGCTCCAACTCAAAATAATTATTTCCTTCATTACAGCCATTTGCTCACCCAGTATTTCAGAGTACTCTGAAAGTAATTGTTAAAATCTAATAAAATAAAATACAGAACAATTATAATTAACTATTCCAAACAAGTTAAGGGTGTAGAAGGGGGGTCATGCCTTCCCTTGCTAATATTGCACTCTTTTTCGGGGAAACGAAATATGTATTTAATTCCCCTTTCTTTAAGAAAATAGGAAACTACCTGCAATTTTTGGATGATATATTTATGACATGGAAAGGCTCCATGGTGGAGCTAAATTAATTTGGCCAGTACATACATTTCACTATGGAATTTTTAAGATTTATGTATACTACTGGACAAGATTAAATATCTTATTTAGATGTCAAGGTAATTAAAGATCATAGAAACAATATATTTAAATCAAAGCTCCATAGGAAAGAGAATTTTAGTAATACATATTTCTACTTCAACAGTAACCACCCATTTCATCAGAAAAAAAAGTATAGTAATGGTCAGGATAGTCCAGATGACCTCTGACAGAGAGAGGATCTTTTTGGTGAATGGGAAACCAATCATAGGTTATTTTTTGAAAGGGGATAGCCTGGACAATTGCTTACTGAAATAAAAAATGAGATCCTAGATGGGTGGGGTGTTAAATGCATGATATTGTTAGGACTAGATAAATGAACAGTAGGACAAATGAGTGCCATGTAGGATGTTGGCTTGCAAAGGTCCCAGTTTAATGGTACAGAGATTAACTATAAGACATTGTTAACTTTGAAGTATAACCAGGAAACTGCAGGAATTTGTAAAATAGTCCAAAATATTGGGACATTTTTTCAAAGATGCCAAATGGCCTTGAAGCGTTTTCTCAACCTCTATTATACAGCTATAGAAAATGTTTTATCATTAAAAGCATTCTAGAATTAGGGTCAAACAAAGGACAAACTAGTGATAATATTAGGAAGACAAGTACTTACAAGTGTGATGCATGTCACCAATGTAAATATGTAGCCAACTGTGGGGATTTAAGTCTTCCTACTATTAGTACCCCTATAACTGCCAAATGGTATTTTAATTGTCAATCTAAAGGAGTGGTATATCTCGCCTACTGCAAAAAATTTTTTGCTACTATGTGGGCAAAACAGAAAGGGCTTTGAAAACTCAGATATATCAGCACTATTGTGATATGTCTAAACAAATCGAAACTAATGCACTATACAAACATACCAAAAGTTGTGCTGACAGTTTATTTTTATTCTGGATAGTTGAACAGGTGGAGCCCAAACCTAAAGGCAGACAATGGCAGACACAACTCGAGTACCAAAAGTTAGTTTGGCAGATAAGACTTGATGCAGGTGCCCCTCCAGGTTTAAATGGGCATATCTCATTTGGTACTGTTTTAAAAATGAGGGCTGCAAAGTAGTAATATGTCTTATCCAGTGATACTAATTATAAAATTCACAAGTTATTATTTAAAATTTTTGGCTCTACTAATGTAAGTATTTTGTAATATGGTTATTAAATGCTGTAGATACCAACATGAATACATGGACTTTTAGATTAGTTGTTGGGTTTTAAAAGATGTTTTATTCAAACTGTCATATTTAAAGTGTACTATAGGTTTAATTTTATGTGGAAGTGATGCAACTGATTAATTGTTTTATTGATGCTCATCAAGTATAAAGTATTTAAGGACTAAGAACATGTTGTTATTTGTTATTCTAAGGAAGTCTGTGATCATCTTTGTGAGATGAAAATGCTCAATAACAATAAACTTTACTTGGCTATACTCCACCTTGTGTGATTTTGGTTATAATTTTTAAAATTTACCAACTCATTACACTCCCAAAGCATATGTCTACAGTTACCTCTTTCTTCCACATAATGCTTCGAACATTTACTATATAGTAGTTTCACTCCACTTCTAGATTAGCACAGCTGTGTTCCAGGTTTGTATTTGCCTTCACCTACTGTATAGGCATCAGGGAAGATTTCATCATCAACCTTCAGTTGATCAGTCTTGATGTATACCAGTGATGAAATGGAGGACTTGACACTATTTCCCAGATGGCAACTGTCTTAGTTCTTGTCACGTCATAGTATTCAGGGTCCCCATGCTCCAGCAGGGGCATACCTCTCAAATGTCCAGATTTTCATAGAATGTCTAGAATGTTGCCTCATATTTTTAGTCTGCTCCTCATAAAAATGTGTGGTGTTCTGGGTAATCACTGAGGATTGAAGTCACTAAATAATTATATACATTGGAGTTTCAGACTTCATAGCCTTCAGAAAATATATGCTAACACATATCCTGGTGTTCTAGCAACTTTCTAAGTTTATAAGAGCAATATTTAAAATCTGTACCTATTTCTGGTCCTTTGTCACCCCATTATTTTAGGTTTTGTCTAGAGTTTTTGTGCTAAGAGGTTGAGAGGTATGATCAGGGGCAGTCTACAGGGACCCACACTCTTCTGACCCCTCTCAGAGCTCTTTATTCAAATGCAAGATCAATATGCAGTAAGACTGGTGTTATCTTTGACTTGTGTGATGTAGACCTTGGTTTCATAACTGAGGCTTGGCTGGATGACAGTTTCAGCTCTTAGCTATCCGCAGGCATTCCAGCCAGTGTTTCATTTATGGAATCACTTTATATCCCCAAAATACTTGAAATATTGAAATTCAGTATTTTGAAGCTATAAAGTTGAATTTTTGAAACCACAAAAATTTAGAACCACGAAATTAAAACTCCCACACACCGAGACACACACACACACACACACACACACACACATACACACACTTACCTGAATCCATAACCACAGCAAAACCTCAGAATCATGAAATTCATAACCGCCGGTATTCAAGGTTTTGAATTTTCGTTTCTGAGCTTTCGCTGTTCTCAGGATTCCACTTTATGGGCTTGAAATACTGAATTTCGATATTTCAGTATTTTGAGCTTCTAAAGTGAATCCATCAGTTATATATTGCTTTAGGAAGGATCGGATCTGGGTTGGTGTTGCTATATGTAGTGATAACAAACTTAGGTTAACCAGGATGGACACCAGAGATACTGACTCTTTTGAACATGCCCTTTTGCAGAAGAACACTGCAGACTTCTCCATGTCTACAACCCACCAGGTAGCATGAGTGCATACCTTCAGGAGATCACTGATCTCCTCAGTCTTGAGTTACCAGCACACTGTGGTGCTAAGTGACTTCAATATCTGTGCCACGGGTGAATCAGTGTCTCCTGCCTATGAATTAAATTGTATTATGAAATGTTGCAGGTTTGCTGAGGTAGTCACCTCTGCAGCACATAAACTTGGACATACATTGGACTTGGTCTTCCTGATGGATCTAGTGATGGAATCAGTTTCATGGTTTGACCATTTCCTGGGACATCTTGGTTTAATATTAGTTAGCTATAGTACCCTGGTCATGAACTGAGGGTAGTTTGTAACAACAACCACATTACTGGTGATTATTTTTCAAGCTCATTCCCTCACTGCCTCCTGGAGTGTTGCGGCAGTTTGGTGGATGTCCTTGTCAGTAATTTTAACAAATCTCTGTCTCTGACTTTGTATTCCATGGCCCTACAAAGAGATGTGAATTTTGGGTGCAGGTTGGAGCATTTCTGTTGATGGGTAAGCTGATGGAGTGACAAGACTGAGCATTATTCTATCAATCAAGCAGAGATGTCCTGAAAGAAATAAAAGTTTCTATCAAAGGAGATCTCTTCAATGACTAATCAACCAAAAGTACTTTTTCTGATAGTGAATGCACTGTGCAACCCAAACTATTAACCAGGCAAGCTTTGTCAAATTCAGAATGTGAGTCTGTTGATTGATTTTTACTCACAAGATTGCTTCCATTAGGGACAGCTGCCCCTTGACTGATCTCAAGGGGGACACAGAATGTACTCATGCCCCATCATCTAAGTCTTGGTTGGTGTTAGATTTTGTTGATTTTCTTGAATTCACTAATGTGTTCTTTGGCTTGAGATTAACAAATGTGGGCTGGACCCTTGTATTTTGAAGTTGGTCACAGCCAGTTCTGATGTTCTAGGTGTAGTAATCTATCAGATCCTAGTTGTTTCTTTGAGGAATGGGGTTTCTCCATCAGTCTTGAATTTGGTATTGATGATCCCAATGTTCAAGGAACCATCTACAACCCCAAGTAATCTGAGTAATTACTGCCCTATGTCTAACTTCGCATTTATTGGAAAGGTTACTAACCTCTTACCTGTCTAACCATACAAGAAGAGTATATTCAGGACTCAATACTTCCTCCAAATACTACCTTAATTGCAAAACCCCACACGATTCTATTTTCAGCCCTTTGTTATTCTCTATGTACAATACATCCTCATGGAGACTTACTAAGGAAAAGGGGTCAAACATGTCACAGTAATGCATATGACACTCAGATCTGTTTCTCCTTTCCCCAAGAAAATATGGCCTGCATTTTATTTCCTCTGGCTGATGACCTTGAAGCCATTCATACTTGGCTTACTAATAATTGGTTAAAATTCTGCAGCACTAAGATGGAGGCCTTGGCTGTTCATGCAACTCTGAGAGAGTCTTCTGCCATACCTTCCTAATTACATTATGTGTGGTGGTGAAAAGTTGGAATTTGTTAGTAAAGTGAGGAATCTTGGTATTATGCTTGACTCCCTGTTATACTTCAGGACCATGAGTCAGCTGTAGTAAGATCATCTTGTTTCTAAGAAACATCTCCCTGATTAACTGCCTAATTCCACAAAATTATCTTTCAGTTGTTGTTCATGCTCTAGTCTCCTCCAGACTGGACTACTCCAAAATACTATTCCTAGGACTGCATAATACTGGACTTGACCGGTTACAATTGGTGCAGAATTGTGCAGCCAGGTTTCTTACTGGTACATCCCATTACTGACACATTATGCCTGTTTTCCATTGTCTGCACTGGCTCTCTGTCCAGTATTGGATCATCTTCAAAATTCTAGTATTAGTGTATTTGTTCATTCATGACCTGGATCCCTGCTATCTGAATGAGTGAGCTTATCAAGCCCTATACTTAGTGGAAGTTTTATGCTCAATATCCAAGTGGTTGCAGTGGCTCCAAAGGTTAACCTCATGAATTGCGGTTTCCTAGCTTTCAACTGTCAGGCCCTGTATCTGCGGAACTTGCTACATTGGTGGCTTTGTATATAGTCCTCCCTGACCAGTTTTAAACAATCTTTAAATACATATTTATTTGACTTACCATATAATGGAGTGAAGTGAACTTAATTTGCTATGTTTTAAGTCATGTTTTTATTTGTTTCTATTTCATTTTTTTTTCATTTTATAATGTGTTTTGTTAAAAAGCACCATAATAAACTTGAACTTAAATAATATAAATGATGATACTGAGTCAACAGATATTGCCAGTATACTGGCTGGCAGATTCAGTGCCAACTTTACCCCCCTCCCCCCAAATGACCAATCACAATACCAGTAGATTGCCAGGCACCCAGTATTACTGCTACACAGGTTAAAACAGCAATGTCCAAGGCCAAGAATACAGCTTCTGTGGGACATAACAATATTCCTAGTTGTGTTTTACATGAACTACAGAGTGAACTGGCACCTCACCTGTGTGCCCTGTTCAATCACAGCCTCAGCTCAGGCTTTGTCCCTGCCAAATGGCGCACTGCTACAGTCATCCCTCTCCACAAAGGAGGAGCGACTACAGACCCTGGGACCTATTACCCCATTAGCCTGATGAGTCTGATATGCAAAGCTATGGAACGCATCATCATGGACCTAATGAACAAGGATATAGGGAATCTCCAAACTCTGGATCCCATACAGTTTGTTTTTCTGAAGGGTAGATCATGCCTGATCAACTTGGTCGACTTCTTTCAGTCAGTCACCAAAGCTGTGGATGAAGGCAAAGTGGTTCATACAGCCTACCTTGATCTGGCCAAGGCTTTTGATACCATCCCCCACTCAGAAATCATAGAAAAACTCAGTAAGCTTGGCATCAACCCTTATATCACTAGGTGGGTTGCAAACTGGCTCACAGATAGAACCCACAATGTAAAAGTAGCTGACTCCAAGTCAGACTGCTGATTTGTCACAAGTGGAGTCCCACAGGGTTCGGTCCTGGGTCCTCACCTGTTTGGTATCTACTTCTCTGAAGTCCAGGCCAACATGAAGGGACTCTGGCTGACAAAGTTCACAGACGATTGCAAGTTGGGAGCTTTTATTAACTCCCCAAGTGATGTTGACATCATACAGAATGGCCTCACTATGACCAATGACTGGTGTCAGAACCATGGCCTTAAGCGCAATGCCAAAAAATGTGTCATCATCCCCTTTGAGTAAAACCTGGTTCCCATGAATTACCACATTGATGGTAGTCCACTGAACACAGAAGACGTTATAAAAGATCTGGGAACATAGGTTAACAGCAACCTCTCTTTTGATCACCACATTACCACTGTGGTCAGAAGGTCCTTCTATGTGGCACATCTCATTACTAAGGGTTTTGCTTCCAGGAAGAAAGAGGTCATGGTCTCCCTCTACTCTTCCCTCATTAAGCCAATCGTCAAGTACAATCCCCATTTAGCATGTACATCACTAGACACCTGCAACAACTGGAGAGGCTGCAGAAGTATCTCACAAAGAGACCTAGGCCTTAAACGCTTGTCCTATATGGACAGACTCATTACCACAATTAACAGAACATGCTGGAGGGACAGGTTCATAACCCAGATACTGCCCATGCTATGGAACAGACTTCTCATACATGTCAAGCAGAGCACCTCGCTGACCCTCTTCAAGAGAAATCTTGATGAGTGGATGGGAAATGGAAAATTCACCCTGGGGATCACTCCAATGGCTTTACTCGACAGAGGCACTGGGAACTAATGTCGGGTGGCACTATGCCAGGACAATCCTATGGCTAGGCTTGTAAAGGCCCCAGGGTCATTAGCCTAGTACACACCTATGGACCTATGAGCCTATGATGAAGTTGACACATCTCATGGGCAAGAAAAATACTATGAATTGCAGTGAGCTTAAAAATGATGACTAATGTGTCTAAATGAATAATTCACACCGTTCATCTCAACAAAACCATCGAATAATGCTAGTCTCATTAAAGTGAATAACTGATTTGAAGATAATCAGCATTTGTTGTCAAATCCCAAAATAACACAGGGAATCACATCCACAGAAGCAAAGCCCAAGCTGCTGGTTAGAATTTATTTCCCACTGTAAGTGAATGTAAACCAAGCCTGATCAGAAACATATATGGATCACACTTGCAAACACCAGAAGTTGTTGTTTACTGCAACTGTATATTTCAGGTATACATGAGGTCTCACTAGTACTACATTCTAGCATAGATAAGATCTCAAAAGTCCCCAGCCTAGTTTACAAAGCTGTATGTTCATGTATTTGTGTTAGATACTCTTTATATGTCATGACAATGTCTTGAGCAAATCTATGTCTGTTAGCTGTACTGTTAAAAATGCTGCTCCTGCCATAATGGCCTCATCATCAAGAGAATCCCCTTGTTTACAGGTACATCCAGCATTAACATCTGTCATTTTGCATCCCTCTTGCAATATCTAGCAGTGGGATGCATAAATAATAAAATATAAGGCTTATAAAAAGTCTTTTTCATATGCATTTCCATCATCACACGAGTTATTCAACATAACATGAATTGTTAACAAAGAAGACACCCAGTCCATTTCTTAAATGAAAAATCCTGCAAAACGGTTTGATGATTACTCCATCTGAAAGGCATCAGTCAATTTATGAATGAGGAAAATACTATCTTCTATATGTTAGGAGCTATTTCTGAGTTAAATACAGCTATGGTGGACTGGAAAACACCATGACAAATGCATCAAGTGCAAATGGTACATTAAGTCAGATATTGCCCTGCTGCAGGAACATCTCTTCTGCCAATTCCCAGTGATCTTACAGCTGATTATATTAAATTCAAAGGTACATGGGGTTAGTATTAACAAAGATATGGGCAACTCCTGCAACGCTGTGATTTGAAGAATCTAGCAGCCATGTGTTTAATCTCAATAATCAGCAGTATAATAAAAATAACAACATATAACTATTTGCGGATAAAGGAAAGCAAAAGAAGTGACAGAAAGAGAGAGAATGCCAATCAATCAATCAATCAATCAATCAATCAATCAATCAATCAATCAATCGTGAGGGTTAGCAACCTGACTTTTGACCACCACATTGCCTCCATTGTACGGAAGGCTTTCTGCATGGCCCACCTCATAAATAAGGGTATTTCATCCAGGAACAAGGAGGTCATAACATCGCTGTACTACTCCCTTATCAGACCCATTATTGACTGGATGAGAAACAGAAAATACACCCCTAGGATCCCACCTGTGCCCCTGCTGTACAGGGAAACAGGTGCTGTCTTTGTGGGAACGTGGGCGAAATTCTTGGCTAGGCTTATAAGGGCCTCTGGGCCAATAGCCTAGTATAATCCTATGAACCTATTGACATGTGTATGCTACACACCTCTATTCTCATATGAAGTACCTACTGAATCAGTGTTTATATATTTGTTAGACTTCCCATCCAATGAAGCAAATACGTGTTAATACTGCTGGATATGTGCATGCCACAGGGATATCCGAATGTTCTACCCTGTTTCTTCTGCCTCTGTCTAAGGAAAAGCTTTCTCATATTCACTTAGATCTGACTTCTGCATATGTGCATCTATGCTGTTATATTTAACTGATTTGTTCTGGTTCTCAGTTCCTTGGGCTGAGACTGAAATGGACCCAATGGGATCAGTGCTCTACCATGGTTAACAAATTCAAAACAAAACAAAAATAAATGGTTTATAAAGATAATAGTAACTCTACAAAACTGGCAGTCACTGACACGGACTCTGTAATAAATTCTTGAGTGGTTACAGAGGGCTAGGAACGCGCACCTCTTACTTTCAAATTAATACAAGAACTTCAGGAGCATATTTTTTAATATTATAGGTTGTCTCAGAGTTGCCCCACAAACACATAAGCAGAAGTTTGTTTCTTCCTCAGTATAAACAGTACCCAGATATACTACTATCACATTCTAAGCCAAGTAATGCAACTATTAATAGACAAACAAATGACAACTGACAAGTAATTTACAAGGATTAAACATGCAAATTAAATCTATGGCAAGTAACTGTACCATGAGCTAAATAAATTCATTAGGATGATAATCTGTAGTCTTACTGAACTTCATAGAATAGTCTCTCTCAGCCCCCTTTAGGGGCAGAAATAAAACCCTTCTTTTTTAGAAATATTGCACTAATTACAGTTACTCTATGACAATCAAGCAAATATATGTGGAATATTATGACAGGATAAAAGAAAATATCAAAAATATCATTTATTCTTTGTTATTCAACATTATTGTATGTAAACTATTAAATACTAATGTATTTAATGCCTCCCTTACATTGTCTTTGCAGTGGTGATTTGTATTCCACTAAACAGAAAGAAAATAACATGAAAAATCCAACTGCAGAGGAAGAAAATGCCCATGAAGATGTTACAGTTGGGGGTAAATTAAAGTAATATCTACCAAGGTGACAGCAGTTTGGGGCTGCTACAGGAGAGGTTCCCACACCAAAAGAGGCATTAATATAATACCCATTCGGGCTTCTCTACAACCCTGCTCTCTGAAAACATACCAAACAATATATCTGTTTGCTTTTCTGTTTCCATATATTTTGTGGGTTAACCTCATTCAGTTTCTTTATAATGAGAGTAATTGTATGTTTTCATGTTTTATAATTTACACGTGATGATAAAATGAAGTTGGTTTAAACTGCAGATTTGTATGTGAACATTTATAGCTGATGACATGAATAAGAAGGGACTAAAAGAATAGGTAGCTTGTTAGAGCTTTTGAATTAATAAGAAAATGTACAGAGCACAGATCCCTTACCAGTGTACAAGAGCAAAGGGAACATCCACAACTGTGGTCGGTACAGATACATCAAACTCCTGCCACATTGCATGAACGTTCTGGAGAGGCTGATTGAAAACAGATATGCAGAGTAGCAAGAATGTAAGATGGGAGATGACCAGTTAGGATTCAGATCAGGATGCAACACAACTGACCCAATGTTTGCAGTGAAACAGATAGCTGAAGCTATAGATGAGGAAAGACTCCAACTAAGCATTAATAGACTTGGAGAAAGTATATAACAAGGTGTCAAGAAACCTGATTTGGGCAGAACTGTGGTGATGTGAAGTCTCAGAAACATTGGTAGAATTAGTGCAGACTGGACAGTATAAATTGGACATAGGTGTGTGTGTAATGTGGATGAACGTCTGTGACAGATCTAGCTACCTGGCAAAGTAAACCTTGGCTCTAGATGATTGTCACTGTTGAAGTGACACGCTGATCCCATGTGCAAAAATGGGAGAAAAGGGGTTGTGAATGGATGGATGTTTAAGGACACAGTGTTCAGTCTCACAGAGATGCTCCCAGTGAGAACGGGTATGTGCCAGCATTCAGCTCTGAGCCCACTGATGTTCATACTGGTGATAGACTACATTAGCAAACAGGTCGGAGGGGACAGATCAACAAAGTTGCTGTATGCAGACAATGTGGCATTACAGGCAGACTCTGAGCAAGAACTTCAGCAGGGATAGGGGAATGGAATGCAAAACTGAAGGCACATGGGATGAATGAAACTGAGCACAGATAAAACAGTGATAATAGCAGCAAATTGGAGAAATCAGAAGAAGCTGAGAACTGAGATAGAAGGGAAGATAATGGAATAGGTTAATAGCTTCAAGTATCTGGGAGGGGTGGTTGAGGAGAAGGGAAATCTGAATGAAGAGGTCAAAGCTAGAATCAGAGGGGCTGCAGTCAACTGGCATAGAGTCTCAGGTGTAGTGAATGACAGAAGAATGCCAAAGAAACTGAAAAGTAAGGTGTACAAAAAGTGGTGCGACCAGTACTACTGTATGATACAGAAACCTGAGCAGTAAAGGCAGAGCAGATGAGGAAGCTAGAGGTGATGGAAATGAAGGTGGTAGGATGCACACTGTGGAACAGATGAAGAAATGAGGCCATAAGAGCAGAAGCCAAAATAGCTCCAATTGCAGAAAAGATCAAAGAGAACAGATTAAGGTGGTTCAGACATGTGTAGTAAAGCAGAAGTTAACCTGGTGAAGAAGATTTGGGACAGACAGGAAGAAGGTAAGTGGAAACGAGGACATCCAGCAAAGAGGTGGATGGATTGGGTGACAGAAGATATGTGACACTCAGGTATGCGTGTTGAAGAAGGCAGGAGTGTGGCATTGAACTGAGAGAGATGGCAACAGTTAACATGACAGCCCATCCTCATGTAGAAAATGAGAAAAAGCGGTGTGATGATGATGATGATGATGATGATGATGACGTACAGAGCACAGATGCAATTCTGTCTGAAGGTACATTTCTCACAGAGATGAGAGTACAGATTAATCTTTCAGCATACTAGCCAGATGGTCTCGTCTGGTGTTCCCTAACAGTCACTGTTGTAAGGTAGTAAGCATTAGTATGGTTAATATTTCTGAAAAAACCTAGTGACTACTGTTGGTGCCAGAATCCATCTGCATCATCATCATCATCATCATTATCACGTCATCATCCTCGTCACTGCATTCACTGATGGTGCAATACCTCCTTTCATTGCCATGATACATCACAACTTTAGGGCTGCAAATCGTTCAAAAGCTGAAAGGCTGAGCTGGACTAATGTTTTCTCTTTTGTTGTACAAAGAGCTGTCCCTGGGCTACCACAGCAATGATGCTAAAAATGACAGGAAATACATAATCATGGAGACCTGTAGTAATCAGAGGCAATCTGATTATTCTTCACTACTAGAACAACAGTGTATCATTACCTGGACAGAAATTAATAGTCGGGGGGGGGAGCATGGTCAAGATGGTGAGCAGTTAACAGCACTGTTTTTGGCTCTTCTTCATTTTAACATCTCTGGCAGGATTTTTACTAAAAAAAAACTCAAATGGAATGTTTCAAAACTTGATGAATTTATAGTTGAACATCTGCTGAAAGATTTACTAAAAAAAATAACAAATCTGAAACTCTTGAAACTCTTTTAATTGCTTTTTATTATTTATTTTATTTATTTTACATTTGTTAACTGGAAAAGTCTGACTGGATACAGGTTCTTTTCCAGTGGACGCCCCGCGAGAAAAGCTCCACATACAAAATACATGTGCCAGATACAAATACAATTCAAATTACAATTAGAAGAAAAATATAGAATGTAATATTAAATAAAAATATAACATAAAATGTGTAGTATATCAATGCAGAAAGTATGACAGTAAATGCAGTTGATGACATGTACAGGTTACAGTATATACAAAAATGCAGTTTGTGAGTTATATAATTTGTGGTCTGAGGTGACACATATCATACATAGATTTATATGTAGGGAGTATGATACAAGACCTGTTGTGGTGTTAAATACTAGCTTTAGGTTACAGAGTTACTATACAATGGGAGTTCATAATCATGTTGATATATAGAAATCAGACTCTCAGAATACTGAGTTTATTAGTTTGGTAGTATAACTGATATAAGTAGGCTATAAGGCTTCAGAAATTGAGGGTGACTTAATAAGGGCTGGAGCAGAAGCATGGCCATATATCTGCCATATGAGTTTTTAACGTGTTAAGGAGGAGTGGGATACAATTTTGTGAGTCAGGGTATTCCATTTTTTAGATATGAAGTTGGAGAAGAATCATCAGCTCTCTTGTTGGCTTTAGTTACTTGCAATAGCAATCTATTACCAGAGTGGAGTGTTCTATTATTTGAGTGTGGAAGTATCAAATTTTGGAGGGTGAGGATTTTGTCAGGTTGACGAAGAATTTTGTGGGCAAAAATCAATTGGTTATAGAGGAGGAGTTGTGGAAGTTCAGGCCAATTAAGCTGTTTAAGAGGTGAACAATGATGTATCCTGAAAGGAGAGCTTGCAGCAAACCTGGCTATTTTATTGTAGCAGGACTTGAGTTTGGTCATTTCAGTCTTTCTCAAGTTTATGTGTATTAGGGAAGGGAGGCATATAGGAGTGTCAATATGAGATGGGTGCGTGCAATGGTGGATTTGGCCTGTTTAGTGAGGAATTGCTTATTTCTATATAGAACACTCGATTTCTTGTGCACTTTCTTTATAGTCCGGGAGATATGGATGTCAGATTTCATATTACAGTCAATTTGACCCCTAGAAGTTTTGTGTGAGTAACAGGAGAAATTATGGTTTTGTTTTTGGACATAATATTGAAGGAGGAGCTAGATGTGGTGGATCTTGTTGAGTTAAACAGTAGAAGTTTTGCTTTGTTAGGGTTTAGAATTAGCTTGGAGTTAGTGAGCCATGTTTCACCTGATTAAAGGAATCTTGTGTAATAGAATGAGCTCCTGCAGGGAGGAGACAGAACAGATTAAGGTAGAGTCATCTGCTTATTGGATAATGGAGGAGTGAAGAAAGGAAGAATGTAGATTGTTAGTAAAAAGTGAAAAGAGTAGAGGTCCTAGAATGGAGCCTTGGGGAACTCCTATTGTAACTGGAAGAAGAGGGGAGAGGTCATTCTGCCATTGGAAAGCCTGCTGGCAACCTGATAAATAGCTTTGGAACCAAATCATAGAGGGTTGGTTGATATTAAACTCAGACAGAATATGGATGAGTTTACTATGTTTGCCAATGTCAAAGGCATTGGAAAGGTCAAAAAAGATAGCAGATTCAAATTTCCTGTTGTTTCTGTCATGGTTTACTTTACTGGTGAAAAACATTAAGGCAGTAGTAGTGCTATAGGAGGGATGAAAGCTGTGCTGGGGGTTTGATAAAAGTTTGTGTGCGTAAGTGATCCATAATTTGTTTATGAACGCATCTTTCTAGGATTTTGGATATAGGGGATAGTATGGCTATTGGACAATAGTTAGTCAGTTCTGTAGAATTACCGCCTTTGTGTAGGGGTATTATGTGAGAGATTTTCCAAATTTCAGGGACTTTATTTTCAGACATGCATCTAATAAGGATGATTACAGGATAGGCTACTGAGTTGGCAGCAATTTCTAGAAGTTTTGCTGGAAGTTTGTCTGCAGCTAGGGTTGTCTGTTTTAGTTTTTTAAGCATTTTTTTTTTATGCTACTGATGGAGACTGGTTGGAAAGTAAAAGAGTTGTTGATGACTGTCTTTGGTAGTTATGTGGAAGGGGAAGTTTTGAAGATTTGATAAGGCAAGTATGGTTTCAGTGAAATATTTGTTGAATTGGGTAGCTATGTTTCAGTGGTGTTATTAGCTGATGGGGAGGATGTGGCTGATTTTCCTGGATAGAAAATATTGTTAATGGCTACCCAGAACTTTTGAGAAATTATTTGGTGCTTCATTTGTATATTTTGATAGTGATTCATTTTATCTTGTTTAATGGATTCCGGAGCTCTAAGTACAATTGTCTGGATGCTAAGGACCTAGTAGCATGCCAGTGGGCCCAGGCTTTGTCTCTGATGATTAATAGGGGCCTAGTTTCCTTACTTAGCCAAGGAGCTGACTTGGTTTTGGTTCTAATGGTTCTGGGAGATGTGTGCATGCTCAAGATATCTACAAAAGTAGTATTAAAGAATTGAAGTGCTTCATCTGGGGAAGGAAGTAGCTTTAGAGGATTCCAGTTACAAATTTGTAGTGCTGATAAGAAGGTGGTGGTGTTAAAATGTTTTTTTGCTTCTTATTAGATGGTATGCTGTTTTTTTGTTATGATGAAACTTATGCCTTATTAGAAAAGTAGGTTGATGGTTACTCAGGTTGTCAAGGAGGCAACCAGACTAATAGGAGAGGGTAAGTCTATTTGTTAGTATCCAGTCAAGGGGAGATTCTTTTTTCATTACCTTATTTATTCTTGTGGGGGATTGGATGACCTGAGAAAATCCATAAAGGCTGATAAAAATTTGTTGGGTTTTGAGAGGAGCAGGACAACCAATCAATATTGAAGTCACCCATGATGATAGTTTCATGTGGTATTGAGTTGGAAGCCAAATGCAGTATGTTTTCCACGTATATATGCTGTTACCTGGAGGGATGTAGCATCCAAATATGTTAATGAGTTTCTTGGAGTTAATTTCTAGTTTGGAAAATAATATTTCTGCATTATCAAAGTTGGGAATGGTCAGATCAAAAGCCTCTACTTTCAAGTTGTTTATAAATAGGATTGCTACCCCTCCATCTTTTTTTGACTATTCTGTCTTTGCACAGGATATTGTATCCAGGAGGAAGAATCTCATTGTTACTGCTGATTGTTTTTTACCAGGTCTCAGTTAGTAGAATGATATGAGGAGAGGACAGAGAGAAAGTGGCATGTAGTTTGTGGACCTTATTACTGTGATGGGTTAACAAGTTAGTAAAAGGAGATAATGAAATTGGGTTGAAATTGTGCTGATTTACTACATTGGTTTGGGGTGGATGTCCCTGAAGAGTTGTAACAGAGTATTTAGGTGTAGCAGAAATTTTTGAAATTTCAGTAAGAGTTTGGTATGCTTCAGAGGAAGTGTGAGTTTTTGGAGTCAGTGGGAGGAGTTTAACAGAGAGATAAGTAAAGGAATTGGATCCAGTTGAAAGGACATTATCCTCTCTGTACTCCTCCCTCATTAGGCCAATTGAGTATAATACCCCATTAGGTATGTACCTCTCCAAACGCCTGCAGCAACTGGAAAGGCCGCAGAACACCTGTAGCAGCTGGAAAGGACACAGAAATATTTCACAAAGAGAATCCATGGCCTCCAATACCTGTCCTATGCAGACAGGCTCAAATCTATATCGCTCTACCTGGTATCATACAGATTGCTCAGAGGTGATCTGTGTCTTGCCTACAAGGCAATTTCAGACCCTCCCCTACTAGAGATGCTCCATATCCATTAGTCTAACTCCTTGCACATTACCCACTCAAAAGGAGTAAATCTAATATGAGACATCAACAAAATATGCTGGAGTAACAGGTTTGTCTCCCAGAGGCTGCCCTGTCTCTGGAATAGACTTTCCATGCATATCAAACAGAGTACTTCATTGGCTGTCTTCAAGCAGAACCTTTATGAGTGGATGGGAAACCACAAATCTATCCCAGGAATTCCACCTGTGTCCCTCACTGACAGGGGTGACAGGTGCTGACTAAGGTTTCTTCTATTGGGGATAAACTCTTGGCTAGGCTTGTAAGATCCTCAGGGACATTAGTCTAGTAACCTCCTATGATCCTATGATCCTATAATCAATGTAAGTAGTGTTGTAGAGATTGGGACTGAGAGCAGTATTGTTAGGTGTTAGGTTGTAAAGATGTGATGTGCTATGTAGGGGAAGGGAAGTGTAAGTGTGTAGTTTAATATCATAGCAAGTAAGGTAAGAGCATAATATTAGTAGTGTAGTAATGAGAGTGTGGAGGGTGAATATATGAATGAGTCTGGTAGTATGGGGGCATTTTTAAGATGTGAGTGAGGGAAAAAGTTTGAGTGGAGTGTTGCAGAAGAGGTGCTGGAGGGCTATGATGAGAAAAGATGAGGATGATGTGGGTGATGTAGTGGTAGAAAGAGTGATAGCAAGAGTCAATAGTGCAGTAGGAGGAGAGGAAGTGATATAGTGTTGACTGTGTTAAGGTATAAATGTTATTTGTTGGTAGGATAGTGGAGGACTGATATTTGCAGTATAATGTGTGTTATATAATAGTGACAGTGCTAGTCTGTGATTGTATGGGTGGGACCTAGTGTGGAGGAGGTACTGGACTGTGATTGGCTGAGTGTGTAGTGGGTGTGGATAAGTGAGTATAGGTCTAGGTGCTCTAGCGGTGTGTGGGAATGGGGGTAGGGTAGGGAAGCGGAGTGAGCCCAAGTGTAGTTGGTAGAAATTGTTTCCTGGATGAGCAAGGTAAAAAATAAAACTGTCAGTGATTGGTGAGTGAGAGAAAAAGCAGGAATTTTAAGTGTGCGTTTTCTACACCGATTTATATTACTAGGTCTCAGTTAGGACACTCAACTTGATGTTGATTAAAAGCCATGGGGGCTAGCAGAGGTAGAGCTGAAGCTATAGTATTTACTTTACTTGCTAGCTGGTGAAGATTGAAGAATAGTAAGCTAAACAGAGTATCAAGTTGAGCGTGGAGGAAGGGGAGACTACAAAGTGTGGATGCGGGAGTCTAGCAACAGCCGTCCCTTCCCATGTGCATGCCCCTCCAGATTTAATCTTCTTCTTTTGGCTTGTCCCAGTTAGGGGTCACCACAGCAGATCACCTGTCTGCTCATGATTGGAAGTGGAGTTTTACAGTGTCGAGTTGCCAGCCCAGTGCCCAACCTTCCACAGAAGGCACACACATGCATGCACTCATGACTAGGGCCAATTTAGAGTGTCAAATCCGCCTACAGCATGTCTTTGGGATGTGAGAGGAAACCAGAGCACCCAGAGGAAACCCACGTGACCACAGGGAGGACATGCAGACTCCACACAGAAGACACCCGAACCAAGGATCGAACCAGAGAACCTTTTGCTGTGAGGTGACAACACTAACTGCTGTACCACCATGGCCACCCAACCCTCCATATTTAATATTAACTGTAATTAAGTTCACAAGGTTTTACAACAACCAAAAGACTGAGATTTGATGAAAATCTACTAAGAGACAATTTTTATAATGCCAGTGACCTACTTTGTTAAATGGTAGTTCTGTGTTGTGGCAGATACATGTGGGTTCCATACTTTGGTGGGTGATTAATATATCTATTTGCAAGCCAGGCTGGGGGAGGGGACAGTCCTGAGAGTTTCGAGCTATGGGGAAATGGCATGCACACAACGGTGAGAGATGCAGAGCCCTCTAAGTAAAATAAGTATTTTAAAAAGGGATTCTAATGAAAAAATATCATCTCCTCATATCCTAAATGTTAGAAATTAGCACGCATCTGCCTTTAACCTTGCCATATTTAATTCTTCCATAAACATTTCCATTTGTACATTTTCTTTATTTCCATATTTCTCTGCTTTACACAGACTTTCATAGAATTTTCAGAATATTTCTAATACCTTTTCAGGATCTCTTATCTTCCTTATTGTAGGGTCCCTGAGCTTGGTGACAGCCCTTTCTACTTTCTGTTGCCTGCGTCATTGTGCTAAAGGTTTTTTGTCATATAGAGTTATTATCAAAAAACAGTTGCTTAACACCAAGTCTTTCTAAACTCATGCACATTATTGAAGTTGTTGTCAGAGTAATTCTGTTATAAATATGCTGAAAGATAAAGCACAAAATAAAACGTTTGCTTGAATATATGTATAGAGTTTAGCAATGTAAAATGGGCATTCATACTATATGTATAACAGACAGGCTTCTCTTCTTCACAGCATCAGAAAAAAGTCTGAAAAAGCAATTTTGGAAAGCAAGTATTACATGCTTTTCTCATGTTTGCAGAACAGTTTACAAATATCCATTAACAGACATGCTTTTTTATAAACCCAGCCAAATGTGTCTCAAAAATATGTTTTTTCAAATATCAACAGCAGAGCAGATGTTTCCTTTCAGGCTTCTGATTGCATGCATTCTCATATCAGCAGAAGTGCTTACAAGTAAATCACAAAAAGGACAATAGTAAAGTCTAAAAACAGGCACTATGTGATTTTCCACAGAAGGCCAAAAAAGAATACCAAGAGGAAAAACAAAATTTATGTGCGTGACTAGAACTGTATATAAGAACTGTATTAATTCAGCTATGTGAGAGGTATTATGTAGAAACTTAGGTTTCGAGGTAACTGGAAAATGGAAAGTCATCATCATTCATATCTGTAATAAAGAAAAACTTTGTAAATATATGCTACAAACTGACAGAAGAGTATGTGTCATTTGTTATAAAAATAAGTTATGTATTTGTAACTGCTTATAGTGAAATAGCAGCTGCAAAATATATTTCTTTATCAGTTTGCAATTTGGAAGGCTTGGTGCTTTAAACAGACTACAGTTGCAGTCATGTAAAACTCTGTGCCTCTGATTCAGCAGTAGACAGCCAGCAAGACTTTGTGTCTTAAGAAGACTTTAAGTCCAGTCCAGAAAATTCCAGCACAGCATAGAAGCAGCACATACATAAAATAAAATTTTCCATGGTGACCCCAACGTTCCTAGCCTGTATCCAAACACAGGGGAGTGGATAATGCCTTGTATAAGGTCACTCCTGTAAAAGCACAGTAACTAACGTTTATGTGAAGTACTTCAGTTTTCTACAGTTTTCTACAGTTTGTAGCAATGCAGTTTCTCAGACGTCTGAATCCGGAGTGAGGCTGCAGTGCAGGAAGGTGAGCAGTGCCATAAATATCTCCAAAAAAGGTACAAAACAAAGTTGCAAGACTGAAACTGCCAGTTTTGTTGTACCAACTTCACAAGTGACTACAGTGACTTTTCAACCATCTACAGTAAAGCAGCCTGGCCATCTGCCTCTCTGTTGACTGGTAAGAAAATTTTTCTGTGTTACATAGAGTATGAATGCCATAGAGGTAATAATAATAACAGAATGAAATGTTGTATATACAGCATATTAGCAAATGTGAAACCTTATTAGGGCAAGTTGATAGTAAGGCATTATGCAAATGGATTACACTATTTGACTGGTATCTGAAACAAAATCATGTGTGGTACAAAAAATGTTTATTGTATGCACAATGTCATAAAAATACAGTGCATGCCATTATTCAATGGTTAGACTGTACAGACAAAAATTTTAATGGTAAAGAAAAAGGAAAAGTTAATATGCTGACATTATATTCAGACGTTAGACAGTTATGTTGTCACCAGATGTGAAAGGTTTATTTCACAGTTGCAACAACAGTCAAATCAGTTACTAACAGAACATCTAGCACATTTTGTTACAAAAGAATGTAATAAACTTCTAAAAGACAGACACAATGAGTTCAGTAAAAGACAAGTTATACATACATATTTTCAAAAGTGCATAGGAGTTTTAGATTCAGCAGAACAGGTTACTGAAAAATGCCAGAAAGGCCATACATTACAGAAAACACTTGAACAACAGTTACAGGATAAAGAAAATAAATTAGCTGAACTGAATGAGACTGACTTCCTGCATATAACAGCTGAGCTTAAGAAAACATTGCAGTAGAGCAGGAAATTACAGCTAATCTGTACAAAAAAGATATATTTTATAATATGTTTGTGTTTTGAAAATCGTTAAGCATACATGGTAGGATGGTAGGATCTGATGTCTGGACAAATCATTCTCAAATGTTTAAAACTCCATTCAGTTAAACAAGACATTTATCAGTACTACAGTGAAGTACAGCAAATAACTGCCATTCTCATAGCATAGTCAAAAGGTACACTAAACAGTTCTAGTGTATAAAAATCAAATAAAAAGAGTTAATAGCAGTAAAGATTTAAAGTCACAAGACTGACGTGCTTGTATAAAGATTTAAATTCACAAAACTGACATGCATGTATTTTCTTTTCATCTAAAGTACATATGTTACAATGCACAAGAATAACAGGCAGACAACAGCAAATATAAATAATGTAAATGTAAACATGTGTTAGTTAAGCTAATATCTATTTGTTTTTTTTACAATTTTTTAAAATTGTATAGTAACATCATACCAAACAGTTAAAGTTCTGAATTTTAAAAAGAAATAAAATCACAGATGGTATTAGTCAAACAGTTTTTGTAAAATTAATGGCAGGGCAGTTAAATAATAAAAAGTTTTGCTTGAATACATGTATAGAGTTTAGCAATGTAAAATGGGCATTCATACTATATGTATAACAGACAGGCTTTTCTTCTTCACAGCATCATAAAAAAAGCCTAAAAAAGCAATTTTGGAAAGCAAGTACTGCATGCGTTTCTCATGTTTGCAGAACAGTTTACAAATATGCATTAACAGACATGCTTTTTTATAAACTCAGCAAAACGTGCCTCAAAAATATGTTTTTTCAAATATCAGCAGCAGAACAGATGTTTCCTTTCAGGCTCCTGATTGCATGCATTCTTACATCAGCAGAAGTGCTTGTAAATCACAAAAAGGACAATAGGAAAGTCTAAAAACAGACATTATGGGATTTCTCACAGAAGGCCAAAAAAGATACCAAGAGGAAAAAACAAAATCTATGTGTGTGACTAGAACTGTATATAACAACTGTATTAATTCACAACTCAAAATGAGAGATGACAGTGAAAACACAAACTGTTAACCAACAAATTCCACTGTAGAAGTCCAATAAAGGGTACGAGTTGGAGGAATAAAGGTTTATTGTACAGATCCTGCAAGAACACACACAATACACTAACGCTGTAAATATCTCCACTACATTTTCGTTCACACTAAATCAGATGTAAAAAGCAGGTAATTTCCCTTTATTGGACTTCTGCAGTGGAATTTGTTGGTTAACTGTATTAATTTAGCTATGTGAGAGGTATTATGTAGAAACTTAGGTTTCGAGGTAACTGGAAAATGGAAAGTCATCATTGCTCATATCTGTAATGAAGAAAAACTTTGTAAATATATGCTACAAACTGACAGAAAAGTATGTGTCGTTTGTTATAAATATAAGTTATGCATTTGTAACTGTGCTTATAATGAAATAGTAGCTGCAAAATATATTTCTTTATCAGTATGCAATTTGGAAGGCTTGGTGCTTTAAACAGACTGCAGTTGCAGGCATGCAAAACTCTGTGTCTCTGATTCAGCAGTAAACAGCCAGTAAGACTTTGTGTCTTAAGAAGACTTTAAGTCCAGTCCAGCAAATTCCAGCACAGCATAGAAGCAGCACATACATAAAATAAAATTTGCAGCTGTGACAATGTGAAGTATTGCCAGCTATGCCGGGAAAAGTAGGGCAGTGGATGTGTAACATATGCCAGCATAGCTAGCTGGAATTTGATAAAGAATTTTATGTAATTTGTATATCAAACTGATTTGTACAGATGCTTGTGTTGAAAATGTATTTTCCTGTCAAGAAAATTAGAAAGAACTAATTGTCTCAGAATGAGCCACTCTAACCCCAGTGTACAGGACAGTGCTATGAATAAAAGACATACAAGCTATACTAAGTAACATCAATGAGTTATCTGTAAAGACAGATGAATTAGAAAGCAAAATGGACAATTTTAAAGAGGAATGTATAAAACAAGTTGAAGTTCTTGAGTGAATCTCTTAAACAACAATCATCACAATTCTTGAGTATAGAAGAGGAAGTGTCTGATTTTGATGGACAATTACTTGCAAATGAGAATAACGCTGAATTACTTCTGAAACAAAACAACTTATTCCAGGAAAAAATATAAGACTTAGAGAACAGAGCTAGAAGGAATAACATCAGGATTTATGGGATTCCTGAAAAAAGAAGAGGGAGAAAATATGATTCAATTCCTTAATACCTGGTTGCCTAAAATTTTGAACCTGCCTGAAACTTTTTCCTTTGTCATCAAAATGGCACACCTTCACCAAGGTCAGGGATCATAAGATTTTTCTCAAGTCAAGATAAGGATTTAATCTTAAAAGCTGCATGGACTAATTATCCAGCTAAAATTAAAGAAAATACTATGAGATTTGACAATGACGATTCAACATTAGTGATGTCAAAGAGAAAAGCATGTGTGCTACTTGTTAAAGCTTAAAGAAAAACAATACTGAAGCACAAATCTTGCTTCCAGCAAAAATAAGGTTTCACCTTCCAGACAGAAAGAACATTTTAACACCTTGGAGGATGTACAAAAAATAAAATCCTAGAAAAAAACAAAAGAAATGGATTGGAATCTATCAACTTCTATGAAGAGAAATGCAACAAGAGATGGTTGGTTAATAAAAGACAAAAACAGTAAAAAAAACTGAAGGACAAATGAAAATCAATGTATTTCATGGTTATGAATTCTTATTAATTTAAAGAAGTTCTTGAATACTTATGAACAGGTGCTGAATATTACTTTATACAAGGTAAATCATTTATTTATTTCCCTACTTCAAATGGTTACTAGTTCCCTTTTTAAAATGTTAGAGTTTGATTCTTTTACCTCTATATGAAATTAAAGCCACTTATTTTCATTTAGAGTTTAAAAGGTTAAACTATTAATTTTATTAAAAGTTAACCATTATTATGATGAAACTTATGTTAGGTAGCACACTATCTAATATCTTAGCATAGTTAAGCAATGTACTATGACACTAAAGAGGCATGTTGTTTATTTTATTTATTTGATATGCACGGAATCTCCAATAAGTGCACGCTCACCTTAATACAGCAAATGGAAGAACACACTGGTTCGCAACAGAACACAAATGTGCAGTTTGCCATTAGTAGCATGCTGTATTAGTTAAGTTAATATTTAGAGGATGCAGCCACCTATATTAAAAAGAAAATAAAAAGAAAACAAGCATTGTTGAGAGGTCTCGGACATAGCTTGTCGGTTTATATACTCTCCCATATATACTATTGACAGGTACACATTGTTAATTTATGGTTATCTATGGTTAAAACTAGCATATTGCTGTATTTATTTTTTATTAGTGTTTTTATAGGCTCTTCAGGGCCAACAGTTTGTTAGGTCAATACATATTTAGAGGTTTTTGAATTTTAGTAGAATGAGCTGGCAGGGCTCGATTGCATATTGAAAATAAAAATAAAAATAAAGAAAAACCTAGCGCATACTTCCAGCAGCGTAATAGGTTTACTAAGTTTTTTTATCAAAAAACATATTTAAAAATATATATATTTTTTAGAAAAACATTAATTGTTAGTGGTAATGTTTTTTTAGCACATCTTATTAAGAAATGGATAGATCATCGTTATGTGATATTATGTTTTTGACAAATGGTAAATATGTTATTTGCATTAACAAAGGCTTACGATGTTATTTGAATAATTTTCCATGCAGTTTACTAGTTGTGTCCCTTATAGAATGTCAGATATGAGCATTCTTTTAAGGGTATTTTATACTAATAGTGATTGCTTAGGGAATTGAAGTTAATGTAAACATTTATGTTAAACATAACAACAGGGCACTGTCCCTTTAACATTTTTGAAACATTTTTGGCACCAAAAAACCTATTTAAGGTGTTTTACATTGTTACACAGTGTTCTGAAGAAGCCCGAAATTCGGGTGAAAGCGCTTAACCATTGTTTCCTATTCATATGGATTATTGACCACTTTGGTTTCAACTTGATTTCGTTGGATGTATTTACTATTTTAATCTTGTTTTGGGCATTAAACGGCTGAAAGTTAACAAACGAACGAAGTGTGTTCTTCCATTTGCTGTATTAAGGTGAGCGTGCACTTATTGGGGATTCCGTGTATATCAGTTATCAGTACTTTTTCTTGGAATCATTCAGTATTTTATTTATTTATTTATTTATTTACATGTGTTGACATGGAGAGTCCGACTGGATGCAGGTCTGTTTTTAGCGGAGGTCCAGGGAGATAAGCTCCACATTAAGTTTTACTGACATTATACAGTTTGAGAAAAATAGAATTTAAAAATTATAAACATTGTTCCAGCTGTAGAACATAATACAAGATTAAAACATAGTTGTAAAACAGCCGTAGAACATAATACAAGTGTAAAACATAGTGACAGATGTTGACCATAGTTACAGATGTAGAACATAATTCATCAGTGGACAACTACATCAATTTTGTTTGTGAGGTACATAACAGACATTAACACATGTTGCCACAAGAAGTTACATTCTGGGTTCTTAAAATGATCCAGTAGTGTGCTACTAATAGTATACTTAGCATGCAATAGCACCCAGGAAAGACATGCTATGATATAAACAAAGAATAAAAAATACAGTTTGTTTATGTACATAAAAGTTACTATTGGAATGATATCAAATAAGTGTAACATTCATACTTTTACAAGTTAAACCTGGATTATACATAAATGTCATTCTTTTAATATACTGCTAATTTTCATGCCCTTATCAAGAATACCAGTTTGAAGCAATTTAGAGTCATGAGCACTTTTGTGATGCTGTGGGAGTTGTGAAAATTTAAGAACTGTCCAGGTTACTTTTTACTGTCTAAAAGTAAATAAACATGATATTTTGAATCATATACTAAGATGTCAAAGAATGCACCCAGGAAATGTATGCCATGTTACACACAAAGTATAGGAAATATAGATTCTTACATATATGAAAGATATTATTGGAATGTTAATAATTTGAGCAACATTCACACTTTTACAAGTTAAACCTGGATCATGCATAACTGTCATTCTTTTAATGCAAGTTTATATGCTATGTCTCCTTTAAAACATGATAGTCTGCATTATATTAAACATCTCACACAAATAGTGCTTACTGAGTCATTTAATGTTATTTCTTTAAGTGCAATGGCTTTTTAGTGGTTAGCATACTTTAAATTGTTTTTTTTTTTTTTTAGTGGTTTGGAAGGATTTGAGGGATTGATATATAATGTAGAGGTGGCTTGGATTCACTTGTGAAATTTTTTGCATAAATTGTAGCTGATAACTTTTCATTCAAAAGCCCTTGTCATGAGGGCCAGCTTGAAGCAGCTTAATTGGAGTCATGAGCACTTTTGTGATACTGCGGGAGTCCTGAAAAATTCTAAGAACTGTCCTGGTTACGTCTTCCTGTCTAAAGGTAAAAATCATAATATTTTGAATCATATGCTTAGATGTTAACGAATACAAGTTAGATAATAAGCAAAAGACAGTGGACTGCATTCTAAACCACTGTCAGTTATTAAATAGTTCTGACTGCTTTATGTATATTAAAAGGATAGTTTATATACTAGCCCATACAATGACACGTCTGATAAAAAATAGGATTGTTTCTCTGTTATTTTCGCTTTTTAATGATAACAAAACTTAATATCTCAGAATAACTTATTATGGAAAGTTTGAATCTTAAAAGCAAAGATTTCTCAGATGCTTGTTAGATACTATTAGATATAACATTTAAGGAAAATAGGACTGATTCTAACAGTAGTACTAGATTAAAGAGTATGAAATATATAAGGGAAAATATAAATGTTCTATTATATGATACTTTATACTAGGATTATAGTTAAAATATAAAGCCTAGGAATATAATAATAGTACAAGACATAGTATACAAACAGAAGCAGAAAGAGATCAGAGTAAGAAAAGATGTATAAATATGTCTGCAAGGGTAGGAGGATGGCATAGTGATTAAGGTGCTCACATGCAGGGTTTGATTCTCTCTTGGAGTAATTGTCTGGGTTTGGAATGGCCCACACAGACAGTTAGCCTAGTACTAATTTATGAACTTATGATCCTATAAACAACTTTACACATAGTAAATAAAATAGAAGAAAGTATAAGATCATCTGACGTATAAATCAATAAATATGAAAATAACTGACTTCCACACTATAGTAGACCAGGCAGATAATGTAAGGTACAGGGAAAGATGACTGTAGAGATATTCGGTTTGGTTAACTTATAATAAATATTCTGAACACCTGTTTAACTTTTCTTCTTCATAATAACTCACTGACAAGCTTTTCTAAGATGATTTGTATTAAAAATAAGAGACACATTAATATGAATCAGAAGCATGAGCTAAGTGTTGTTAGCCTAATGGAGAGTTTGAGAGGTAGTTTGTTTGTCTTTTTCAACAAACTAGAAATACTTTATTCCATGGTAGAATGTTTTAGGGTTATATCATTAGGTAATTTTTTTTTGTTTGTTTCAAAAGTGTTGTCCATAGCTAAAGATTTTGTATTATTATTTATCAAGTATATAATAAGTTATGTACATAAATGCGATTTCATTATACCTGTTTTTTTCTCTCACTCTCTTATATAAATGTCTGATTTTAAATGCATACCTATTAATATTAATGGATTGAATAATCCAGTAAAGAGGGGGAGTATATTGAAATACTTGCAATTATATAAAGGTCAAATAGTATTTCTACAGGAAAAACATTTACTTAATAAAGATGTAAGTAAACTTTCATTAAGGAATTATATGGTTTTAGCAGCTTCTGGCTTTCGAGCTAAAAGAAGAGGCACCCTCATTTTATGAAAAAACTCACCAGTAATGCCTAAATATACCTATGTTGATAAAAATGGTATGTTACGCATTGTTATAATTGAGTGGAACAGAAAACTATATACATTGGTGAACTCTTATTGGATTCCAGGGGATGGAGCTACAGATGCAAAGAATTACTTACACACTATAGCCTATTACATGAAAGGTGAAGTCATAATGGCTGATGATTTAATTGTATATATCAAGATTCTACTGCAGATAGAAAGCTAAGAATCACATTTTCAGCAAAAAACTTAATACATTTTGTAAATCTAATAAATTTAAAGGATATTTATGAGCTAAGGAAAACAAATTCACTTCAATGTATTCATTATTCATATAGATATGGAACACAAACAAATAATCTGTTATCACATATCAGAGAAGTTTCAATAGTTTCATGTCTATTATCAGACCATTATATTATAATCTTTAATATTATTTTAACAACTGAAAATGTAATACATCACAGGAGATTACCAGAGTATATTATTAAAATAAAAAAATTCAAGGATGGGTATGTTAATGAGATCAAAAATTTCCTAGAAATAAAAATGAATAGTGAAGTATCTGACATTCTCCTGTGGGATTCACTAAATACTTGCTTAAATGGAAGATTTACAAACTGGTATATTAATAAAATATGAAAAGAGACAAAGAACTATATACACTACAGGCCAAATAGACACAATAAAGTTAAATCTAATACCAAATAACATTATCAGTCAGTCTAAACTTAAAAACTTAATTACAAAATATGTTGAAATTCTAAATCATAACATTTCAATAAACCTGGAAAAACTTAAACTTCAGGCATATTCAGTAAACATTTTAAGCTTGTATAAACTTACTCTTAGATCAAATAAATTAATAAACTAACTCATATAAAAATAATAACATATATAAACAATAAAAAAGGAAGAAGAACAGATATTAAAGGTATTCTTAGGATCAGGAGAGATTACTAGGCTATCAACCCCGAGGTCATTTTAAGCCTAGTCATTTCATCCCAATGTAATACCATAGAAATGCTAGTCAGTGTCCAAGATTGCATTATTGATGACTGCCCATGTCCAGCAGGGTTCTGGGAGCTATTCCAGCTAAAAATTTACAGTCCCCTCTCAACTTGTCAAGGTTCCTCTTGAACAGTGTCATAGAGGTGCTCTGTTTCACATGAATTGGTAGCCTGTTCCAAAGATACTGCAATGGTTAGGAGATAAATCTGTCTCTCTTGCATGTCCTATTTAAGTTGCAGGCCATATTCTGGTCCTTGGAATGGGTAGCCCTAGTCCCATTTGATTTACAGATATGCAGCAAGTTCATTAGGTTTGGGTCTTGGGTTGCTCTGTAGGCCAGGCATAAGTCTCCATAAGAAGTCTATAGGATACAGAGTATAGTGACAGGGACTTAGTTAGTCTGTGTAAGGCACATGCTGGTGCTCCTTGATCTTCTTTATTATAAACTTCTGATGTCTCTGCAATTGCTGCAGGTGCTTTGAACAATACATGCAAAATGGGGCGTTATACTCAATTATGGGCCAGATAAGTGCCGAGTATAGCAGGGTTATAATCTCTTTTGCTCTTGAGGTGATACATTTACTAATCAAGTGTACTACATAGAAAGCTTTCCTTACTAAAGTAGACTGGTGCTCAAAGTTAAGGTCGCATTCAACTTGTGATCCCAGGTCCCTTACCACTTCATGGGTACTTAGGGTATTGTTAATTTGATAGTGTGAAGGGGCATTGTTTGTGCTGAAGGAAATGATGATGCATTTCTTTGCATTCAGTTTGAGACCTTGACTAATACACCAGTCATTGGTCTGCATGACACTATCCTGGAGTATACTGACATCATTTAGGGATTCAGTGACTGCACCGAGTTTGTAGTCATCTGCAAACTTGGTCAGCCACAACCCCTTAGTTTTGATCTGAACTTCTGAGAAGTATATACCAAACAGTTGGGGGCCCAGCACTGATCCCTGTGGCACATCACTAGTAATAGGTCTGCTGTTTGACATGGAATCACCCACTTTGATAGTGTGTGTCTGGTTTGTGACCCAAATCAACTCTCACTCGCCCACAAACTAGTAAACTATCCACTAAATGTCCCATCCCTCCAGAATCTACTCCAACCCTATCGCACTACCAGACCATTAATATCCAGCAACAAAAATCACTTGCAGATCACTAAAGCCAATAACTCTGCTGGTGAAGCACTATTCTCTTGCGCCATAGCCAAATTATGGAACTCACTCCCACCCACAATTACCTCCATACCATCATGCACCCACTTCAAAACTTTACTAAAAGCGCACCTAAAAATATGCTGGCTATGCCCTTGCAACTCCCACTCTATTATCATCCACCCCATCCAACCACTACCTTTCTTTCCACTCCACTAACTACCTTGATTATAGCAAGCTCAGATGCTCATAAGCCTAGTACTTATTATACAGCAGGAACTTCTCATTGTAACATTTGTTAATGTCTGTTATGTACTTCATAGATAAAGATTCTAGTTGTCTACTGATGTACTATGATGAATTCTTCATCTGTAAATATGTTGTAAGTAATTGCTATGTTAAATTGTTAATCGGTATGTAATCCAATGTAACTACTGTCTGTTTATTTTACTGTGGAGCTTTTCTCCCCGGGCCTCCGCTGAAAATGAACCTACGTCCAGTCGGACACTCCCGGTCAACAAATTTAAATAAATAAAAATAAAATAAATAAATAAATGTCAACCCACCTTACAAGGAAGGCGTTTACATTCAGTTTGCTAAGTTTGGTGGTAATGCCTGAATGTGGTATTGTGTTCAAAGTCTTTGCCCAGTTGAGGTATGCTGTGTGCGCAAACTTGCCTTCATCGATGGCCCTGGTCAAATTTTCAAAGAAATCCACCAGACTTAACAGACAGGATCTGCCCTTGACAAAACTGAATTGGGTACAATCCAGGGTTTAGGGGTCACCTATGTCTTTATTTATGAAGTCCATAATGATATCTTCCATGGCCTGACAGATGATGCTGGTCAGGCTTATGGGTCTGTAATTCCCTGGGTCTGTTGCTAGGCCACCTTTGTGGAGAGAAATAACTGCTGCTGTTCTCCATTCTGCAGGAGGAAAACCTGTAGTTAGGCTATGGTTGAAAAGGATACGTAGTGGTGATGCTAGTTCATGTTTTAGCCTGTTTAGAAGACAGCCTGGGACATTGTCTAGTCCCATAGAGGCTGTGTTTTTTGCCTTGGACAAGGCTTTGAGGACCTTCAGATATGTAGGGTGGGGGGGTTTGGGGGAAGGTTTGTGATAAGTTAGGATGGGATAAGGGAGTGAAATTTTCACCAAACCTATCCACTAGCAGGTTTGCAATCTCTGTGGGGTCAGTGTGTGTGTGATATCATTGGCCACTAGTTCTGCACATGCCTTTTAGGCTACATGCATAGCTGTAAAAGGCCTTATGGTTATCCTTGGCTGTACTTGCTTAGATTCTGTCAAAGGAGCCCTTGGAGAATTTGACAAGTTGTCTTATTTGTTTGTTGAGGCTGAGGAGAGTGCTTTTCGATTGTTGGGGCCTTGCCTTTGTTTTCTTGGATGGCAACTTTTTCTGTTTATTGTAAAGTTTGTTGATGCTCGATGTCCACTATGGCAGCTTGTTTTTACTTGAGGCTCTTTCTGGTACAGCCGAGTTTCTACATTTATGCAAGTGATTGTACAGGGTTTTAATGTAAGCTTCAGTGTAGTTACCACTTCCAGCTTGGGGTGGGGCTTGGGATGCATTTATACCTTCACCTAGGAGGTATAGTTTGCCTTGGTGAAGTTTTTAGTCTAATTTCACCCTTTGTGAGTTCTGGTGTTAGTGTCAGCTTGAAGGTGACTGATTTGTGGTCAGTTTTAACAAAGTCAGGGAACATTTGCGCTAGCAAGTTAGGGCTAGCATAGGTTTCCCAATTAATGGTGGGATAATTGAAATCCCCCATAACCAGTGTGTTTGGTAAAATTTGGATTGTCTCCAGTTTGGCCAAATAGGCTTCATGGGCGTCATGACCCATGGAGTGGGATCTATAACTGGCTATGACTTGAACCCTCTGTAACTTAGACTTGGAATAACTCCATGGAGTTGTCCAGTCTAACTAGACAAGAGGTAAATGTTTCTCTGATATAGAGTGAAACACCACCTACTTTGGTTTTCACATGTTCATTTGTGGTGTAAAGGTGTGGAAGGCATTGTAGCCTTGCAAGGTCGGAGTACTCCCTGAGGCCTTGAACCAGGTTTCTGTGACTGCACAGACATCTGTATCTTCTACTTTAGAAGTGCCTCCAGGGAGTGCAGTTTTTGGTTTAAGCTTCTAGCATTTAGCAGCATGACCCTTATTTTGTTCTTGAGGGCTTTAAAATATTTTATAAAAATATAAATAATAATACAAATAACCTAGATAATAATGATATAGTTGAAACTTTTCTAAGAGAAAATATAAATAATAAAATAACAAGTGAACAAATAAAAAAAATGATAAACTATTCACTTTAACAGAAATAAAAGATCAAATAAAAATAAAAATTAAAAAAATATAGGGCGCCAGGCTTAAATGGTCTTATTTATTTTATTTATGTGTTTATTGACATTTGAGTACTGGGAAAGTCTGAATGGGTAGATGCCCATTTTCATTGTAGACCCGGGGAGAACAGCTCCAAATTATTACAAAACATTTTAAGAACAATAATTTTACAATCCTCAACAATAAAACAAAATCATATGCACTTTAAATAATTATAACAAATTAGACATAATATAAAAGCATTGGTTAAGAAGTGATACAAGGTATATAACAATTATTTAGTATTTAGATAAATGTTAGTTTGTAGAGAAATTAAAGGTAAGTTAGTGTAATGCAGATAGGAAATGCAAAATGAAGTGAAGGAAAAACAGGCTTATGGTCTATTTAGAGAGAAAATCAGAGAAGAGAATTAGCAGTAAGGAATTAAGTGAAGAAGGGAGATAAAGGAGGTATCAGGAATGAAAGATACTTGTTCACATTTAGGGATATAGGTTATCCTGGTTTTGAGCAAGACAGAAACAGATTTTAGTTAGGAAGTCTTTCAGAGTGGTTTTGAAAGATAGGAGAGTGGGTATAGACCTAATGGATACAGGTAAGGAGTTACAATCTTAGCAATCTTGTACAAGTATAGTCAATACCCGGCACACTTGCTAGGTTTATAGACAGACTGGATTGCAATGACTGACTGGGAACATAGTTGTGTTGAATGTTTTTTAATGCTGGACAGGCAGATGGACACTGGATGATTTTATAGGTGGTAAGAAGTTATGTATATGTCAGTTGATGTGGCATTTCTAACCAATGTATGCTTTTCAGTGTTATACAGTGGGGGGTTCAGAAAGGGTTATGTGCTCCAAATTTAGCAACTTTGTTATAGCATTGTTCAAGTTTCAGTTTTTGTGAAACCTGGAGGTTAGTAAGGATGGGAGCACCATAAAAAAGAATTGGGAGGAGATAAATGGTGGAAAGTGTAGTTTTAGTTGCATTGATGAGAAAAGCTTTTTGGCTCTGCAAAGCATCCCTAGTTTTTCATGAGTTTTTCTTATGCAATTTTGTATATGCAGGTTGAATGTAGGATTATCATCCACTATCTCCTCTAATAGTTTACTATGACAAGTGACTTCAATGGTTATATTATCAAAGAAAGGACTTTAAATTTAGTTTTTTCATGAGAGGGGGAATTAGGGAAACAAAAGTTGAAGTTTGGTCTTTGGGGAGGTTAAGCATGAGTTGTGGGTTATTAAGCCATGTTTCAGTGGCTGCTAAAGCTTCCTGAGCAATCTTTTGGAGGTGTACCACATTGTCAGATGTACAAATGAGAGTAGAATCATCTGCTTATTTTATTAGGGTGACCTGTTGTGTGGAAGTATAGAGAGTTCTGGTAAAAATGTTAAAGAGAAGGGAACCAAGGATAGAGCCTTGTGGTACACTGGTCATGTCTGAGAGATAAGGAGAGAGTGTAGGGCACCATTTTACCAAATGATACCTATTGGCTAGGTACCTTTTGAACCATGGAAGGGTGGGCTGAAAGATAGACCTAGTGAGGAAATCTGAAGAAGAAGTTTGCTGTGACAAACTGTGTCAAAGGCTTTAGACAAGTCTAGAAATAAGGAAGGTACTAGGTTGCCATTATCTCTAGCTTTATTGACAGTATGTATATAGGTTAGAACGGTAGGGTAGTACTATGGGAAGGAAAGAAGCCATGTTATGTAGGGGATAGGAGTTCTTCCTGCAAGAGATAGTCTAGCAATTGTTTTTGAATACATTCTTTGACTATTTTGGTGAAGGATAACATTGCTATAGGTCTAAATTATTCATGTCTGTTGAATTTTCTCCTTTATGCAGAGGGATATTATGTGACTTTTTCCAGAGAAGGGGGATGTGGGATTCCTGGATTGCCCTTTTTAAGGACTGAGACAAGATAAGCAGTGCTATTGGCTGCTATTTTTAGGTACTTGCTTGGAAGTTATCAACTAAAGAACAGCATGGTTTACTTTTGTTTAAGAGTAAATTTATATAGGCTGTGGGCACAGGTTTGAAGGTGAAAGCTGATGTGGTGATATGTGGCTGTTGCTCAGGGTTGGGATTACATGATGAGAATTCCATGGCTAGAGATGCTATACTATCTATAAAATAAGGGTTTAACTGTTTTGCAGTTTCGAGTGGTGAGGTATTGGGAGAGGAGTTTGAGCTGACATTTTGGTAGGGATGTAAAATTTATTTTATGGATATCCACATTTTTTTTAGGGTTGTGCTTAGTATTATTTTGAAAGTTATTACACTATTGTTTTTTTTGTTTTCAATTATTTGCTTTTTAGTATGATTGCAAAGCATTCTGAAATTTTGAAGCTATTGAGGTGTTTTATATTTATAATAGAACTATACGAAATGTTGCCGGATGATGAAGTTAAAATATTAGATAAGGTCTACAGAGAAATAAAAACAACTGCTGAACTTCCCCATCATGGAAATATCCCCTTGTGTCACCCATTTTAAAACAAGATAAGGATCCTACAATGTTCATCATACAGACCCATTTCACTTTTAAATGTGGTCAATAAGATGCTCATGTTCATTTTAGCTAATAGAGTTAATCTAATTATACCCAAACTAATTAACAATTATCAAACTGGATTTATTTTCAATAGACAAGTACAGGATAATATAAGAATACATATATTATAGACTAAGCAAATAAAAACAAAAAAAGAATTTTCTATCATTAGTCTTGATTTAGATAAAGCTATTGACTCAGTTAATTGGTTATACCTGTTTAAAACACTTACATTGTATAATTTCTCAACTGAGCTAATAGCATTCATTTATGTTATATAACAAATCTTGTGCTTATGTTAAAATAGGTTCTTTTCTTTCTAATTCCTTTACATTACAAAAAAGGACAAAACAAGGCTATCCATTATCACGTTTACTTTTTGCATTAGCTATAGACCCCATTTGCTAATAGTATTAGATCCAATAAGAACATTAATAGTATCAAAACAAAAAATTTCAAATAAAAAAATCAGCTCTTTGCTTAGGACATTTTACTAACAATAGGAAATATAGGAAATTCATTATAACATATAATTAGTTCTATGAGTCAGTTTGAAGAAATCTTGAGCTGAAGATTTAATTATAATAAAACAAGTACATTAGTAACTAATTAATTAATAAAAATTTAAAAAAAAAATCATAAAAAAATTCTAACATCAACTGGAATAGCAATCAAATGAAACACCTTGGTATAACCATTATGTTTAACAGCAAAGAAATGATACAAACAAACTTTCAACAGGTTGTTGATAAAATTCTTCTTTACCATGGAAGAATGATTAATGCTTATTAAGATAGTAATTCTCCCTAAAATAGTGTCTTACAATCTTTAGTACTATCTCCACCCAAAAAAAAAAATTGATGTAGAAGATGAATAATATTCTACTTTTTTTTTGGCATCCTAATAAACCAAGAGTTTCCTTTGAGTGGCACAGAAAAGTTTGGGGTAATGGTGGAATAAGATTCCCTGATATTCAATTGTATGCTACTTCAACAATTGTTAAAGTTATAGCACTGTAGACAAATTCATCTTATGATTCAAAATAGAAAGAATTACATCAAGAAATACTATTAGTAAATAATATATGTATCACAATCAGTCATAAACAAATAGTACTTAATAGTTTTATCTGGTTATTATTTTTTTTTTGTGTGTAAATGGAATTACACCTTCTTCTCAATTTCCCTATCCAAATAACAAAATTTCCTCTTCCCGAAAGTTTACTTATTCTGTCCATTCTATTAAAGACTTAATATTTTCTGTTTCCAATTCCATATACAAATGACTGCATAGAAACTCATAAGTTTAACAAAATGCTAGTACAGAAACAACTGTATTACTAGTAAATACTAAATAATAAAAAATATTACTACAACAAATGCTTAAATGTTCGAATCTGTAAAGGTCGACCTTTACAGATCGAACACTTAAACATTCAAAATTGTAAAAAAGTAAACAAAAAAACAAACAAATATGAGGAAAGGGTTTAAGCAGAGGGGCAAGCCCCCTGCACCTCCCACACCCCGGCTGCTTATATATACTAACTCCAAGATCGCACTTCAGTGAACTACAGTGCGAAAATTGGAAATTGGAAATTTCCCATTCCCTACAGTGTAGCTCAATCGTGGAGTTGGTATATTAAAGTAGGGGTGGTGTGGAGGGTGCAGCCTCCACGTTGGGGGTGCAGGGATGCTTGCCCCCCTGCTTAAACCCTTTAGTTTTTTGTTTTCTTTTGTTGAGTTCTGCATTTTATTTTTTTAATTTTTGTAAAACTTCGACCGCTTGGGTCGACCTTTAGAGATTCGAACATTTAAGCAGTTGTGCATCTAATATAGACCCTGAAACAACAAAGTAACTTAATTTATTGACATCAATTCTTAAATGGTACTGATATATGTACTGTTGAAAATTTAAGGTCCAAATACAATCATGATTCTGAGAACTGGTTCATTTTACAAATCTTTAGAGACTTTGTGAACACAGAGATAAATATGATATTTAACCTAGATAAATTGTTCCCCAAATTATTGGAAATCTTAATAAATTTCAATAATAATGCAATGAAAAATAAATCATATTTGTCACAAATTTATAAACTTCTTAAGTTATATTTCACATATTTAGACAATTCCTATTGGAACGATTCCTCAAACATTAATAATGAAGACTTGTCTGAATAATACAAGAAAATAATATTAAAATCTACAGATAAAACCACATCTTCATTATAATGGAAAATTTTCACTTGGAAATTCATGCAAAGAGCTTTTGTCACTCCTAACAAAATCACAATTATGTATAAATCAAATAGAATTAAATGCTGGAGATGTGATTCTGAAATAATAGCTGAATGGACGCACATGGTCTATGAATGTGAAGTCATCTCCCATTTTTGGCAAGAAATTAATAAATATATTCAAGCTCTATAGTCAAACTGAGGTAATATTTCTATATCTTTAGTTTTATTTAATGTTCCGATTCCCAAGATAATTCCGAAAACCCAAGTACCTCTTCTTTGTTCTATTCTTGCTATAGCCAGAAAAGTAATTATTAAAAATTGGAAAAGTAAAGTTACCCTCTCTAGTGTTGAATTTCTTAGTTTGGCAAAAAATGTTTGCAATAGTGAATTGCATACTGTAAAGATGAGAACTTCTAATATTACAGATTCATATAAATATTGGCTTAAACTTAAAGACTTGCTTGAAAAATATCAGTTGTTGCTGATATGTATAACTTTGATATATTGATCAGCTGTGGACCTATGTAAATAGTTATCTGTTTGTTTTATATTTGATTTGTTTATCTATTGTTTTAAAACCAAATAAAAAAAATAAAAAATAAATTAATAGTCTATTCTATGCAGTCTCTTCTTGATGCAGGAAATCCTCATACTACAAAATACATCTGACCTTTACTTAATGTGATCAGTACCAACCTGCACATGTAACAATGGCTGATCACCATGCAGTATTTTTAAAGTATTGTATGTTAGTAAGGAAAAGTACCATTAGTGATAATTTAAGCATCAGCAGAAGTGGAAGCAGCAAAATCAGATGAAAATGTATCTTGTGACTCCATATTTTAAACTGTCTTAACATTAGACTGTCAACTTTGTGGAACAGAGGGATAGAACCCTGATTATGACCTACATGACCCAGGATTAATTAGCATTCCTGGAACTGGAAAAGCAAACTGGGAATGGGAGAGGAATAAAGGAGGTGAGTTAGCTCACATCTCCCAGGGTGAAAAGAAATGGTCACATGCACAGGAGCATTTGATACAGTTAAGCTCCTCAGTGGAGACCCAATATCTGGTAGAGGCTTTTCTTGCAAGGAAGGGGCAGTTTATCTGCCAGTTTATATCATTCCTATATGTGAGTGACAATCCTACAAAATACCTACTGCATACCCTACCTCAGTAACATCAAATAAGTGTAGAGAAACTGAAGGTCATCAATAAGAAAATCCCAGATCATACCATGGATGAGACTAACAATTCCATTACCTGAACATTATACATAAAGGAACAAAGGTGCTATAGGGTTCGCATCATGACATTGACAAATGAGTTAAATAAGTGACTGCGTGAGGTTAGGTGATCAGGTATAAGGTATGAGCAAAAAATGATGACACATTGGACTGATATGACCACAGTGGTACTGATTGCTATATGTCATGTTCTGTCACTAAATAAAGGATATAAATATTTTCATTAGTAATTATTTCATCATTATTAGCAATATGTAAATTATATTATGCATTACTGCAATTACATTCAGCTTACTGTCCTCACTTCCAGCTTTATAGATACATTGGTATTCACTCAAATTCACAGACAAAAATATTTGTAGATATTTACTTCTCCCTTTTTATCTTCATAATCTCATGTACTTCTGATACTATACTATACTGCTCATCACAATTGCATAATAAGCTGTCAAAATAACTGTACACATGTAGTTATACACATGTAGTTATACACAGGAAGAAACAAAGGATTCACTTCATCTCAATCAAAATCTGTATCTCACCAGCACATTAGCTGCAGATCATAAATGATCACATCAAATTCATACACTTCAAAGCCATTTATTAAAACTTG
The DNA here is from genome assembly GCF_019279795.1 of Protopterus annectens. NCBI lineage: Eukaryota > Metazoa > Chordata > Ceratodontiformes > Protopteridae > Protopterus > Protopterus annectens. The sequence continues at coordinate 20,800,938 of NC_056742.1, read as the reverse complement.
TTATATATATATAGCACAAGAAAATGAAGCACACAACAAAACTTTGTTTATTTTATTATTCCACTCTGAGGTCACTACACATCAAAGAGAGATCAACAGAAGTCACTATGAATCCTGTATCACTCTTTCTACAAGAGGCTGCAATATCAGAGCACTGACTATATACTTATGCAGAACCATTATAATTTGTCTTATATGGGAATCAAACTGGGATACAAACACATGCCAACTCCAGCTGTTAAGCCTTAGTAAATGTGGCATGAGGCTGGGTGGTCCTAGTAAGTGACTGTAAACCACAGTCATATAAACTGAAATATTTATAATGTGCATACTATATGCAGTAATTTAGTGACAATGGAAAGTAAAAATAAGTTAGAAACAGGAAAATATTTAAGCCATAGCATAACTTCTGTATAAATACTGCCATTATATTTTCAGTTATAATTAAGTTGGTCTTAAAACGCAAAGAACCAACCATTTTGGCTGTGCTGAATTTAAAATATCACAGAAATCCCTCAAGAAATTTGTAAGATATCCATAGAAACAGTCATTGCTGGAAGTTTACTGATTCTGTGTCATGAGTGTTTGTGTGTGTGTGTGTGTGTGTGTGTGTGTGTGTGTGTGTGTGTGTGTGTGTGTGTGTGTGTGCATGCGCGTGCACGCACGCGCCCATGCTATATTCTATCTAAAAAGGAGAAACTCATTCTTCAGTGAATGTAAAATGATGCCCAGTGGAAATTTAATTCTGTATGAGTCTTTCAGTGAAATGATTTTTGAAAATGATTTACTTTTCAAAGGAAATCTACATAGTTCCTATAATGATTAGCAATGTAGATGAATGCATGTTTCTTTTCTCCTTCCGTGTTTCATTCAAAGTAATTTAACTTGAAACAGAATGTTGCTGAGTTCAGTAAAATGTATTGTGTACACACTACAAAAATATCCTTAATTTCAAATAATTTGTTTCTTTCAAAAACAATTTACTTCATAACGGGAAATATTATCACCAACAGGTTATTCGTATTTGCCAGCCAAACGATACTTGGGAAAGGTTCTTTTTCATATGTTAGACACTGGATTTACCATGTACAATTACTACTTATCTTCTTTGTTTTCCTTTCCACCTTACTACCACCCTTATTAAGATTGACTTATCTATTCATCCATGTTGTACATCACAGTGGCATATAAATTATCATTACTGTCTCCCAGTCCTTGGTTCTGCAGTTCATTTCCTAGCTGTGATGCCTTTTTTGAAGACTATGCCTGTCCCCCCTGTGTCCCTTTCGGGTTTGTGACAACATGTTCTCCCTGTGTCCTTTTTGGGTTTTAACTTGCTTTTTAGTTTGGCTTTTCACAGTTCTGAAGACGTTTGGTTAGGACGAAAGCGCTAAACTGTGGAGTTGTATGTTGTTTATATTAAAGAGTACTTTGGCTGTCTAACCGGTGACTTTTTATTTTTTCCTTTTTGGGTTTGTGACAGGTGCTTCAGTTTCTTCTCATATTACAAAGACATGCTATAGGTAAAGTGACACCCATTAGTGACATTCAATGTGTGTGCGCGTGTGTTTGTGTGTGTGTGTGTGTGTGTGTGTGTGTGTGTGTGTGTGTGTGTGTGTGTGTGTGTGTGTGTGTGCACTCACTCAAATGCATCCTGCAGCAGACTGGAATCCTGTCCAAGGTTAATTTCTCTGCCTTACATCTACAATATGCCAGGATAGGCTTTGGTTCCCTTATGGTCCTGAAATAGATAAGGTAGGTATTGAAGAATGAATTAATGAATGTCACAGGGCAGAATAATAGTGATGTGTTTAGGACTGGTGTCTCGCAGCACTTGGATTCAGGTCCAGTGTCCAACTCCACTGCCATGATGTGAAACTCCCTATGCCCTGTGGGATTTTTATGAGTGCTTCTGTTTCTTCCACATCCAGAGGATGTGGGTAGCTAACATGGCAATTTTCCTATTGGTCAATATGTGTGACATCTGGGTGCATGCATAACTTAAGGCCATCAGTTGCCGTGATAGTCTCTGACTCCTCTTCAGTCCTGATAAGCATAAATAAGCTGCCAGAAAATAAGTAAACTGAGTAAACAAATTAAATAAATAAACATTCAAATAATCTGTTATTGAATTGGATAGCCTCTGGTGCTGATGGGAAATGTATGTAAAAGAATCTATAATCAGAAACACTATTTCCAAACTTTGTTATACTAAGTTTTGTGTTTTCATTAAAACAGCTATAAATGTCAGCTCTGCAGAATGCTTAGTAACGGACACTTTATGGCAAACAAAGATCTTGCTCATTAACATGTGCTCAGAAATTCTACAGTGATGCAAAAATGCAAATGGAATATTTTTTTGGTTGATTAACTGGCACACTACTGATCATTTCACCTGAACTCTGAAAGTTGTGATTAAAGATGCCTGCATTTCTTTTAAAACAACAGAAGTTGTGTCTTTTTTTTCTGTAAGACAGTGGTATCAATCAACATACAACATAGTTGCAGATTATGGTATAACATTTAATATTATGGATGGCATTTATTTATAGTCATTATGCAGACACGTTAAGGCTGTCTGTGAATGAACGCAGCTAAGCCATGATTCATAGAGGCCACTTACACTAACACATGATAGCCACAAATAAATATAAATAAATGAATGCATAATGATATGTAAATAAGTAATGATGTAACTCAGGGTATGCTAATGAAGCATTCCTCACCTATTTGTGATTCATAGTGAATTTTTTCCACTTTTCCTTGTGTCATCTGCATATACATTATATAAAGTGGACCCTTGATTATCCTAGCTTCATTGCATTCAATGAAAATGTATCACTTGCTTCAACCCTTGTTATTTCTGAGTGTGAACTGCTTGTCTCATCCAAGCCAAAACGGCTTTTGCCAAACGGAGCTGGCTGACCAAGAAAGTGGAGATATAAACAGAGTATAGATAACTCACCATCATTTTGAAAATAAGGAAATACTTGATAGGACCAGAGAGAACAGGAATGTTGTAAGGGTCTTACTGATGACCCCACATTGGAGTACTGGAGGAATGTGTGGACTTCCTAACCCTGTGGATACTAAGGCACAAATAATCCTAATTATACTTGTTACTGGGACCTTTCAGGGACAGACTGGGGACATGTTAGGGATATAACAGGCTTCTGCCTCGAAAATACTATTTTCCAGTGTCATCTCAGGACCGAGTCAAGACTGTGTGTACCTTTTTTGTGTTGGCTTGTTTCCCTCGGGTACTCACCACTGAGCCCACCTTTCATTTAATAGTTTTCATGAAAACACAAAACTTTGTATAACAAAGTTTAGAAATGTTTTTTCTGTTTATGGATTTTTTTTATGTATATTTGCAATATGGTTGAGTGGTACCACAATAGGAAGGGTTACCATTGCATCATTTGCCAGGCAGTGTGTGATGCATGGAGGTGCATCACCAACTTCTCTGCACAGCATTCTGGTAGTGCATGTGATTACCATATCTGGCACATTAGCTAACTCTACCACCTCTCCCTGCATAATAGGATGCCCAATGGACATCTTGTTCATAAGTGGATAAAATGTCTTTTTTTATATTGTACTTAAATAGTTATTCATGGTAAAATGTATCGCTGAATATTAAACTGCCTTTTTATTTGTTTTGTTTTATCTCTCACACCCCCCTTTTTATGTTGAATATCCACTGGAGCCATGGCATATGACACCAGTGAGAAATCCAAGTGGAGCTGCTGAAGACACCTCCTAAATATCCCTGTTTCAGGCTCATATTGTCATTGAGAGGGTCTTCATCCACCTGAAGACTTGGTTTAGGTGCCTGAATGAGTTTGGGCATGCCCTTCAGTATGACCCAGCTACTGTGAGCAGGATATTTACTGCATGTTGTATTCTACACAACATCTGGTGGTGGTGACCTGTGCTGGCACCTCAGCTCAGAGATCCAGTCCTACTATGACTAATGATGAAAAGCTGGCAGCAGGAGAAAGGAATCCCATGCAGCAGGCTTGTGAACAGCATACGGCTGCACAGGTAAAGAGGCAGTATCTAGTCCAGAGCTATGGACCGTGACATTCAGGTTAATGTTTCTTTTCTTGTAAAAAACACACAGACAATGATATCTGGGCTATGCTGTGTGGTGCATGGTCTGCTGTCACCATTCATCTGACATTCCTTCTCATCTTCAAATATTTATTTTTTTTATTTCAGAACAGGTAGTCAGTTTCAAGGCATTTGTATCTACACAGTCTGCAGCTAAAAGTCATGCCTGAGTGCTCACTGACTCAAGTTCAGTGATGTCGTAAGGCATCATATAAGTACTAGTCACATTTTATCTGTTTTGCACAATAAATTCTGCTGAAGTGGTGTACCTAAGTACTCATGTACTGAGTGTCCTCAAGTGGTACAGCTAGTAAAAATGGTTAATTCAGTATTTAAGAGGAGTTCCTACCTTGCATTTCAATGAAAACATATCATATTTTTTAATGTTATGCACTGTTTTCTCAATTTAAAGTATGTTGTTTGTTGATGTACTGCACATCAGATTATTTTATTTAGTCATACACAATAATTTGTGACTTCAGAGACAAAAAAAATATCATCATTTGCAGTGGTGAAAGTGAAGTGGCAGAAGTGTCTGTTTCTATGGCAGGAAACTCATTTTAATCTGTAATTTTCTCATTGTTGTGTTTCCATAAAAACAAGTGTATTACTACATTTAAGTTGAGGGTAACTACCAGGTGTAACAATAGTAACGCATAGAACAATGGAGTTAATGACTATAATCATACGATATGACATACAGATTTGTTTTCACAGTTCTGTGAGTGTTTAAAAACTATGATTACAGCAATAAAATACATAAAGTTGAAAAGTGTCCTAAGAACCCCACCCTTTTTTATATAACTTATTCTCTTTTGATTTAAACACTGATCTGTGATTGGTCATAAGTTCATAGGTAAATGCTAAGATAGCCCTTGAAGGCAAATTTAAGCCTAGCCAATTTCTCTTTTTGTGCTTAAATTAACCTGTCCCATTTGGTTAGAGAGCAGTCTTACCCATCCCATGGGCAATAATTATATATTACCCCAATGAGAATAACTGGAATTATACCATAGATAATTTGATGGAACCCATGCATGGGATAAACCATTTAGGAGATGACGGGACCCATGCATGGGATAAACCATTTAGGAGATGATGGGACCCATGCATGGGATAAAGCATTTAGGAGATGGTGGGACCCATACATGGGATAAACCATTTAGGAGATGATGGGACCCATGCATGGGATAAACCATTTAGGAGATGATGGGACCTATGCATGGGATAAACCATTTAGGAGATGATGGGACCCATGCATGGGATAAACCATTTAGGAGATGATGGGACCCATGCATGGGATAAACCATTTAGGAGCTCCCTCTGTCATTAGCAGTACAGAGGGCAGTCCTGGTGTAAATTTTCTGTTTCCTATCCATAGATCCAAGTTGCATTTGAATATGGACAGGGGTAAACTTTGTTTTTTTGTGGATGGGGAGTCTGTTCCATAATTGTGGTATACTCTGTGAAATATGGGGTCTATATTAGATCTGTGAAAACCCTTTTCAGTGAATGGCTCTTTGCTGAACTCTAGCTTTCAAAATCTGACTCCGTTGAAGAGCCGTTTCAGTGAATTTTTTCCTAGGAGATAAAAACGCTTGGCCAGTGTAAAACTTCACAAAATTTAAAACCCTCCAAAGTGAGGGGGATTTGCCCCCACACATCCCCAATGTGGGGGGCTATGCCCCCCACATCTTCCAACTAAATATACCAACTCTGAGATTGCATTACAGTGAGGAAAAGGGCAAATTCCAAATGATGGCCAAGCATTTTTCCCCTAGGAAAAAATTCACTGAAACGGCCATTCGACGGAGTCAAATTTCGACTGTTAGCATTTGGCAAGAGCCATTCACTGAAAAGGGTTTTCGTGGATCTAATATAGACCTGAGACATGCCTGTACCTCCAAACCTTTCTGCTAATATTACAGAAAAGATTAGATCCCTAGATTGGGTATTTCTTAATGCCATTTGACTTGCTGATGTATAGTATATCCATCGGTATTGGATTGAAGGACGCCTGTATGCCAGACGCAGGTGATCTCTCAGTAGTCTGCAGGATACTCAGTATAGTGACAGGGTTTGTGTTGGCCCTATAGGACATGCTGTTTAGGTCTTGTATCCTTTTAGTAGGGTATCTCTATGGGTAATCCATTTGTTGCATGTGTATTGACAGATATATGCCAAAAGGGCATTATATTCAATGATTGGCATAATTATGTCTGAATTTGTGAAGGTCAAATTGTAAGTAACAGAAATGTCACACTTGAATTACAGTAGGTCAAGATGAAATCTGTCATACACATTTCATAAAGAATGGCTAGGTGAAAGTAGAAATAATATTGAAAAGGGGCTACTATGAGAAATGTAAGGGGAGTTGGTCTGATGCCGTGACCTACTTGATGCAGGTGATTCTAATCTGACAGTGCTGCTGGAGCATAAGCAAGACCTCCATTGAAAGATTCACTAGGTGCAGATGAATGCTAACATAGCCTGCTTAAAATCCATTGTGCTTAGTCTCCCTGGCTAATTGCAGTACTTTCTTGCAAAACACTTTTAGTGTCATGTGATCTGCCCCCATGTGTCCTGACAGTTCCCCTTCAAAGACTGGCTCATGCTTGAGTCTAGTAAGTCCTAACTAGTGTACAAATGGATGCTTGGTGTGCAACTGTACTACACATCAGTGTGATCATGGCATTATACATAGACTGTGCATTTTCTAAGTAGTAGATTCTGGCCATTTCCAGCTGCCTCTCTGTGTCTGTGCTCTAAGCCATAACAATCAGCCAAAGCTTTCCATGCCTCCTGGAGTAGCTGTAATAAATTCATGCACCTGACTCCCCTTTATAAAGGTGTCATTGTGGATACAGCTACCTCTGAATGCCTGCCATCATTCTGAAAGTATTAGTCTAGGTTTGAAGATACTAGTGAAGAAGTGCGTGGATTCTCCTCCTGTATAAGTGTGAGTGTAATTTCAGCATGTGTTTGTCTTTGTGATGCACTGTCACTTTTTGTAGATTTACTAATGTGTTATAAGGTGTCAGATGCTGCCATTAAACTTGGGGACTGCTTGCCATTTTCCTCAGGCTGCCTCATAAATATAACTGGCTGTTGAAGATGATGATGATAACATTTTTTGCTGATAATATCCTCCAAATTGATTGGTATGGCAGAACTGTTTGTTTCTGCTGCTGACCCTGTAAAAAAATGGGTCTATGCTCATCTACTGAAAATAATAAAACTCAAACGGCTAAATTTTGAATGGGACACAGAGAAATGGAAAATTAGCAAACAATGAGAACATAAAAAATAAATGCATCAAATGGCCATAGTTGGCCAACATCGCAAACACAACCAGCAAATGTCAGGGGCATCATACACCCCCAACTATATATACCAACTCGAGATTGCACAACCGTGGGGAATATGGCAAATTTAAAAGGTTTCCCTTATCTTACCTTATGCATTGCTTTACTTCCTTGTTGTTGGCCAACTATGGCCATTTAATGCATTTATTTTTAATGTTCTCATTGTCCATTAATTTTCCATTTCACTGTGTCCCATTTGAAATTTAGCCATTTGAGTTTTATCCTTTTTGATAGTCTAACACAGACCCATAAAAAATGACTAGAAAACATTGCTAATACAGAAATAGCATATACTACTGTATGCCCATTAATGAGGTATGCAGTACACTTACCATGCACACTGCCTTCATTGTCATTCTGTGCAGCTGTAGACGGTTCATCTATTTATAATAATTGTTGTGTTTAATGCAGTCATTCCTTGTCAACATTCAATTCTCTATATAAATACATTTTACTGTTTTTAAACCAACCTTCCTGAGCAGACAAGTGCTGCTATGGTAGATATTGGTAACAGCCAGTGTCCATACCATCTCTGTTTATTCCAGTGAAATCATCTTCTGTGTCCTAGTCACCCCCACATATAGACAGGTGATATTCCTCATCTAGTGTTAATGGGATAATTTTTGGAATCCCTACCCAAAAGTACTTGTACCCGCAATATATCATTTGCCTGCTTCTTTCTTGTACTGTGTTAATGTCTGGTTTCTGCAACAAACTGCAATAATGTCCAGGACAACTTAATTTCAGCTTTTTGTCCTTTCAGCTTGTCCCCCCCCCCCCACCCTTATCAAACAGATGTTTCCCATATGTCCTAAGGGCTGTCATGAGGATCCAATATTCCTCATGGCTGAGGCTGTCCTTTTTCTGCCTGGAACCCTAGTTTTGCATCATTACATCACATGAAAAAATGTTCCACTCATGCACAAAAACTTTTGATGTAATCAGTCAAACAGCACAACAATGACCGTGTGTGCCTGCCATCCTCCTATTAAAAATGATAACACAACCCCCTAATTATATACATAAGCAAAATCTCAATCTAGGCAAGTAAAGTTGCATTATACCAATAGTCCTGGTTTCATAAATACCCTCAGAACAGTAAGATCACAAAGGGGGGATAACAAGATCACAACAGGGAAAGTAGAACTGAATATTAGTAAAGCAGAAGTTAAACAAATAGAGGCTGAAGTTATGGAATATCTGCAAAGTGAATGATTTATTGTAGAAAGTCTGACATGGGTTATATTACAGCATGATAGAAAAATGAATTCCCAAAGTAAGGATAAACAGGTGTTGTGGGAAACATATGAAGAAATATTGGCATGATAAAGAAAAAGAGATGTAATATGGTGCAAAATGTATGCAGAAGAGAAAGCAAAACTAATCAATACAAAAAAGCAGATATTTGAAGAGAAATACAGGCAAAGACATCTGGATATTGTAAATGTTACAATACAAAAAATAAGAAAACAAAGGGGGAAAGGAGGAAAGAGCATTAGTAAATGGAGAAGTTAAAGAAATGGCAGCTGAATTATGGATTACCTGCAAAGTGAAGGATTTAGTGTAGAAAGTCCAACGTCATAGCATGATGGAAGAGTAAGTCGCCAAATTAAGGAGAGACAGATGGAATGGGAAGCATCTGATCAGTTGCCACATGAATATACTCTGGAGCCTTCAGTAGGAAACTAGTACAAAAGTTCAGTTAGAGTTTTACAGCAAGAGAAGGAACAGGAAATGGTGGCAACTCTAACGCAGTCAATGTTGTGGAATGATAGGCCAGCAAATTTCCATATGAAAGAGCAACGGATGATGCAGGATGCTGCTGAAGAGAATATGTCACAAAAAGATATTCTGGAACTTCCTGACAAATGCCTGCAGAAAACAGAAAATACAGAATGCACCCTCAATTTAGAAAAAAAGATGTAATGGAAGAGATGCTTGGTTTAATAGAGATGGATAGACATACTAATTTCAATGAAAGAAATAGATTAAAGAAAGTCAATAAGACCTAAAATGATAGAAGTCTGATAAAACAAATGAACAGAGTAATCAAGATTTCTTCTTTCAGCTTTTTTTTAGGGGTCGCCACAGCAGATCACCTGTCCGGTCATGATTGGCAGTGAAGTTTTACAGTGTTGAGTTGCCAGCCTGGCGCCCAACCTTCCACAGAAGGCACACACGCCCGCACTCACACCTAGGGCCAATTTAGAGTGTCCAATCCACCTACAGCATGTCTTTGGGATGTGAGAGGAAACCAGAGCACCCGGAGGAAACCTACGCAACCACAGGGAGGACATGCAGACTCCGCACAGAAGGTACCCCAGCCAAGGATTGAACCAGAGAACCTCTTGCTGTGAGGCGGCAATGCTAACTGCTGCACCACCAGGGCAATCAAGACTATTAAAAGAAATTCATGTGCCATAACAAAAGTAAATAGGATATATTACTGCACAGCAAAATTAAAACAGATAAAGTCTTACTACAAAAATACACAGCAATAACGGAAAGGAAGGGAAGAAATCAAATGCCATCATGGGAGTATTGAATAGAAAAGACTATAAAGTAATTAAGAGAAGAAGTGTCACTGTTAGAAGAGTATTGAAGAGGGAACAGATCAATAGAACTACTTAGAAAGACAGACGTGATAAAAGCAACATGCAGTATTATAACAGACCAGGATGTATTGTATAATATTACCAATAAAAAGAAGAAATGCATATACATATAAAGGAAAAGTACAAAATAAGCAATTCATTGATAACCAAAAAAAAGTTTTATAGAGCATTGGGAAACAAAGCAAATGGAATGGAAACACCACCAAAAAAGAAGAAATAGGCACATTTGCAGCAATATCTATGTGAAGACTATGTGGAACATAGCAAAGATGCTGAATGGATAAGGAAAGCAAAATAAACTGTAAGAAGTTCAAATGTAGAGGGTATGAAACTGGATGAAGGAATAGCCAGAGAAATCGAAACAAAATTAAGAAATGCTCCTAACTGGAAAACCCCAGGCCCAGATGCAGTACCTAACTTCTTGCTAAAAGTATTAATATCTTTACATGAAGATTTAGCCCTGAGTAAGAACTATTTGTATGCACACCCTGAACAGACACCAACCTGGTTAACAACAGGAACAATGGTGCTCCTCCTCCTTAAGAGTAAACTTGTAAGCTATCCTAAAAACTATAGACCAATAACTTGCCTTCCAGTGATGTACAAACTATATTCTAGAATTGATGCTGACAGACTTTATAATAATTTAGAATAAAATTCAATCATAGCAACAGAACATGATTTAAAGTGCAATGGAATAAAGGATCATTTGTTGTTAAATAAAGTCATGATGGAAAATTTTAAAAATGGGAAGACTCGAAGTATGGCATGGACAGATTACAAAAAAAGCATTTGACAGCATCCCACATTCATGCTTTTCTTTATTCAGCGTGAGTAACCTACACTTATCTTACTTGCAAATATGTGTAGTGGCACTCCTTGCAAAAAATGCTATGTAGCTGCAAACTCCTGGACTATGAATTCCACCCTATATTTCAAATTAATGTTGTCTGTATATATCTTTAACCATTTGTCATATAAAGTGAATAAAAATTAAAAAAAAAGGAAGAAAGAAAAAGAAAAGTACTGATTTGGGATGAGAAAGAAGCTTTTTTCATCTCTAACTTTTTTATGTCCCTTGATATGTTGATTGTTAGGGTAGAACTAAATTCATGTATATTTTCTTGCATTTTATAATAAGAATACCACCTAAAGGCATTAATGACTCAGGTACACATGAAGTAAATACTTCTGCAGTTTTCAGAGAGCCATTATAACTTTAACAGTTGTCACACAGAATGATAAAATAATACACATTTTCCTCAGGAATTCATAAAGTTTTTTTCTCTTTCCACAGCTATTAGACAATGCAAGTTGGTCAGGATGGCCCCACTGGGAATACGTGAACCCAGTGTTTAGGTTAATGGTCAATTATCATGCTAGAGAGAATCTGTGATTTAGAAGGTAAAACTATCCAGAAAAACACCTCATTAGTTACTTACTACAATGTCTCTATGTCGGACAGTGTCCTGTCAAACTTAACAACATCACTGTTCTCCCTACAAGCCACCAAACTGCAGTAGTAAAGGCACCCCCCCCACATGTATAGACACACACATTCAGACACCAATGCACACACACACACACACACACACACACACACACACACACACACACACACACACACACACACACAAACATACACACTCAAGTATCCACAAGCAATCTCCCACATACTCACGCTCAATAATGAAAAGACTCAGCCCAGCCACACACTTGTGGGCATGCTCCAACCTACACCCACGCATGCCCACATATACCCACATGCATGCTAGAACCCAGACACCCAAATGTTAATCCATCTTCCCCTATTGAGACCATTCTCTGTGCTGTAGCCTACCAGGGTTAAACCATATCAGAAGAACCAGTCTCCATATCAGAAATCCTTACCAGGATGCAGAAGAAACCTACCACATTTAGGCTTTTGCACTGAAGTAAACCTATCTGACATCAACACTTTGAATGAAAAATATGGTTACACTCAGGGCAAAATAAGCATTAAAATGTAAAAAAAATCTTGTAGCTGATATTTCAGGATTTTCTAAAATATTTCTGATAAAAATGTTAATATTCTTTTGTAATATGGCATGATTACAAAGAGTCACAACATGTACACTTCTCCCGTGTCACAATTTATACAAAGGAACAATTTGACTTTTAGTGTAAATCTATATTTTTCATGAGCTTTATGCTTTTAATAAATCTATTGAGTATTTAACAGAAATATTGTAAAATTCTGATTTGTAGCCACACTGCCAGCTATCTACAATTCTGCAATATGATTCTGCTTCAGATTGTCATTTGTGCTTGCATAACTTGAAGTCACAGATATGTTTTTGATAGTTACTTTCAACACCTTTTCTCTGGCTCCATACTGGCAGTTAGGAAAAAAATATATTAAAAAGTGCTCTCTTACACTGTGAAAAACAAATCTCATTTAATTAGGTATTGGCAGTTCTAATTAACACACTATCTCAAAATGCTGAGACAAGCAACTTTTAATTGTAAATTACTGCTGAGTTACTATTAATAAACATTCAGCAGTAACCCCTGACAATGAATATGTCACTGTTGTTTTTATGTGTGCATTTTATACAATATGTCCCAATTTCTTGCCTTGATCTCAGCAGTTTCCTAATTCCAGTGCAATTGTTCTAAGCAATTGATGTCCAGGTAAAAAAATGACTTACTCTGAATGATGCATAGTAGGGGCAAGTCTTCAAGATAATTGTATCACAGAAACACAATCCAAGACTAGAAAGTTATATACCTCTTAATGCAATAATGATTCAGAATGAGATTAATACCAAGTAATTTAGTGTACAGACATGAGAGAGTTTGAAAAATATTGTAAATGTAATTGTTCACAGCATCTTTAAAACACAATATACTTGTTAAGGAACCCAAGTTTGAGATGGAATAGTGTTAAATGGATTAAGTCAAGAAAACAAAAGTGAACGTACAAAATTAATTGTCATGTAATAAGCTGGTTGATAAACTCCAGCTAGTGCTCTTAAAAACTTACATGCATACATACAGCAACCAATTTTGCTGGGTGTCCTTCAAAAATTATTGAAGAAAACTGATCAGTCAGATCACTTCATTACTTTTGCATCAAATCTATGTCAAATCCCATAGCCACCATTTATTTTCATTGATTTAAAGTGGCCCCTCCTTTCAACTCTGAATACCCCAACGTATTAAGTAATAATAATAATAATAATAATAATAGTAAATCTAAAGGTGCACATAAAGAATCCCCAAATCAGTTTTTTTTTTCTTCCCTTCCACACAAGACTGTCCAGTACTAAACTGTGGCAGGGCAGCTATAGGTATTATGTGACAGCTGTGGGTCTGACTTCCTGGCTTTCAAATAAACTGTCTGCTATGTAAAACAAAAAACTTCAAACCCTACTCCCAATCAATGCAGCAGATTATTATTAACCACCTTATGTACTGATACTGGAGGAATGAAAGTATAGCTACCTGAAACCAGTGTCCCTTAAAGGACCACTACAGACAAAACTTGAAAAAAAGTTGTTTTTTTTTTCTTTGTTTTTGTTTTTGTTTTTTATTTACTTTGTCATGAAGTTCTTCCAAGTCCAAATCTGTTTGCAGAAAAGCAGAAAAATAATTTACTAATATATATATATATATATATATATATATATATATATATATATATATATATACATACACTCTTGAATGTCCTCCATTGGAACAAACATGCAGATATTATCTTATTTTCCTAGAGCACTACTTCTTTCCCAATTTGCACTGTGTGTGGAGGTGTAGGAGGTGTATCAAATGAAATTATAATACCCTAGCCTCAGCAGTCTCATTACAATTTTATTCACTTAGAATAGAAGTAATGAGAAATGCTGCTAAGTTTGAGAATCCTTAGTAGAAATGCCAGTGTCCAATTTACTGGGACTCTTACAGATTTTTTTCCACATATGTGTTACACAGTTACTTATTTATTTGTCTTCTGTTAACTGGATTAGTCCACTGAGCTGGTGGCCCATTTCCCGTGGAGATCTGAGGAGAAACGCTCCACACAAAGAACAAATTAATACCTACATACATGCCATATAAGAAATATGAGTACAAAGCAACAAAGTATTCATGCTATAATGAAAATTAACAATTCAAATAAATTCAGCAAGGACAATAGCTAAAAAATTACAAACAAATGTAGATTTACAATAGTTAATCAGAGAAAAGCCCTTAAATGTAATTAATGATTAAACCAAGTTGGTAGGGAGGAAGAAGAAGTATTAAACATTGGGGGAGAAGAAGAGGAGCGGGAAGTAAAGTTTAGGAGAGTCAAGAGAGTAAGGAGGGTAACATTTCGCAGTTGTGAGAAGGGGGTGGGAAGGGATAGCAGTAATGGAAGAGAAAAATAAGATTTAGGTAGAGCTTTGCTCAGTAGCATAGCTGAGGTGCAACAGTGCTGGAATATAAGAGATAAATTAGAGTCAGGAAATGACAATTATACTTTAGAAATTGGGTGAGTAAAAGTTTGGTCGGGTGGTGACACGTGCAGGAGGCAGAGTTAGCAAGGTAGCTCTTCAGTTCTCTTTTAAAAAGAGAGGAAGATTGGATAGACCATATATTGGTAGGGAGTTTGTCCCAAGCTTGAGATATAGAGCACTTATAAAGTAATTTGCCTACTGGTTTATTAGGCCTGAAAATGTTAAGAAGCTGTTAGTGTGTGCTACGGAGAGATCGGGAAGGTTTGTATAGGGATAAGAGGTTAGATGAGGGGACAACCTGCAGGTTTGTAAAGTAGAGAACATATCATCTGAAGCTAAGAAAGTTATAGTAGTTGAGGGATTTCAAGCCACTGTAGTTGTTTAAGGGCAAGGCAGTGATGGGATTTGTAAGGGAAGTTGCAGGCAAATCTGACTATTTGGTTATATGCTTGTTTAAGTTTGGTTAAAAGATTTGCTTGAAGGTGAATAAATGTAGGGGAAGCACAGAGCAGGCAAGGGAGGAGGTAGGCTTGAGCTAGTGAAGTCCTTGAGGTGGTGGATAAGAATTTTTTTTTCTATACAAGAGTCCGAGGTTTTGATTGGTCTTTTTGATTGACTGCTGGATACGAAGGTCAAATTTCAGTTGATCGTCAATTGTGATTCCTAGAAGTTTGGTTTGGGAGTCAGCATGAATGATAGTGTTATCTAGGGAAAAGAGAGTGAAGGAAATTTTAACACTGGACATAGAGTTTGGAAGGAAGAGAAGGAGCTTAGTTTTCTTAAGGTTAAGGATGAGCTGGTTATTGATTAGCCAGTGTTCAGTGGTGTTAAAAG
The DNA here is from genome assembly GCF_019279795.1 of Protopterus annectens. Taxonomy (NCBI): domain Eukaryota; kingdom Metazoa; phylum Chordata; order Ceratodontiformes; family Protopteridae; genus Protopterus; species Protopterus annectens. The sequence goes on along the minus strand of NC_056742.1, from coordinate 20,785,533 downwards.
AAGTCTGTGTAAGGGAGTGAAGGTCGGTAGGGCTGTCGAAGAGGGTAATAACAGTATAATCATCTACATACTGGATCAGAGATGAGTTGCAGCAGGCAGACCATAGATTGTTAGCAAAAATATTAAAGAGAAGGGGGCCTAGAATGGATCCTTCTGGTACACCTTTTTGGATAGATAAGAAAGGACAGCAAGAGGTCTGTCATCTGACCGATTGCTGTCTGTTATTAGGATAACTAGAGAACCAAGGGTACTGGATGCAGAGAGATTGTGTTTAGTTAGTTTATTAAGAAGCTTAGGGTGGGAGACTGTCTCAAATGCCTTGGACAGGTCGAGAAATAGGCATGACACTAGTTTGTTGTTGTCTCTTGCCTCTGCTATAGTCTGGGTGAAGGATAGAAGGGCAGTGGACATGCTGTTGTGGGGCCTAAATCCATGTTGAGAGGCGGGGTGAGAAGATTTTCCTAGAGTAGATATTCAAGAAGTTGTTTGTGAATACATTTCTACAGAATTTTGAGAGAGGTGAGAGGATGGCCATAGGTCGGAAATTGGAAGGGTCGGTGGAGTTGTCCCCTTTATGAAGTGGAATTGCATAAATAGATTTCCAGATTTCTGGGACTGAGGATTGCTTAACAGAATGGTTGATAAGGATAGAAACAGGATATGCTATAGTATTGGCTCAAGTTTGAGAAATTGGGAGGGGGGGCAAGTTGTCAAAGGAAGGAAAACAAGGCTTAAGTTTCTGCAGAAGAGATTTCATATAAGCAGTGGAAACAGGTTTCAGTGTGAAGGCTGAGTGGTGACTGATGGTGGAGGGGTTGGGGGGTGTAAGGGGTTAGTGTTAGGAGGGGTTAATTTGCAGATAGAATCTATGAAGTAATTGTTTAGTAGGATGGCAGTTTCAAGAGGAATTTTATTGGGGAAGGGGATGGAGGTAGAAGTTTCTCTTGATGGAAAATATTGTTCATGGCGTACCACATTTTTTCGGGTTTGAGGTATGGGTAGATTGAGTTTCTAGATAGAAGTTTTTCTTGTCTTGGACAATATGTTTTTGGTAAGTTTTCTTAGTTCTTTGAATTTAAGGAGGAAATAAGAAGATTTTGACTTTGTCCATTGCTTCCAGGTAGAGTCTCTGAGTTTCATGGTGGAAAGGGTATATTTGGAGAGCCAGGGTGCGGGATTAGATTTGATCCTAGTTTTCCTGATTGGTGCTAGGAAATTTAGCATGTTTAGGAAAGTATTGTTAAATTCAAGAACAGCATCATTTAGATGCAGGTTGAATAGGTGAGACCAGTTTACAAGAGAGAGTTGAAAGTTTCTGTGTTGAAGTTAGGTAGGTTTCAGCGGTCTCTCTAAAGGTAGGTTTTAGTGGTATGAGAAGGTACTCAATGTTGAGATAGGGAGGTGGTCACTTAAGGAGTCTGGTAAAGTATTGGGATAATGCTACTGATTAGGGTTGGAAGTTGAGATCCAATCAAGAATGGAGCTGGAGTTTTTACTGATATGGATAGGAGTAGAAATGAGTTCACTGAACCCAAAGAGGTTTATACTAAGGCTAGGGGAGTGGAAGGAGAGTTTATTCCAATCGATATTGACATCACCTAGTAAGATAGATGTTAGGAGATCCAGGATAAGATAGATTCAAGAACTGGAATGTTGTTACCAAGAGGTATATAGATAGATGCTATTACAAATTTATTGTGTGGGTTAAGGGGGCAGTAGAGGAAGATGAGTTCAGCAGGTGAGAAGACTGGGAGGGGTAAGGAGAAGGGGGAGAGGTTAAGCTGTTCTGAGTACATGATAGCAACACCTCTCCCTTTTTTGAAAAGTCTGTCTTGGCAGAATATGTTACAGGCAGGGGGAAGAATTTCAGAGTTCTGATATGAGGTTTAAACCATGTTTCTGAGAGAGTTAGGATGTAGGGAGAGTGGTTTGATATCCAAGCATGCAAGTCTGTGATTTTCGTAGTGAGAGTTTGTAGGTTTATGGAGTAGATAGATGGGTGTTTAGTTGGGAAGGTTGGGAGTTGGTGCCTGTTAGCTGAGGTGCAGGTGGTAGGGTTGGAGGAAGAGTATGGAGCAGGATTGGGGTGGTTGTCTCCATCTGGTAGGAGAGAAATAGGAAGTTAGTTGCTTTTAGAGAAGTAGAAGTAGTAGGTAGTGGGTCTGAACTTTTGTTTAGTGGGAGGGAGAGGAATATTAAAATGTTTCAGTTTGTGATAGTGAATATAGGAGGTACTAAAGAGAGAGGGTAAGATAGGGAAGTTCAGGTGTTCATTTAAGGTGAATGTTACTCGGGGAAGATTTCTTAGAGATAGAGGAGGGTACAGTAGGTTAGAGTGATAAGATGATAAGCTGGAGAGGAGGAACAGAATGGAAGGTAAGAGGAATTGCAGTAGCATGCTGTTGTAGTATGTGGATGTAAGTCTGGATATGAGGAGAGTGCAGTTATTGATAATATATAGATATTGTAAGAAAGTTAAGAAGGAGTAAGAAGAAGCAGTGTGTGGAGGTGGGGGAAGGAATAGCAAGTGAATGAAAGATTTAGGGTAAGGTAGAGGTGGAGAGAGGGTAATTGATTTGTGCTATAGAGCTGGAAGGTAGTGGGAAGAGTGGGAGGTAGGGGAGAGGAGACCAAAGTAGGGGAGGGTTTAGTGATTAGAGTAGGCAGGAGCTGATTGGATAGTTGGAGTGGGGGGAGGGCCCTTGTGGAGCGGGCTGGCACTGGCTTCAGCTTTAGCTTGCGAGAAAACAAATCAGCAAGGTAAGTTAAGATGGGGTGGAAAAGTGCATTACAGAGAGTAAGGAAAAGAAGGATTGTAAGGAGGCTGCATACAGAGTAATAACTCCCTAAGGGGTAGAGAAGGTGGAGCAGAGAGAAGTTGGGGAGAAGCTAAAGAGGGAAAAAGAAGAACTGTATAGAGAGGGCAGAATAAAATGTTGATAGGAAGGTTGGAGCTGCAGTTTGAAAAGAATAAAACTGCATAGGTACTTTTGATGAGACAGTAGTGTGCAGCTATGGAAATGAGTTACTTGTGATAGAGGCTAGATACAGTCAGGGGGTTGTAGGATAGTAGATCAGTGGGGAGAGGGACAGAGATGTGTGAGGTGATGTACGAGGGGGCTAGGTAGGAGTCAAGGGTTACATAAAGGAATAACAATTAAACCAGTTCTGTTACATATACTAAAAGTTCAGACAGAGGTCCTGGATAGTAGTTTCAGACATCCACTGGGAGGGAGTGTGAGCTTTCACTGAGGTTCAGCTTGATTTAAGGTTTGGATTCCCAGGGACCACTGACAAGATTTGCATTAGGTTTTGGTATGCTACACTAAAATTTCATCTAGAGGTCCTGGGTAGTAGTTTTGGGCATCGACTGGGAGGGAATGTGAGCTTTCACTTAGATTTAACTTGATTTAAGGTTTGGATTCTCGGGGACCACTGACAAGAAGATTTTGATTAGGTTTTGGTGTGATACAGTTTCTAGTTTCTAGGTCTCAGGCAGCACTCATACATCACTTTGGGACCAAAACAAAGTGGACAGTAGCAAGAATAGGGGCATTCTTTAAAAGTCTTTAGTGAGAAGAGACAGCATAGCCTTTGAAAAAAAGAATCTGAGTTTCAGGTCTTATCTCATCACTCCTTGCCCACATTTTTTCCTGAGTCAGACAGTTTATTGTATTTTGTGCCTTAGAAGAGATCAGGTAATTAGTCAGTTGTAGGGCCATACACATTAAAAAAGATCATTATGTCTGGTCCAGTCAGCAAAACTGTTATTTCTAAACTTCTTTATTGTAGCAGTTTCACAATAAATCAGGCAATGAATTTATGAATCATGAGTATGATCAAAGTATCCCTAGAAATAAGCCGAGTTTAAAAATAAATAATTTGAAATGCATTCTAGGTGCTAACATGAATATCACTGCACAGTACCAGTCTTGTAGCACATGCTTCTCAACTGTCCCTGATTTGGGCTCAAAACATTGCTATGTCTCCTTGCTCTAATTGCATGTGTGCCACTGCCCATGCTATCTAAATGTTGCAAATTTAATAAAGGTTTTATAAAAATTTGCTCTGTCTCTCCTGCTCTGTCTCCTTGCTCTAATTGCATGTGTACGACTGCCCATGTCATCTAAATGCTGTAAACTTAATAAAAGTTTTATAAAAATGTGCTGTGTCTCTCTGGAGATTTGGGGGGGGGGGGTGAAGGGTTACACTTTAATAAATAAATAATGACAGTCATTAGTTATGTTCTTCTTTTACTTAAGAAAATGTGTGTCTTTTCGCATTTTCTTATTCAGTCTAATTTTCAAGTTAATAGTTCTAATATTTTAAAAACTGCCCTGATTTGGAGTTTTTGTCCCTGATTAGTTCTGCATTTATCCCTGATTCTGGAGGTGGAGAACTATGATTTACCATCAAGTGGACCCTCTTTAGCCATACAGAACTTTAGATAAAAGAATGCTTTTGCTTACTTCAACAACAGACCAAACATGGCTACATTAAAAATCCCACAGCTCAAAAAAGAAATGGTATATTCCAACAAGAAATATTATGTGTGTTTTCAAGCAACACTTTATTTAGTGTTTCCTTGGTATATTCCAACAAGAAATATTATGTGTGTTTTCAAGCAACACTTTATTTAGCGTTTCCTTCCTATTAAAATGGACATCATCAAAAATGTTGTGTCCTTTTTCTTTACAGTGACTCACCCAGTAACTTAGCTCTTTATTATCTATAGTCATAATTTACTTTCCACATATTCCTAGATGTTTAAATTATTTTGGAGGTATACAGATTATTCAGAACTAAGCAAGGCTCAAGAAAAAAAAAAAACAAAACAGGTAAGTCAGGCATTTTAACATCTGGAAGTATGAGGTCATTCAGTAGAGAGGAAAACACATTTTGGAGGAAAGGAATGTTTTGCATAGGACATATCTGTCCTTTAAACTCATAGAAAGACTGATACAGAAGCAAACAAGAAGAGACCAGAATGAAGAGTGGAGTTGTAGACCTTCATTGGTCAAATAATCTATTTTCTTGCCACAATAAAAATTAGCGCCAGTTCACAATATGTATATGCTAGCTGTCAGGTGGCAGTAGTTCAGACTTTATTTACATGGATAATGAGACATCATGCTTAGCTTTTTCGACCAAAGATGCTTGTCACTGTTACCACATAGTAATCAGCAAATGTTGCTAAGTGATTGACCCCATAATTCCACTTCCTGACATGGCTGCTCTTACAACTCAGTAAAACATTCCAGTATCTAAAAAAAGTGTTAATAAGTTCTATAGGAATAATGCTCCTGAAGGTCGTTAATCACAACTGTATTAAGTCTATATTATTATATATTGTATTAAGCCTGTGTTAAGTGAAAGTACAAAGGTACGTGCGGTGATCATTTAAGTAGCAGAATTCATTAACCATTATTCTTGTCAGGATTTAGGTCAACATATAATTAGATATAATTTTTAATATCTTGTGCACTGTTCGATTCAGATTGTTTGAAAAAATATAATTTAAAGCAAATGCATTTATATAGTGAATGGGAAATTATATGCAATAGAGATACTGAACCAATTGTATTGGTTAGTTACCAAGTCTTATAAGTCTGCAACAGCTATTTACTGCACATTCTGTTTAAAACATTTTTAAAATCTTTTTTTTTCCTGGCTACTGGGAACTGAACAAAAGCTCTCATTATCCATTTCATTCCTCCTTCCTATCTGTGGGACAATGAAATGTGATATCTTGCTGGTTTTCAGCCATAATTCAAGTGGCATGGATATTTACTTTTTAACTCCAAACCCTAGGATGATTGTGGTTACCCAAGAGCCTATCATGAATGTGTGCAAGCTTCAATATGTACTCCCAAGTCCCCAGTTACAGAAAAGGCTTATTTAGTTTAGTTAACCCTCAGTGTCATCTACTTTCTTGCTGCTGCATCTCCTATTCTCCACAAGGTGGCAGTAACACAGCATACCCCTTCCCTTCTTTTGTTTTGGATAAAGAAACAGTAGCCAATCACTTCCATCCCTGCCCAGATGATTTCTCCAGGCCTGAATCTGATAATTGAACCTGTGTTTCTGAAACACAGGGTATCATTCTTTGTCACCACACAGTGACAGTTATTGAAAGCTTTATTATATACTCTGCAGTGTTCATAATCAATCAGGGTATTCCCTGTAACCACTCCTACTGCCTTCTCTTTCCCCCCACCCTCCCTCTTTCCTCAAACAGGTTAAACTGCTACAATTCAGTACAGGCATCATTTTCAAATCTAGGTGCTTAGGATTTCCCTTGGCTGACCTGGTGTGACTTAGTTTGAACTCTACATTTACCTACAAAACGGAGTCTACAGGACTGCAATTGGTCACCATAACAAAATCACTTTCTCTCAGCATTTAAGCACAGTAGGTTGCACACAAAAAGCATTTGTTAAGCTTCCACTTACAGTGCTGTGTAATTAAGCAGATCATCATTTTGGTCAGCCATAGGGCTCTTTTTTCTACTTGAGTGTTTGCCTCCTTCTCCTGTAACTTAAGTAAACTGACTCTTACATTAAGAGCTATAATACTTAACTTATAGCTTTAGAACACCTTAGGAAACCTTGTAAACTGCAATAGCCTGACATTTGAACAAGTAACCCTTGTAAAAATTCCCAAAATTGTATACTGTTGGTCTGTCTTTCCTGCTAAACATAAGTGAAATTACAGTGCTGAGTGCAAGTAACATTAAAATTAAAGTGCTGAGTGCAAATGACATTAAAGTGCTGAGTACAGATTTTAGGCCCTTACATTCAACCTACCTCTGGTGTGGTGTCTTGAGTCAATCAGGGTATTCCCTGTAGCCACTCATACTGTCTTCTCTTTTCCCCCACCCCACTCTTTCCTCAAACAGGTTAAGCTGCTACAATTCAGTACAGGCATCATTTTCAAATCTAGGTGCTTAGGATTTCACTCTCTCTTCCCCCCTTGGCTGACCTGGTGTGACTCAGTGTAAGTTCTTCATTGTATGGATCTTTTACTGTTTTTCGTGTAACTGAATGACCTGCTGCTAAATTCTGATTCTGCACAGACTTCTCTATTTTTTTTGCAGAGGCTCTATAAGTAGCTAGTGACTTTATTGAATTACTGCGGTAATATTTGTGTTTAAACTGAACCTGTATCTAGAGAAAGTGTATAATCAGAGCTCCTACTTGCTGCATGTGTTTTTAATGTTTAAATTGCACACACACATTGAAGAAGTGCTTTTATGACCTGAATAACTTGGGCTAGCTATACCTGAACGGCTTTTACTGGCAGTTTTCCAGTTGTACAATTATGAACAATTGATTTAGTTTTTCTCGTACATCTTTAAAATCTGGCAAGTGTTTATTTACTGCATTGCTCTCTTGCTTAGGTTTCTTAGCTATAAATCTTAGTTCATTCTGAAATGTGCTACTTTACCCCCCCCCCACCCTCAAACCTTTCTGAATGTATTATTATAGCAATAACCCACGCCTGGGTGTGGGTAATGCTGGATTTACCCAAACAAAGACAACCGTGGGTAAATCCAGCATTACCCACATCCAGGTGTGTGTTATTGCTATTATACAATGACATTATTTAAGAAAAAAATAATTACTTTTCTTAAATAATGGCATTGTATAATGCCTCCTTGCTGCCCTTCCGCAGCTGTCTGGTATTCTGCGGCAGTTCTGATGTATTGCTCATGCATATACTTATGCAGTACATCAAAGCTGTGGGCAAAAGCAATGGAGAAAGCAATATCTCCGTTGCTTTTTACAACCTGTCTCACTATGTTAAATGAATTTAACATAGCGAGACAGTTTTGAAAAAAGCAATGGAGAAAGCAAGATCTCCGTTGCTTTTTAAAGTGTCTCACTATGTTAAATGGGTTTAACATAGCGAGACAGCTTTCAAAAAAGCAACAGAGATGCTTTGTTGCTTTTTTTAAAGCTGTCTCGCTATGTTAAACTCATTTAACATAGCGAGACAGGTTGTAAAAAGCAACAGAGATCTTGCGTTCTCCATTGCTGTAAAAAAAAAAGGAGTTATACTAATGGAAAAAGTCCGGGCGACCGGACCTTTTTCCATTACTATAACTCTGATTTACAACATGCACGCTGACCAATCAGCATGCACATTTTGGAATATTAATGGGGGGTCATTGTATAATATAAAATAACTGCCTGTTGTTGCCTTCATGCTTACCCTAGAATCTCTGCTTTTCTCTTTTCCTAGTTGAACTCTACATTTATCTACAAAACGGAGTCTACAGGACTGCAATTGGTCACCATAACAAAATCAGTTTCTCTCAAAATTTAAGCAGAGTAGGTTGCACACAAAAGGCATTTGTTAAGCTTTCACTTACAGTGCTGTGTAATTAAGCAGGTCACTATTTTGGTCAGCCATAGGGCTCTTTTTTCTACTTGAGTGTTTTCCTCCTTCCCCTGTAACTTAAGTAAACTGACTCTTACATTAAGAGCTGTAATACTTACCTTATAGCTTTAGGACACCTTAGGAAACCTTGTAAGCTGCAATAGCCCCTCTATGTTCGTCCTCACTTCGCTCAGGCTCTCTTCGTTCCCCTCCCTGCCCCCAATTCCCTCCTGCCCCCAATACCTCTAAATTTAAAGTACTACAGCCACTCCCCCACTTTCTAGATCCTATCTGCTTTCATCTGGGATAATTCCTCCCACCCCCATTCTTCTAGCTACATTTTAATAGCACCTATTAGCTTTCATCTGGCATTCTCCCATCCCCCTTCCAGTACCTTTACCTCACCACTCTATCTTCTGGTGTTGCATCACCAGGTAAATCTGAATCACAAATAATGATATACTCCTCTTTACTACCCCTCTTGTTCGCACCATACCCCCTTACCTTGTATGAAAACCAGTTTCTCATGGGATTTCAAATCCCGAAAGGCCATACTATCACCCCAGCTTTAAATCCTCCCACCTTCAACCATCCTTATAGTACCAGTTCCTATCCAACATTTTGTTCAGTCTATCAACATCTCAACCCCAGGCACATTAGCTCTAGATCCAAACACTACCACAAACTAATAAACAAATTCCTGAAGTTCATCACCAAGTATAAACTTAACCTAATACTTAGGTTCATAGGTTCATAGGTTCATACTAGGCTATCTGCCCTGGGGCAATTATAAGCCTAGCCCGATTCTGTATGGCTTACGCCACCCCTTGATTTGAGTATACTGTGCCCTTTTTAAGGTTTAGTTTACTGTGCCTCTGTCTAATAGTGACACGGGAGTAATCCCTGGGACAAACCTACGATCCCCCATCCACCTATCGAGATTCTTCTTGAAGAGATTCAGTGAGGTGCTCTGCCTCACATGAACTGGAATTCTATTCCAGAGCGAAGGGAGCCTCTGGGTTATGAACCTGTCCCTCCAGCAAGTTCTATTTATTTCTGTGCTGAGGTTCAAGTCCCTCGAGCATGTGGCTCTAAGGGATTTAGATTTACTGAGGTGGAGCATGTCCATTAATTCTGGATTTGACATAGCTTTGTATGCCAGGCATAGATTGCCTCGAAGTAGGCAGTATGCAACTGAGTAGAGCTGGAGTTTTTTTAACCGAGCAGCATATGGCATCTGTTTGAGGCCCTTGATCCTCTTGGTGAGATACTTTTGGGGTCTTTCTAATTGCTGCAGGTGTCGGGTAAGTTACATCCCAAAAGGGGCATTGTATTCTATGATGGGCCTGATGAGGGATGAATAAAGGGGCATGATTACCTCTCTTGATCTAGATGTGAAACCCTTCGTGATGAGGTGGGCTATGTAGAAGGTCTTTCTAACAACTTTGGCAATGTGGTTTTCAAAGGAGAGATTGCTATCAACTTGGGTCCCCAGGTCCCTAATAACTTTCTCTGTACTTAATGGGTTTCTGCCTATGTGGTAATTTGTGGGCACATTGTTTTTGCCAAAGGGTATGACTATACATTTTTTGGCATTTAGCTTTAAACCATGGTGCTGGCACCAGTTATCTGTCTCTGTGAGACCTTTTTGAAGGATGTTTGTGTCAGCTGGAGAGTCGATTATGGCGCCCAGTTTGCAGTCGTCTGCGAACTTGGTGAGCCATAGTCCTCCCACGTTTGCCTGTACCTCGGAAAAGTATATACCGAACAAGAGTGGTCCCAGGACAGAACCCTGTGGGACACCACTTGTGACTGGTTTCAAGTCTGACATGGCTCCAGCAACTCTCACTCTGTGGGTTCTGTCTTTGAGCCAGTTTGCGACACATCTTGTGACATAGGGGTTTATATTTAAGCTGGATAGCTTATCTATGATGTCCGAGTGGGGTATTGTGTCAAATGCCTTTGCAAGGTCCAGATAGGCTGTGTGGACTACCTTCCCTTCATCTATGGCTTTGGTGACTGTTTTGAAGAAGTCAGCCAGGTTCAAAAGGCAGGATCTGCCCTTGACAAAGCCGAATTGGGTAGGATCTAGTGTCTGTAGGTCCCCAATGTCTTTGTTTATGAGCTCCATGATGATCCTCTCCATAGCCTTGCAGACTAAGCTAGTCAGGCTTATGGGGCGATAGTTTCCAGGGTCTGTAGAGGCTCCACCTTTGTGGAGTGGGACCACTGTTGCTGTACGCCATTCTGTGGGCACATATCCTGTAGTGAGGCTGAGATTGTATAGCTGTTTTATTTGGGATTAGTTCCTCTTGGAGTTCATGTAGGGCAACCTGGGACGCCATCTGGTCCCATGGAAGCAGTGTTTTTGCTTTGGAGAGGGCAGCCTTCACCTGAGCATCAGAGATGTTTGGGAGGCAGCCCTCGGCCGGGATAGATACTTGCTCTTTTGGGGGTGGAGAAGTTTGCACTGAACCTGTCTGCCAGGATATTGGCGATGTCTGTGGGTTCAGTGTACTTTTTGTCGCTTAGAATCAACTCAGAACAAGTCTGGGAGTTGCATCCCAGGTTCCTAACATAACTGAAAAAAGCCTTATGATTGTCTTTGGTGTCCTGTGCAATTTTTCTCTCGAAGCTGGCCTTGGAGGATTTTATGAGGGATCGTAATTTTTTGCTAGTACTGATCAGAGATGCCTTCCCTATTAGGGATTCTGCTGTATCATGTAATAGCTTCCTCCTTCTGTTGTACAGTTTATTTATGGCAGGGGTCCTCCAGACTGGACGCCTGCCTTTGGATGATTGGGTCTTGGTTTTGTTTGGGATAGCATGATCCATGCATTCCTGGAGATGTCCGTAGAATGCATTTATATAGGATTCTGCAGTTTGGGCCGTAGTTTCCACTGGCCCTGGGGACTTGAAGGATTCCACTTCGGTTTTGAGAAGTGAGAAGTTCGCTTTTGAGAAGTTTTTCACTGTGGTTTTCTGGGCTGGGGGTGGGGTCGGGATGTGGACATCCAGTGAAATTAATTTATGGTCTGATCTTACCAATGAGGGATATACTTCTAGTGTGGAGCATAGAGTCCCCATGTTGGTAATGATCAGGTCTAGTATGTTGTCCCCTCTTGTGGGAGTGGTGACTAGTTATTCCATAGCATTTGAGTTTATAATTTCCAGGAACCTTTGGGCTAAGGTGCTGGGGCTTGAGTAGTTCTCCCAGTCAATGTTTGGGTAGTTGAAGTCACCCAATATAATGGTGTTCGGAGAGATCTTCATGTTCTCCAATGTTTTCAGGAAAGCCGAGTGGGATTCCTGACTTTGAGAAGGTGGTCTGTAGGATGCTATAAACTGAAAAGCAGTCTTGCCCACTGTTAGTTGCACATGGATGGTCTCCGATACTTCATGCAATGCCACTAACCTGGAGGTGTGGATATCCTTGATAAATATGGAAACTCCCCCTCCTTTTGTGGTTCGGTCCGGGTTTTGGGGCCGAAAAGCATGATATGAGGTAGAGCCTGGTAGTGCTGGGGTGCTCACTGGAGCCTTGAACCAGGTTTCTGTCACTGCACAGATATCGATGTTCTCCATACTGAGGAGAGCTTCGAGTGCGTGCATCTTGAGGTTAAGACTTCTGGCATTAAGCAGCATTACCCTTAGTTTCTTGTTCCTTGTGCTGTCTATGGGGGTGGGTTTGACTTTTGAGCCTTGCCTAAAAAAGGAACTATGGGGGTGGCAAGAGCCTTTGCCAATATCCGAAAGCCCAGTGGTGACAGGTGCAAGCTGTCCCTAGTGAAGCAACATGGCTTGTCGAGCATGTCATCCGAGGCTGACAGACACTGGATCCCCTTTGAATGACACCAACATTTTAGCCAGTTGTTAAAATCGATCATTTTGTCTTTGTACTGTGGCATCATTCTAGGTGAGGGTAAGATACTGCTCAAGGTCAGGGTCATACCAGCCTGGGCTACATGATCAGAGAGCTCCTCTGTGTCTCTTTTCATGTAGTCCAGGGAGGTATGTCTCAGGTCATTCACACCAGCATGTACAATGACTGAGTCATATTTGTATTTGCTTTGGAGTGACCTGAGTGCTTGCATTATGTGGCGGATCCTAGCACCCGACAGGCAGCTCACTGTGACCTCCTCTTTATTCAGCCTGGTGAGCGGGACTTCAGTGTGTCTGACAATAGAGTCACCTATTACAAGAGTATCAGGTGTGTTATTCAGCCTTAAGGGCTGTGGCTGCTTGGCACACTGACTTTGTGGGCTATGTGTTGTGCGTGTTTTGTTTTGAGGTAGCGTTTGCTTGGATGTCTGCTTTGGAGATCTCTGTTGCTTAGGTAGATTTTTATTTAGAGCCTCCGAGTATGTTTTTGTGTATTTATGTGTTTGGTTCGCTGATGTGGTGGGACTATGTGATACTGGAATTGTGTTGTGTGAGGTTACCTTCTCCTCCTGACTGGTTACACCAGTTTTGAGATGAGAGAGGTCAGCCTCCAGTTTGGCTAAATAGTTGCATCTCTCACATATATTTCAACCTGTTAGGAGGAGGAGAGGGTTGTCCATGTACATGAGACAGTTGTAACATTGCCTCAAAATTCCCAGATTCACCAGCAGGACTGGAGAGGAAACCATTGACTGACTTTTGGACATGCTAGAGTAATATAGGGAAACTGAATTTAAGACAGACCAATAGAGGACAGGGTAATCGTAGAGAGTATAAGAGTAAGTAGTGCTTATGGTTTAATAGTGCTAACTTGTAGGATTACTTAATTGGACCAGTGAAGGGCCTTAGAATGAGAATATGGTGTTTAAATTGAGAGATAGAGCAGTTCTAAGGGAAAAAGTGAAGAGCAGACTTTGTGGAGCCAGGAATAGTTTAAACCCAATTAGGCGGCACTGCCCGCTGTTGCGCTATGCACAAAAACACGCAAAAACGCACAAAAGAGGGTTTTAAGAGAGGAAGATGAAGGAGTTTGGAATTGACCCAAAATGGCCAATAAAACTACAGTTTCAAGTCAGGTGGTGATATTCACCCCAACCCTGGCCCACCCACTTCAGATACACATACCCCCTCTACTTGCAATCTAAGCTACAAACCTACAATTAATAGGCCAACTAACTCTCTCCTAGCCTGTCATCTCAATATTAGAAGCATTAATAACAAGGTACATGAATTACATGCACTTCTAGATGTCCACTCCCCTGAGATTCTCTGTTTATCTGAAACCTGCTTAAAACCTAACACTACAATGAAGTGTTACCACTTGGGTACAACATACACAGGCTGGATCGTGCTTCCAGGAAGGGGAGTGGGGTAGCTGTACTCTATAAATCTGAGTTGAATGTCACCATAGATGTAATACAACCACCTCAGATTAATAACTCAGAGATTCTTGCCACCAAATTGCAACTTAATAAAAATAAATGCATTAATATAATTTGTATGTACATTCCCCCAGGTAACAATATATCTACACTTGAAGATATCCTGCACTGGCTATCATGTCACTACCCCCAAGAAACCTTACTACTTGGAGACTTTAGCATAGACTGGGGCACCTGTTCCTCAGAATCCCCAACCACCCATATTAACTTGCATGCATTTACACAAATCATATCCACCCGTACCAGGATAGGTAAACCCAACCAAAAAGAAAGCATACTTGACTGGGTACTCATAAATAGTCACCCCCAACTGTACACCTCTGGTACCCTCCCTGATGGCCTAAGCGATCACCTTCTCACATATGTAATTAAGCACAAAGCCATTAATTCCCAACAACCCTTACTCAGAAAGGTTAGATACAATAAAAACTTTGACCCTGCCAAATTCCAGCAAGAACTAAACTCATGTAATTGGTCTATTCTAAAACACCGCCCCTTAGAGGAAGCAGTAGCATACTTTAACAACAAATTCCTTGAGATCCTTGATTTGCATGCACCTGTTCATTCAAAGAGAACAAAGGCAAAAACTGCACCATGGCTTTCTAAAGAGTCTAAACTCAAAATTACCCTTAGAAACAAAGCATGGGCTTTATGGCATTCTTCTAAAGACCCTCAAGATCACATTAAATACAGGCAATCCAGGAACAAAACTAAAAAATCCATTTTACAAGACAAAAAACAATACTACTGTAATTTACAGACAGTAAATCAAAATAACCCTCAGAAGTTTTGGGCAGGTTTAAATAATCTACTACATCCTGGACAAACTTCAACCCCAATCCCTGCTGCTACTATTGATAAAACCCCTGAAGATGTTTCTGACAGTTTTAACTGATTCTTTACCGAGACAGTTTAAGCCATAGCTAGCCAACTACCTCCTATCTCCCTTGGTCCTGAAAATACCACCCCTAGAAACCTACTCGCGTTCAGCTTCCAACCAGTCGCCACTTCACTTATCCGTATCTTGATCAAAAAATTAAAACCCGCTACACTTTCTGCTGATCAACTCCCTGCTGAGTACCTACAAAAATCAGCTGATGCTATTGCTTACCTCGTCTCAATACTAATCAATCAAACCATAGTAGAAGCTAAAATTCCCACCATCTGGAAAATATCCTATGTAATCCCACTTCACAAAGGAGGCTGCTCTACTGAATTCTCCAATTATAGGCCAATAGCTATACTCTCTCCACTTTCAAAGATTGTGGAAAAATGTATTCATAGACAACTCATGCACCACCTAATCCAGAATCACCTTATGGCAGACACTCAGCATGGCTTCTGTCCTCATCACTGCACTACTTCAGCCCTCCTAGCCTTTACCAACACCATAAACCATAATTGCAATAATAATTATATATCCACAGCCCTCTTCTTGGGTCTTTCCAAGGGATTCGATATGGTTGATCACCAACTTTTAATCCACACCCTGCAAACATTCTGTCTAGATATTAGAGCCCTTTAATGGTTTCAATCCTACCTGAATGGTTGACAGCAGGCTGTCCTCTGTCAGAACAAACTCTTTAATCTTCTACCTAACACCCTTGGAGTACCACAAGGCTCTCTACTAGGATACTTGCTGTTCTCCATATTCATTAATGACCTTTATACTGTCATCCCAAAAGTCAGCTGTATCCAATATGCTGATGACTCTACTCTGATTTGCTCGGCCACATCTCCAATAGAGTTATGGTCAGCTACCCAGACCACCTTTAATACAATAGAAAACTGGCTTTCTGAACGTTGTCTGATCCTAAATCCCAAAAAAACTAAAATGCTGTTATTTTCACCAACACGTAGGTCTACCACTTTCACCTTTACCATAAATTCAAATGATGGCACAATAATCTCCCCTGACCCCTCTACAAAACTATTAGGTGTCATCATAGATAATAATCTAAAATTCGACCTACATGTTAACCAAACTATCAAAACCATCAATAAAAAACTAGGGTCACTTTACAGAATAAAAGCCTTCCTAACCCCTCCAGCTAAAATTGCCATAGCTCGCTCTCACCTTCTTTCAA
This sequence comes from Protopterus annectens, assembly GCF_019279795.1. Classification (NCBI taxonomy): domain Eukaryota; kingdom Metazoa; phylum Chordata; order Ceratodontiformes; family Protopteridae; genus Protopterus; species Protopterus annectens. The sequence goes on along the minus strand of NC_056742.1, from coordinate 20,769,680 downwards.
CCCTTCTGTATGCATTCCCTCTACTCTCAAATTTAAACAAGACTGTCCTTAACAAACTCTCAATTTGCTACAACCACATTGCCAGGTTTGCCACTGGGCTGCCTTTTAGGACACATCATTGCATCAATCTAAATCATCTTGGGTGGCTTGAACTACCCAGCCTAACACAGTATAACCAACTGATTATGGCCTATAAAATCCTCTATAATCCGGACAATACTCCTGCACTTAAAAATATTATCACCCCCTATAACAATCCTAGACCGCTTCGATCCTCTAACAAACTACTAATTCAGAATAGCAAAATTAATAACAGCCGGTGACGCTCTCTTTGCAAACTCTGTAAGTAGACCCTGGAACTCTCTTCCAGCTGATATTACCTTACTTTCTACCTTAGGTCAATTTAAAACTAGACTCAAACAACATTTGGCACTTAACTGACTATGTCAATGTATCAAGCCTGGCTAACTATCTCTAGAATGTGTAAAAATCTGTTAACCAGCTTACTGTGTAATTTAATTTAATCCTGACTTACGCTCGGGATTAACTCTAACCTGTGGAACTTGTTTAACTTGCTTACTTATGAAATCACTGTAAATAGTGCGTTTGTAATATGTAATGCTGGTATTATGTAATACTGTATCTGCTTACCCTTGGAGCTTTTCTCCCCGGGCCTCCACTGAAAATGGACATACATCCAGTCGGACTATCCTGGTCAACAAATGTAAAATAAAATAAATAATATATACTTTGATATGTTGATGCACATATGATTCTGCCTGCATAACTGTTCCTCCCACACCTCCTGCTAATTATATATACCAACTCTAAGATCACAATTGATCGCACTGGAGAAAGGGCAAAGTCCATTTTTGATATTTTGTGTTTTAGATATTTTGATTTTCAGTCTTTTGAGCTTTCAATTTTCTGAAGGGGATATATATATATATATATATATATATATATATATATATATATATATATATATATATATATATACATATATATATATTTGTGTGTGCTAGTGTGTGTGTGAGAGAGACAGAGAGAGAGAAAGAGAGAAAGAGAGAGAGAGAGAGAGAAGTGCTGTGAAATTGTGAATGCAAACATGCAAGCTGAATAGGGAATAGATTAAAAATATATTCTTACTGACTCCTGTAACTGGAGAAACAGCACAGAAGTAACTTGAGTCGATTTACCTAAACAGAAGTGCCACTTTTAGATGTGGCCATAACATTTATCAAATGATCACAACCTTTCTAATGCAGACAAACTCTTACAAACCCAGACTACTGTGTCTACTGTGTAACATGTGCCATTCAACAATGAATAAGTTACAGCTATTAATCCCAGTGTGTTCAATGTACTTAACACCCACATGCTGAAAATTAAGGCTCTTCCATCAAAGACTATAATCTACTGTACTGTACCATTAATTGACTGTAACTGAAGAAATGCTTCCCAGGCTGTTGTTATCTTCTACCCTTTAAAGTTATAATACCTTCTGCCCACGTTTCTGTAGAATGAAAGCTTTTGCTGCCACAGAATTATGCAGCCCACGCATTCTGTCAACTCTCTCTGAAAAACGTAACCATTTTTAGTATTATACATTCATGATTAAGAAAACAAACCCTAAGGCATTACAGTGCAGTTCCATAAGATTGCTATACATTTTTAAGACAGTAAAATCAGACACTGTAGGAAACCAAACAATACTGTGCTCCTTTAACATAATTGAATAAAAGGGGTTAAAACTTGTTATCCCCATTTTTATCCTAGGTGGGTGTTTTAACTCATAGCAGAGAGCAAGAGTGATCATAAAATCTTTGCTGTCAAAGGTACAGTAAGAGGCAGATCATAGACCATTTATAAGATGGTTTTGTCTGGGAAAGAAGGATGAATGGTAATGGGACAGAAACCAAGTAAAACCCAGATTGAAGCAGAGAGCTTCTTTTCCAACAGTATCATCTTTCTTTTGTTTCATACCTTGGGTTTCCTTGATCTTCCTTGATTTAGAAATAGTGTACAAGCATGTGTGTCAGCTACCCAGACATTTACTTTTGTACTTTGGTTATTGTTTATTCTTTAATACCTATCTTGTGTTGTCTTTTTGTGTTTTTTTCATGTAAAAGAGCTGACACTCGAAATTTCGTTGAGGTAGTACTTGTGTTTCCTAAATGACAAAAAATTTCTTTTGAATCTCATGAATCTTTTTGAATCTTTGAATCTTCCTCATACATCATAGAACACTGTACTTTTACCTCTTTGTCGACAGCAACATACCAAAGGATGACACAGGGGTGTCTACCCTCATCTTTTAAGAGTGAAAGCCTGTTGTATGCAGTATTCCCCCAATACATTGTACACATAATTTATCAGCACAGATGTGTCCCTGGTGTATTTCAAGAACTTTTGACGAAATAGCATGGGATAAGAGCTGTTGTTGCCAAAAGTGTTTTTAGGTGTCTTACATAACTTTCAGCTATCTCTGTCCTCTTGTAATAGACAGGAGTACTATGAAGCTGTAGGGTGCGAATATTTGCTTAAGACGTACTGATGCTTAAAAGAAACTGCCAGTTGCCTATATACAGTCCTGGTTATACCATGAACGCTATTATCCCAAGTATAGCATTACAAAGAAGTTTCTGTTACATTGGCCCTAAGAGGACAGATCATCATTAAAGTTTTACAGTTCTCTTTTGGAAGTCTCCACTATGAGAAAATCCTTTTCCCCCCAGAAAAACTATATTAAAAATATTTTATTATATGCAATTACTTCAAGCAATGATGTGACAAATATAAATAGCAAGGCATTTTATTTAATTCTGTAAACAATCTGTGAAATCTGAAATGTTAACCCTATTATATTTTTATATATGTGTATGTGTATATATATATATATATATATATATATATATATATATACACACACACACACACACACACACACACACACACACACACACACACACACACCGTGTTTATGAATGTGAGCATCAGAAAAAAAGAGTAAAGATCTTAAGCAGAAAACATTAATTTTGCAGAGAAAAAAAAATAAGCAAGCATGTACAGCTATCCAGTGACAATATGCTCAGTCTTGAATCCAGAGGCAATACTGATGTCTTAAAAATATTCTACTAGTCATGAATCTCAGCACACTGTAAAATATAACATAATAGCTTATGATTGTTAGTAATCACACAATGGGATCCCAAAGGCTATTTATCAAATACAAGTAAAAAATGCAATGTCATGTGTCCAGGGTGTCATATTAAAACAATCTCAGCATTCCTGACCCTTGACAGAGTCAAGATTAGATGTTAAGTAATAGAGACTTATGAATGAGGGTGATGTCATCTGCCCCAGTTGACATGAGGAAACTTTGCTGCCACACTCCCCTAGTTACGTACTTACTTATAACTATGAGGTCATGTGACCTATGAGGTAAGTGCAATATTTTTTATAACATTAAATGTGTATTATGCTTACCAATAAAGTCATGTGACCTTAGAATAAGAATAAATAAATAAGAAAGTGATGGGGCACAGGGAGTTGCCCCAAGTGAGCTATGGTATCTTAGCATGCTCTCAGACTTATTTCTGTAACAAATATATCTATACATTCACATATGAAAGCCTTTTAACAATGCTTCTCTTCTAATAGTCAAGACTGTCATCTTGGGCAACAGCATTTCATTCCGCCTGACCTCAAGGACCTCTTGTGTGCTCTTATATGAGTAGCAGGGGTGTGAGAGGTAGATCCCCCATGTTGGGGGATGCAGGGTGGCTTCCTCCCATGCAAAACTGTTTTTATTAGTTATTTTACTAATGCCTCCCTTGGTTCTGTTTTGACATTTGTGCACTTTTGTGATTTATGAGTATCAATCACTTTAGACTCCCACTTTAGTGATGAAGCTATCTATGGATTATAAACAACAAACAGTGGAAAAAGGGGAGGAAAAAGTATTATAATGCATGTCAGTTTGCAAAATACATTTAGCATAAAAAGTATGAAAACACGTTTACATATAGTTTAAGTCCAGTGAAACTCTAAGGTAAAGTGTACAGAATTCTGCTGTACTCATTTCAAAAGGAGTTTGTAAATTATGTGTGGAGGGGTGTGGGTGTGTATAAGAGACAGAGATATAAAGTGAACAAGAGAGAAATAGAAACAACCAAATTCAATAAACCCTGCATGGTAGCACAGAGTTTTTGATTCAGTAAGCACTGTTTATAAGTGCGTACCACTGTGCAAACAAGGCAAACACTGTGACATGCTAATTACAACAGAAGCAGCTGAACTGCATGTTAATCAACCAATCCAACATGGTGGAGCTATTCAACAAGCTATAAAACAACTGTGTAGACTCTGTGCTAGTTTTCCCTGTGAATTGCAAAACCTATTGTAATACAGCCATGGAAAGGAGTCTACACAGAAACAATGTTGGGTGCTGCTGTTGCTTTAATTCATTTGTATGTTCAACAGTCTGAAGTCTATGCTGCTGCTGCTGCCAATAGACCTAGGCCAAGAAGTAGAAGAGTTTTCAGGCCCTGTTTAACTTTTCACAACCTAGATGATGTGGAAATTGTAGAGAGCTACAGGGTGGATAGGGGCACACTACAGGAACTCTGCAACCTCTGTCGTCCTCAACTCACAGCCAGTGCCAACTGAGATACCCATCCTAGTGGAGACAAAGGTATGTGTAGCACTTAAAATCTTACCTATTGGTACCTTTCAGAGACCAATAGGGGGCATGCTGGAGGTGTCACAAACATCAGCATCCAGGATCCTCCATCAGTTCCTGAATGCTATGCTCCAACATGCCAGTGACCACATATATTTTTCCCTGTACACCTGAGAAGAGGGCCGGATATATGCCAGAGTTCTACCATGCAGCACACTGCCCTGAAGTACTGGGTGCCATAGTTTGCACACCTATAGAAATGAAGGCACCACCTGGGGAACAGAGTAGGCTCTACATAAACAGAAAGGGTTATCACTCTATTAATTGCTAAGTCATGTGTAATGTCAAGGGAATCATCCTGAACATGTGTGCTGGCAACCCTGGCAGTTACTACAACTCACATTTCTGACACACCTCCTAGCTGTACCAGATGTTCACCAGGGAGGATATCCCACAGAGTCATTTAATGGGGGATGTGGGTTATGCACTGTTACAGTGGCTGACAACACACATCAAAAATTCACACACACAAACTAAAGAATGCCATAATGAGGCACACACTCAGACAAAAAATATCATAAAGTATATGTTTGGGCTGCTGAAGTAATGGTTCCGTGCCTAGAAACATCTGGGGGAGCCCTGCAGTACAATCCAAGGACATGTACTGAAATATTCACAGCTTCAGCAAGGGGTAGGAGCACACATCCCACCACCAGTGCCAAGGTCATCACAGCCACAAGCAGATGAGGAGTCAGAGGGGGAACCACCAGCTGCTGTGGGTGTAGGCAGATGTAGGCATGCTCATTATGCCCTTGCATTGGCTAAGAAACAACACATAGTACACTCGCTCACCACCTAGAGGCCTAATGCTTTCCTCCTATGCACATACATATAGTAACATTGATGCCAGGCAATGCTTACAACCTTTGCCTACCTATGTAATGGTTGTCTATTGCTTGCATCAGACAGAGTCACCCCTGAACTAAAACTCTGGCAACTGTCGCATTAAAAAAAGTGAAATATTGAACCTGGAGTATATTGTGTAATGAATGAGTGGCATTTCCTTGCATGTTGTTACTTAATATTGTAAGCAAGTAAAAGTTGAAAGATTTATACATAAATTATCTTAACATGTGGCAGCAGAGACATATTTGACTTATACGTGTAGGATGGCTGTAAAAAAGGAGAGTAACAATAGCAACATGTCCTTGTTTGTCCCATAACAGAAATGCAGCTTTGCTCCCCCACCCCAAAAAGAACAGGCAAATTATATATTTGGCTAACAAAGCATCATTGAAATGATAAAAGTGCTATCAAATAAACTGTCCCTGAAACATGTCTACAGATTTAATGCAGAATATTCCATGTGAAGGTATTGCAAATCATGTATACCTGTGAAATGCCCTGACAAAGTTTCCCAGTACACTTCTAACTAATGCATACAGATAAAAGTATAAAAGTATGTGCTAATCAAACTATATATATATATATATATATATATATATATATATATATATATATATATATAAAACTATTAAACAGATTATTCATAATTACATGTCAGCATATGTAATATGTAGCTGACAAAATGCAGGCAGACCTTCTCAAAATCAATAATCCTCTGTGCAGTTATATCACAAAGAAATAGCATCTCTTCAGTGTTCACCACATAAACATGTCTGCTGCTCATCTTCAGTTTCCCTGGCTACACTGTTTCCTTCTGGTGTAGATTCAGGGCTGTCAGCATGGTGAAGATGCAAATGAGGTGTGACCTCATTAGAATTGCTGAATTCCAAATCCCTAGCTCTGTGTAGCAGATGGAAATATGGTGCAGGCACTCCCTCAGTGTTTTGATTTTAATGGATTGCAACTGTGAATGATTACTGGTTGGAAGAAGATAAACACAACAGCAGTGCAGACTGCCCTACATCCAGTGGGTAAGCCAGTTAGACTTACAAAGCATTAGATGTACTTTTGTCAAGAATGGAAATGCAAGTAAGCCGCACACAATTCACAGGTTCTGTTCATGCACATCCAACCTCCCCTTCATTTGTTGGAAACTGAATATGATAGTATTACCATGTAATATCCTCACACATTTTAAGGTCAATGATATAGAATGGCTTACAGACTGCGTGTCTCAGATCACTGGTCAGATATGAGAAGCATGTCCACCAAACATAGAGAGGTAACAGAGCTGTATATTTGCAAGCAATAATCATAACTGGTTGTGAGATCACTAAGTGCACTACATCCAAAATAATAAATGTACAAATAACAGTTGTATGGTGTCATATTACTGTGGATGATGCTGCAGTTAGTTGTATGCAGAGTGATTTTGGTTCCTTGCTGCAAAGCTCTTTGTGTGGCAAAGAGGGATAAGGCACCTTAATGTGTTCAGGTTAAGTGGTGTGAGAGATCAAATCCAGACCTCTGTAAAAATACCTCAAGTGTACTAACATATTGTAGTGGTTGTGTCATACATTGCTTTTCCTCATGTCAGCTACTTTTCCGTTGTTTTTCTTTTTCCGTCTTTAATTTTTTCATTATTTTTTGGCCAGTGTTTGCAAGATGTAATGCTTAGTGCAATCACTGGAACAGAAGAAATGAATGGCAAGTTTGGCTGTGCTTATCTAATTTCTGCAAAGCATGGCAAAGTGCAAACTGGACAACTAGACCACCCAGGAAGCAGACAGGACCTAAACAGCCAAAAATAGAAACTGGATACATTCAATTCATTCTGTTGGGCACCACACAAACCAGCTAAGTGGCATTGCATGGTGATTAACAGAGAGACCTAAAGAATTATTATCAAATTATGGAATGCCATATAATTAGTCCTGTTTCATCAGGTGTAAGTGTAGAGCTATAGTACGGATGGTCGTGGGTTCTAGTATAGGGTGTGCAACTTTTTTTTTACAGCTGTGAATAGAAATTAACTGAAACATGAACAACTGTTATTTTAACTTTCTTGTGGCAACAGGTATAAGTGTAGGACTGCCATACACATGGTATTGGGTTCTAATACGGGATATTCCATACACTTTTACTGTTCTTCCACTTCCCATTATATTCACTCTCAGTTATAACACTTAGATAGTGGAGCTGATATTAATTATATGTATGAGGGATGAGAAACTGTTATTGTATTAACAGAATTTAACCCTCCAATTGCAATTGTTTTACTCCGCACTGTTTGGCACTGCTGCTCTCCACTTCCCATCCCTCAAACAAATTGCTCAGGTGTGCACACACCAGTAAATGTGATAAGTGGAATTGATGGGAAAACATCGGTCTCCATTGCTGTTGATCTTCTGGTAGGCATGGCAGGCATTAGTGGGGAAGATGTTAGGTATAGGACACAGAGGTAGGGTGTCCAGGATATTTATTGGGCTCCTAGTAAACACCACAGCCGCAGGCTTCTGCTGGGAGACTATTCTGGCTCCCAGTACAAGTCTGAAGCTTAGGATAGTTTAGCCTTGGCTGTATACAGTGCCACTGGTAGCTTGTGCACCGGAGAGCACTGTAGGCATGATTTTAATGACCTACTGAGGAGGAAGAGGAAATATTCTCGACTGTTCGGTGCAGGAATTTAGGGCTGCAAACATCCCACAGTTGTGTAAGTATCAACTAAAGAGAGTACTTGTAAGACATAAAAAGCTAAATATAGGCAAGTCTGATATGCATAATGCTCTTCTGTTCTTTTCTCTTCTTTCCTTAACTGCCAGAGATAGGGAGTTCGATGTCTGGGCCTATGAAACTCAATTGTAGAGACTGAGGGAAGCAAGTGGTATTTATGCAGCACAGGAGAAGTGTCATTGTAGCATTAAAAGATAAAGATAGATTTTTGGGGTATTTTATAGAGTGGTACCAAATTGAGCATGTGTATCCCAACTGTAAAAGCAAGTATGCATGCATTAGTCTGTAGCACAAACAAACTGTAAGATTCCAATATTAGACTTTAGCCAGAGGTTGTGGGTTCAAATACCACAATTCACAACTATACAATACTGTAATTTCTTTAATAATATTTACATTAAATTAAAACCTCTATACCAGTAGCATAAATGCCCTGCTGTAAAGTGTAATCTGTAAAACTGGAACACGCATATGTGCAATATATGCACATTTCAAAGATTACTTGCAGCAATCCGCAGTAGTGGTGCTGTGGTAGCATTGTTGCCTCACAGCAAGACGTTGTCCCGTTCGATTCTCAGCTAGAGCGTCTTCTGTGTGGAGGCATACGTGAATGGGCATGCCTTTGTTGAAGGTTGTGCATCAGAGCTGGTAACTCGGCACGTAAAAATCCACTATCAAACATTAGCTGACCGGAGTTCTGCTGTGGCGACCCCTAACTGGGATAAGCCGAAAGACACAACAACTTGCAGCAATCTGTAGTATAGTATGTATCTGTTAGGAGGTATACTTAAATGTAAAACTCAAGATAATAGAGATGTATAATTATATTAATGCTTTGTATGTCACATATGATGGTACTAATTTTATCACTTTTTCCTCTCACCCCAGCCCTTATCTCTCTTTTTTTTATTTTCTTTATTTTTATTTTATTGTATTTTATTTTTCAAAATATTTTTATTTTATTTTATTTTTAAAAATTATTTTTTATTTTATTTTACTTTTTTTTATTTATTTTTTTACTTTTATTATGTGTCATCAAAATGTGTCCATGTCATCCATATGTACCACATCACTAAATGCTCCACAGCACAGCGAGGTAAGCCAGCTTCAATGGATCAGCCTGCTCCTGGTCAACCGGCTCCAGCACTGATGCCCAGCATGTCTGGGAGCCAATCAGGTAACACTGCCTCTGCTGCCCCTGTATTATCTGCACCCTCAAGTAGTCCTGTCTCAGAGGCTGGTTGTGCCCTCCAGGAGCAGTGGCGCAGGTGATGATTTCATCTCCCAGGGCTGGTGCATAGGGTGATGCATGCCTACGCCAGAGGGAGAGGCTGCTCCCCCTCATGTTCAATAGGAGGAGGTGACATCAAGCACTCCACCTACCTGCAGAGTAGGGTGATAGTGATGATAGTCCAGTGGATAAGGACTCAATTTTTACTGTCTCCAAGCTTGGCAGCCATGGGACCAGGATGTCCCCACCCTCACCCCAATCATGGTGTCCCCCAAACTTTTATATCCATCACCATCACTGTCTTTTGTCTTGTTTGTCTTGAATGTCTGGAATTGCTTCCTCACCTACTCAACTTACCTGACCCAGACATATATATGTGCCTTCCCCAATATTCCTCTCTCTCTCTCTCTCTCTTTCTCTCTTTCTCAAATAAAAATAAATGGGCACCTGTCCCACAAAAAAAAAAAAAAAAAATGTCCCATACATAGGTCTCCATTTTGCACACGTCTACCTGACACACTTGCTTTAGTTCAATTGGTTATACAACATGACTGTGTTGTGGTCACCCCTTTCTCTGGAGGTGACAGTCCAAATTCAGTTAATATTCTGCACATATTTTGAGTTTACACTGATAAAGAAATGGATAGCTATGGTTCTTTCCTACCTTCCTCCTGCACATTCCTGCCCTGCTTTTCCTTTGTTCTGTACCCTGCTTGCTATCCATTTCAACACTCTTCTCTCTACCCCATTTTCACCACTTTAATATGATAAAAAAAAATAGAAACACACACAACACACATAGGTATCAAAAAAGGCAATGGATCTCCACACTTTTTGTCTCCATGTTTGTGCGGAAGTGTGCAAAGCACACCATCTCACAGCAACATTGAGCAGCAGCAAAATGCTGCATTTACTTTCATGAAATGCCGCTTAAACCCACTGCACTATGCCAACACACAGCAATACATGCACTATAAGAATTCATGTCATTGCATTAGCAATGTTTAATTAAAAGTATTAGATACACCTGGATTGGAACCCAGTACTGTCTGGGCCCAATAAGAAATGTATTCATGCATTAACAGGTGCTGCCACAGAGTCACTTAAGCAGCAGTTGTGTTTCATACACTCAATAATAATTGTTAGACTTTAGAAATGTGGCTCGCATTTGTGCACTGCTTACCTATGTGCAAATGTGTATCTCACATGTGTATACACTTTGCCAACTGTTGAACAAACCTGCTGCTTGCCGTGCTATGGACAAGCAATTATTATTATGATTAGGTATTACTGTTCTTTACTGTCAATTTCCTGTCTATGGCATTAAATTACATGTAAACATGTTACATACTGAAGGCCCTATATAACAATATGTCACATTTTACAATGCAGCCATGTGTTGCCACCCCCTCCCAAGCACTGCAACCCTGGTGTCGCATTACTTTTTTCACACATAAATTACCTACACTACAACAAGTAATATCAAGTGCTGTGTGATATGCAATGCACATCAATCTGGTAACAAGTAGAACTACAACTATTCACCCATAAGCCAAAAAAGCCTCATCTGTAAGGCTAGGGAAGGAATCAACATGGGACTTATCTGCAGGGACATACATAATCTTCAACACACTTGACCCCACCCATTTTCTTTTTGTCAAGGGTAGATCTTGCTTATTAAATCTTGTGGACTTCTTTGATACTCACCCCAAATACCTGGATGAGGGATAACAGGACATACCGCCTATGCTGAGCTATTCAAGGCCTTTGACACTATCCTCCATTCATGTCTCATAGTGAAGATCTCCCATCTAGGAATTTAGCCATACATACTAAATGGATAGCCAACTGGCTCACTGACAGAACACACACTCTCAAAGTTGGGGACTGCTTCTCCACCACTAGCCACTTACCAGTGGAATACCACAAGGATCTGTGCTGGACCCTCAACTGTCTGGAAACTACTTCCCTGAAGCACAGGCAATGGTAGATGTCCTGTGGTTTACTAAGTTTGCAGATGACTGTGAACTGCACACAGTCATATAGTGTCGCCCCAATGATGGTAACATATTACAGAAGAGGCTGACACAGACAAAATGATTGGTGCCAAACTTATGGACTAAAGCTTAAAGCAGATAATGCCTCATTGTCACCACTGGCAATGAAGTACCCCTGCTAGTTATGATATACATTGCACCCCTCTAAGCTCAAACACAGTGTTGTGAAACTTAGGAACATGTGTTGATAGCAATCTACATTTTCATCACTATGTGTCCATAGTGGTGAGGCACACATTCTGCATTGCGCACCTCATGCATATGGGCATCACATCCAGGACCAGGGAGGTCATAGCTCTGCTTTACTCTACCCTTATCAGACCACTAATTGACTACAATGCTCCCTCTTGTCTGTACCTTACCAGACACTTGCAGCAACTGGAAAGGTTTGGAACTGGGGGAATCTAGGGCCTCCAAACATGACATACATGGAAAGACTGAAAAAACTGTCACTGTACTCAATATCATGCAGGCTGCTGAGAGGTGAACTGTGCCTAGCCTACAGTGCAAGCTCAGACCCTGCCCTACTGGAAATGCCAGACATCTGCAAATGAAATGGGACAAGAATAACTTGCTCCAGGTTACTGAACCTAGTCTGTGACATAAACAGAACATGCTGGGGAAACAGATATATCCCCCAGCAATTGACACTCGTCTGTAATAGGCTCCCACTGCATGTGAATCAGTGCTCCTTAATGATTCTGTTCAAGTGCAATCTTGACTACTGGTTGGGTGATTGTAAAGTCACCTCTGGGGTGACAGCTATGTTGCTCATGGATAGGGCCAGTTGCTGCTGCTGCTCATAAAATTGCTCTGCTAACAATGACCATCTAACTATGCTCAATAAGGGTACTTGTGTTTTTACACAGCTAGGCTTGAAAACACCCTTGGGCCATTAGGCTAGAAGCCTCCTATGAACCTATGCAGGCCTCCCAACATCTTCATTCCCACATGGCCTGCTGTTGTCACATTTTACACTAATGGTATTCATGTAATTGTGTTGTGTGTAGACAGCTCATACTGGTGTCTAATTATTTCTATATAATTGTGCGGTTACTGGTGAATAGAATCACATTAGAAAACCACGACAGAGTGCTGCTCGCTATATTTTTATCTGTGACTCCATAACTGTTAGAGGTTTCGTCTAACAGATGTTTTTCCAATTGGCTCAGTATCTGCATATACTAGTAGTTGGTTCAAGACATATTTTCCTGCATGCAGTAGCTATTTGCTCAGTTTGTTTTTTGTAATCTTTATAATCTATCTTTACCATCTCAAAAGTGCTTACTCCTCTCTGTGCTCTTCTTTTCTAGACCTAACACCACTCTTAAGTATTCAACTGCGGTACCACCTTTATCATTCTTATAAGAAAAGCGCAGTCCGGGTCTGAACTGTCTGCAAACAGCTAAAGTTAACTTCGAGTATGTGTCTACCTGTTTGAGCCAATATTCATTTTCCCCTGGAGAGCACTCTGCTTAGGCTTGTAAGCAGCCCCCCCCCCACACACACATACACACACACACACATACACTCATCTTTCACTTTCTCTCTTATTACCTTCTGCTAGCAAATAGTATCCATAACTGATCAATACTGTGTGTTTGTTAATTTAATCTGGGACCACAGTAGCCTACTGATACAAGGTTATCCTGTTTTTCCACCTGAGAAATGGTTAAGAAATGACTTACAGTTTCAGAGCAGTCCTTGGTCAATTGTGATTGTTTCTTAAACACAAACTTGTCTTTGCTTTGGCTCATTAGCAGCAGTACAAAGAACTGCCTGCTCACACCCTTGTTTTCTCCTCCCCCTTCCCTGTTTATTACCTTAAGACAATCCCAAAGTTAATAAATATTACCTGTGGCAGGCACCATTTTTAAAACTACAACCACCCTTGTCACTATCATATGTTCATTTATCAGTTAACTAACAGGGTCTCTACCCGCTTCGCTCCCCACCCTGCCCCCTATTCCCTCCCGTCCCCAGTGGTCCCACTTTTATTACACTCACAAACCCCACCCATCTTTCCAATAGCCAACCACAGCACTAACCCAACACTACCTCCTCCATCTTCCCACTACTATCACACCTCCTCAACTAACATGCACAAGCATACCTTACCTATGCTCATTGCATGCACTCTCCTTGCATATCTTACATCCTACCAAAGCTCCATTATTCCCCTACTCAACCACTACCACTGTACTGCTACTCACACCACCACTCATGTCTCACCCTCACTCAGCTCCCCTCCCACCAGCTCAAGAACCATCCCTATGCACCCCCCACACATTCTACCAACCATATTATTCAAACATAAAGCATCCCTACAACTTAACATAGTAACCCTCCCACCATACCTATTAACCACAGAGCGCAATCATAAAGTTTCCCTTATAAACAAACACAATCAAAAACTGAGAAAACTAATAACCTCATGCATATCAAAACTAGCCCTAAGTGGAGACATCCACCCCAACCCTGGCCCTACCATCTCCAACCCCAATCCTCATAATCAGACTAGAAACCACAACGTCTCTCATATTACAGCCAATAGAAAGCCAAGTGACTTCCTTCTGCTTAAATATTTGAAGTATATCCAACAAAGTCCATGAACTCCATGCCACCATAGACTTGTACTCCCCAGATATAGTCATCCTGACAGAAACCTGGCTAAAACCTCACATTACCAGTGAGCAAATTCTCCCTACAGGTTACGGCATACTAAGAGTAGACCGGCTAAACAAGAAAGGAGGCGGTGTAGCTATAATATTTAAACAGCATCTAAACATCCAGATCTTAAAATCATCAGCTCCACAAATAGGCAATGAAGAAATAATATATACCAACCTCAAAATAAACCAAAACAAAACCATCAACATAATTGGATGCTACTTCCCACTTGGCCAAAACTTCCCACCACTAGAAAACCTCCTCAGCTGGTCTATATCACCATCTCCCCCAAGAAAGATCATTTTAGGTGATTTCAATATTGACTGGTAATCCTGTTCTGGCGACCATCCAACCCATCATGTAAACCTTCATGGCTTCACCCAACTAGTCCAGTCACCAACCAGGATAAATAAAAACTCCAGCAAACACACTACCCTGGATTGGATACTAGTTAGTAAGAGCCACCAGTCATATATAACAGGCTGCTTATCAGATAGCCTCAGTGATCACTCCCCAACATTCCTACTCAAAAAATACCTATACCAAGCTAAACCTGTCATCTACCATCAAATACGTAAAAAACTAAACTTTAACCCACTCACATTCATCTCATCCCTCAAAGAATGTAACTGGCATCATCTAAAGTACCTCAGTCTTGATGACGCAGTTGAATTTTTTAATACTACCTTCCTGAGCATCCTTAATTACCATGCCTCCATAAGACTTTCCAGAACTAAAGCACAGCCCTCCCCATGGCTACAGAAAACCACTAAGTCAGAAATGAAAAACAGGGATAAAGCCTGGGAGCACTGGCGCAAACCCAAAACCCCCTCAACTAGACAGAAATTCCTAGAACTACGCAATAGAGTCAAAAAGCTAATAAAACAGGACAAATTCCAATACTACCAGTCTGCCCTAGACTCCTCACAACACAGCCCCAAACAATTCTGGTCCTCCATAAATTCCATCCTCCAACCAGGTAAAGCCAGTACCCCTCCTCCTAACATCCCTCACTCCTCAGAAAATATTGCTACCTCATTCAACACACTTCACACAAACCATACTATCACTAGCTAAACAACACAACCCCCCTCCCCTCCAACCCACACCTTCAACTAGTAATCTCCCCACTGCCTTCTCTTTTTCTCCTGTACCTACCTCCAACATAAAAATCTCTTAACTAAACTTAAGCCCACCAAATTAGCAGCAGACAACCTCCCAAATGAATAACTACAAATCGCAGATGATGCTCTGGCCTACCCAGTATCCATCTTGATTAACCAATCTCTGTCAGAAAGTTACGTTCCCACACTGTGGAAAGTATCACATATAATTCCCCTCCACAAAGGTGGACCCTCCACAGAACTAACCAATTACCACCCCATAGCTATTCTCTCTTCACTCTCCAAAATACTAGAGAGATGCATACACTCTCAGGTCTCAGACTACCTCCTTACTAACAACCTCCTTTCCAATACTCAGCATGGTTTCCGTCCAAACCATAGCACCACCACTGCCTTACTCTCCTTTACTAACACTATCCTTCAGCATAAAAACAATGGCTATCTCTCCTCTGCTACTTTCCTAGACCTATCTAAAGCATTTGACATGGTCCCACACAAACAACTTATCTTTGTCCTCAATAACCTATCCTTCTCTCAATCAGTCACCAACTGGTTTCAGAGATACCTGTCTGACCGCCAACAATCCATTGTATGGCAGAATGACATATCTCCCCAACTACCTGTCACTATAGGGGTTCCCCAAGGATCCATCCTTGGACCCCTACTCTTCTCTGTTTTCACCAATAATCTAGCCTCTGCCACCAAACATGGCACACTCATACAATACGCAGATGACTCAACCATCATCTGCTCAGCCCAGTCCTTACCCAAACTGTAAAAAGTCACACAGGAAGCCTTTTCCTCTGTTGAAACTTAGTTATCCGATGCCCAATTAATACTCAACCCAAACAAAACTAAACTACTCATCTTCCAACCCACCAAAGATACTCAAAACAACTCTCATTTTAACATCACAGCAAAAGACAGCACCTCTATATACCCAACCGAACACACCAAATTGCTAGGAGTGGAAATAGACAATAAACTAAAATTTGACATTCACATATCCATGACCATAAAAAAAGTCCACAAAAAACTAGGAGCATTATACAGAAATAAGCAACTTCTCCCCAAAGCAGCAAAGATTTCAATAGCAAATTTCTACCTTATCTCCACCCTACTTTATGCCTCTCCATTATATACCAACCTAAGGCAATGCGATCTAAACAAGCTAGAGACCTGCTACAACAAAATCACCAAATTCGCCACAGGGGCATCCTACCGTAGTCACCACTGTCTCTCACTTGCTGAACTGGGCTGGTTTGAACTACCTCACCTCCTTCAATGGTATCAACTCTCACTCACCCACAAACTAGTAAACCATCCACTAAATGTCCCATCCCTCCAGAATCTACTCCAACCCTATCGCACCACCAGACCACTAAGATCCAGCAACAAAAATCACTTGCAGATCACTAAAGCCAATAACAATGCTGGTGAAGCACTATTCACTTGC
>NC_056742.1:20547819-20750319 GCF_019279795.1 Protopterus annectens | reverse complement strand
CAGACATTTGAGCTTCAAACTTCATGCTCTTCAATAAATTCATGCTACTGTAAAACCTATTATTCTATCAACTTTCTATGTTTGAAAGAGCAATATTTAAATCTGTCCCTATTTTGGGCCTTTTTCCCCCCATTATTTATGGCTTTATCCAGATTTATTGCTCAAAGAAGTTGAGAGGTATGTTTGAGTTTCATTCTACCACATTTCTATGAGACATCCATGTCAAATATGTCCTGGTTAATTGTCCCCTCATTATGTTGGCCTTTTTGCAGATGTGTTGAACTAACAGATTGAGAGCTTTCTGTGAAATCCTGGTGATCATTGCAGCATTCCATGCAAAGCCACAGGCCATACATGCTCTGCTTTAAACATTATTGCTATCCATGTTCACTTACATAGTTTCCTGGCCAGCAGCACTGTTGCCGGCCATGAAACCTAGCTTAGACCTGACGCATGGCATGAATATGCATTGCGTAGTGCTGCTCACTGCCACTCACCTCACACCACAGTGCAAACATTCCTCTGTGTAGGCTTCACGCACAGCCTACACAGACTTTATTGAATCCTGGGGTTTATGAGAGAGAGATTATTAAATGGCTTCTGTGTGCAACTGCACACAATTGTTGAAGTAAAAGATTACAGAGAATAAGAATCAATTTGCTAGAGACTTTTAAAATTTTGTTCAGGGACATGAGTTATTCTTGTCTATATTCACTTATAAGTAGACAAATCCAAAACAAAAACTTATAAAATAAATCTTGTACCCTGTAAATATCCAATTCCTATGCTGGTCATTGCCAAAGAGTAGCTTCAGTCATGCAACCATAAATATGTCTTCATGAATTAATTGATGATGGAGTAACATAGGGATAGAATTAGTAAGTAAACAGGATTTTTTGCTTTGTTTACTAACTGCATTATGCCAGTCCTTTCATTTGTTTTCCAGTTTTACTAGAATTGTACAATGGCAGCTACTGATTTCAGTTGTTTAATTATACTGCATTGGTGCAAGAAAGACAATTACATCTCTCATTTATCAGACAGGCAATAGGACCTTCAGCTGATGAGGGTCACTGCAAGGAGGAGGGTTCCCTTTTCCCAAAGCTGCAATGGTCTAAGAGTTAATTACAATAAGTATCTGGCATACCAAGAACACAGAGCTCCACATGGTGCATGCTTGGGGTTTCTACTCTACAGCAAAATTCTGATTCTTTGCACATTTTCACGAGTAGACATTTCATCTAGACCTTGGCTAGCTTGTAGATGTAAAAAAGTGGATGCCTGCCATATGTCTTAGAGCATAAACTAATGCATCATAAATATTAATAATAAAAAAAAAACTTTCTTAACCACTAAAGTGGTCCTCCATGTCACGTCTAACAAAAGTGTATTACATTATAATATAGCAGAGAACATCACAGTTTAACCCTTCATGAAGAAAACTAGTTACCAATTACAGCCACTCTTCAACGAAATGAATTTATCGTTGAGCCCCTTGTGGACACTAGCCTCTTTTGCATCAAAACCCCACACAAAACAAACACTCCCTTAGAACCCTAGTCAGGCTGCCTTTCTACAAAGTTGTTGGGGGGGTAAGGCATTCAGGAACATTGTAGCAGCTGCCTGGAACTCACTGCCTGAAAACATATGGAGCACAAAGAACTACTGAACAATACCCAGCATTTAGGAGGGAGCCGCTAAAGCACACGAGAGAAGAATCACAAGATAATTACTTTCTAGTCAATGAATAACAAATTTACCTAATGCAATTTTCTAACCATATATGACAAATTAGTATCTTTTTATTCTGATTGTTCATGATGCATCGTTTCAACTTGATATATTTAAAACTAGGGAGGGGAACACCATGCAGCTTAGTGAATTGGAGTGTACTAAACCCTCTGGGATGCCAATATGTAAAAGTGAAAATAAATGTTAAACAAATCCAAAATAAAAACTTATAAAATAAACTTTATTCAAAACATTATATATGCTTAAGCACTTTCATCTCATATTTTTTTTACAAAGGACTTCTTCAAATTACATTAACCTCCTGCCTATTAAAAACGTAGATATCACACTAATGAGCGAATGCAATTTAAGACATACTCAAATTGCACAAATTGCATACACCACTATATGGTGTATCACAAAGTGATGAAAAATAAAGAATAATAATAAAAATAATAAACAATAAATATGAATAAAACATATATAAATGTTATATAATATAATTAAAGCTTAGCAGCCCTCAGTTGTAAAGCTGGGTACATGGAAATGTGGTTGGTAATGCCTGGCTTATGTGAAAGATCCAGCTTGACCATCAATAAAACTCTTGGTATTCCAAGCTGGTTTCCCAGGCACCTCCTTTCAAACTGGGTTCTACAATGTCTAAGATCCCAAAAAAAAAAAAAAAAAAAAATTAAAATGGACACACGACAAAGAATGTTTATACAGAGCATTTTTAGATTTTTTTTTTGTCTTAATGTCATATAAATGCTTGTATATTCTTTTTCTTAGGGAACATTCAGTCTTCCCAATGTAAAATGCAGGGCAGCTGTTGCCATGAGCTAAATACACCACCCTGCTCATGTTACAATTACCTCTCTGAAGCTGAATTTTATCAGATAAAGTGTTATTCAAAGAAATACTATCCCCCTCAAAAATAAAGGAACAGTATAAACATCTCCAACATTTGGTGGTACCCCTATTATCAAAAATATTGTCGTACTTTTTAACAGGCCCTCTTTCAAACATTTTCTTTAAATTTTTACAATACTTATGTACAAAAATAGGTTGTCCCCCCCAGTTATTGACGACATCTGTATTACTTTTAAAATATTCCAGCTACTCCAGATTATATTAAAAACTTCCTGTGTTGTCCCTTGATATTTTAAAATAAGGGACCTTTCCCAAAATTGGGATTAATTTACAGACAGAACTCACACGGTAAGAATAGTGGGCTCCAAGACTGGCTCTAAATCAGTCACAAGTTGTGTCCCGCAAGACTCGGTCCTGGGATCCCTACTGTTCGGCATATACTTCTCAGAAGTACAGGCAAACACAGGAGAACTACGGCTAACCATCTCTGTGGAAATCAGCTCATCACAATCATTTCCTAATAAAAGTTTAAAATCAGGCATTCTGTGGTCAGACACTTCTTTTATTATTTTCTCCAAAAGGTGGAGGGGATATCCCCTCTCCTTCAACGTGTTCTTGGTTTGTCAGTCTCACTTAAAAAAAGTTAATTATCAGAAATCATGTGGGACAAACTGATGAACTGCACATTTACCAACTCCGCCTTCTGTTTTTATGGATGGAAGCTTGTAAAATGTAAATATGAATTACTGAAGGTGGGCTTACGATAGATGGTGGATACAAATCTACCTTCTTTGGTGTATATGGTATCATCCAAATAATTAGTGAATTCCTTGTTATAAGTGTAGGCAAATCTGAGGAATTCAGTAGTCAAATACAAATAATCAACAAATTGCTCAACCATGTCTTGAGGGCTGTTCCATAAAAAAAAAATGTCATCAAGATGTCTAAGGTATAATTTACAGTTGTGGAAGTGAGAGTTATCTTTAAAAACATAGGGAGTCTTCCAGTGATAAAGAACAAGATTAGTAAAAATTGGAGCACAGGCTGCTCCTTGCAAAAATCGGGGCACAAAGAATTTGTTTATAGAGTTCTCCTTAAAAAAATAAAAACAAATGCTGTCCAAAATCAATTGTGTCATCTCAGTGAGTAACCTGATATCCTTCCCAGATAAAAAAGTATAACAAAGAAGAGTTTCTGCAAAAGAGTTCAGTCTGGTATCCTGAGATATACAAGTGAACAAAAAAAAAAACAAGTCGATGATAAGGAAGCCCGAATAATCATTGCAACAAATATTTTGAAATCTTGTTAAAAAAATCCCACAAAGCCTTCAATAGATGTGGGGTGCTGGAAAAAATGGGTTTCAGTAAGTGGTCTATATAAACTGCCAATGGATAAATCTTTGACTGTTGTGACACTATGACTGGTCTCAGTGGAGGATCTCCAATATCTTTGTGCACTTTTGGTACCCCAAAGATAGTGGGGGTCACTGGAAGTGCATTAGTAAGAAAACTGAGGAGAGTTTCATAACTTACCCCCTACAATAGTAGGTCCTGTAGGTGGAGACCACTTTTCCTGTAGGCAATGTTGACCTCATTAATAGATACATGGGTATAGGTTTCAAAATCTTGCAACATTTTGCCTACATAATCAATAGTATTGAAGATCACTGTACCACCCTCTTTGTCAGGTTTCATTACCCTGATGGATCTGTTGTTTCTCAGGGAATATAGAGTGTCTCTTTCACCAACAGATACATTTCCATAAGAAGAGAACTTGAAATTCTTTTGTATCAATACAAGTCAAGTTCACAATCTCTCTCAAATGTTTGTACAAGTGGATTAATAGGTGGTACAAATACTCTTTTTATGCACATAGGTATTGACACCTTGATGACTGTAGTACCCATTGAACATAATGGCTAAGTTCAAATTATGGGTAAAATTTTTTTGCTCAGTTAAGGTCTCCACCAAATCAAATTTCTGAGTAGGTATAAAAGTAAAACCTTTTTTCAAGTAAAGAAATGTGATCCAAAGTAATAGTCATGTTACTCTGGTTATATATTTTATATCTTTTGTTTTCATGTACAACAAAATCTGTGATGTTTATACAAAAACCATCCTCAGTTAATACACCCCCAGTACTTAATGCCTTCTCTTCTGTCTCTTCCAACCTTTTCTTCAGTCTTGTTGCAGTCCCAGAAATTCTGGTCCATACCCTGATTCGCCAATCTTTGGAGTCTCTGGGGTGATGGTAATTCTAAAGTGTCATTGATAACATGATGTTCTCCACAAAAGTAGTAAACCAATATCATCCCACTCTGGAACCAGGTCATTAGTCTGTACTTCTCTGTAACCTAAATCAGTGCCCTTTCTGTCCTAGGCATTTAATCTGGTGTTAATTAAAGTCCCTCTGATGATGTGGGGTGTCCTATTTTCATATTGTTTAAGGTTCCTTAGTATTTTTTTATATTTCCTTTTTTTATCTGTTCCATTTACTTAAAACTAAATGCATAGTTTACACATTATAAAAACGTTTGCAGTATAAATACTAATAACCTGTAAGCTAGACTGTTTTCAAAGCAACTTCTATACAAAAGTCCTCAGTTAATTCACCCCAAATGGTTCCTGTGAAAAGTGTCTTCTGTTACTCAGTTAACAAAATTAAAATAAATACATGTGCAGCTAGTGTAAGTTGCACAAAGCAAAAATTGTGCCTTTTTTGCATGGAAAAAACAGCCTCATACCCCTGTGTTGTAGATTTTACCCTCCATACCATTGTACTGCAACAGATGATTTCTATGGCCATTCAAGCATGGGCAAAGGAGAAACACCTGCTAGGATAAATATACTGCATGCATGAATTGTGATCTTGCAACGTAAGTTCTATAAATTATAAGCACAGTAACAGAAATGTATATTTGGAGAAAAGGGATCAGGAAGTTATGATGCAGATGGTATTTTGTAATAGTGATATTTGTTTAACACCTGTTACCTGGGGTATAAAAGGACTGATTTCAGCTACTGCCTAGGCCACAAAGGAAATAAAATAGAGCAATAGAATTCAAATATAATTCATTTTAAGATGAAACAATCAAAACAAGCCTACACACCAATAATTCAACAATATTCAAGATGATTAGCAATATAATAAAATACAAATAATGTTCAGATCTGGAAATTATATGATAAATAATACATTTAAAACCAGAAGTTAAAAAGTGAAAAGAGAAAGTAACCATACAAAAGAGTAGCAGTAATAATTAAAAAGGAAGATTAAAAGAAGCATACACTATGTGAGGTTTACCTAGGAGACAATTAGATAAATAGCATATAGTAAGAGCATAAGGGTCCATATTATATATTCGAAGCTTCAAAATTTAGAATCTCATTTGTTCAAAAAAATATGAGCGGAACTTGAAACCTTGATTATATAATAAAAAAGTTAAAAAAAAAAACTTACCATAACACTCTGAGCAGAGGGGCAAGCCCCCCTGCACCCCACGTGGGGGCTGTGCTACCCACACCACCCCCTACTTAAATATACCAACTCCGAGACCACACTTTAGTGCAGGAAAATGGAAATGTTCCCATTCTGCGCGTATGGAGACGTTGCCTTTCACCTTCAAACTTTTCAGAGTTTGATCATATGGTGTCGACCATATGACATTCGAACTTTGAAACGTTCGGCAATTTAATAGGGACCCAGAGCATAAGAATAGCATTTGCAATTAGCTCCAAACATTAAGTGATCACATAGTTATAGTCTAAACCACTTAATTTCAGTGCATTTCTTGCCTGAAACAGAGTTCATCCCAGTTCTTTAGTCCTAAACAAAGAAGGCATGGCCACTTGCATGTAGTATATTAGCACATCTATGCAGTGCACTGCCAATATTTCAACAGGATCTATGTGAATAAAGGAATTGCTTTTGGCTCATTGGTAGTTACCAGGCTTGCAGTTCATGGGACCATTGTGGAGCCTAGCCCATATTCCCAGTTTTCTGGTTAAATGACTGGCCTAAGGTCACACAACATGCAAATGAAGGCTGAGGAATCAAACCCTGTACCACAGGAAATACAATTCTCAGATTTAACCCTGCCAGATAATTTACAATGTTTTTCACCTAACAGTAGATCATGGTCTAGTTTTAACAGCTAACAAAAGAAGAAATGTAGTAACAACTTAGAGCATTCCTAAAACCTTTTTAAGGTTGGACAATGATGTATATAGCAATATGAACCTGAGAATCCTTTGGAAAGAGTCTGATCATTATGGAAGTTACTGGAATGGCTTGGTGACCACTAGAGGGATTTCATATCCAAACTGAGCATCCAAAATATCCTTTCCAATGGCAGACCTAGTCTCAAGTATGAATGGTCAGGAGACTTTACAGCACCAGAACAGCATTTTATAGATTATTGACTTAAGGGGTTCCAAAGAGACTTCCAGTGTTAGGGGGTTATGAGTCCAACTATTGCCTTATGTGTCCAAATGGAGAAGCAGTCTAAATACAAACATTTGCTGTCATACTGATTGCCTAGTTAGACAAACTGCTTTAATCCTGCCTGTCTGCTGCTCTAAGTGATACTGCTTTATTTTTTGGCATTAGGCAAGGAAGGCAAGCTGTGAGAGAAGTGGCAAACACTTCTTTAGCTATGTTAAGAATCTAAGTGGCAACTCGCAGATATGCACTGAACTAGTGCAAAATAGCACAAAATATACTGAACCTACTGATATTGCCAACATCCTGGCAGATAGATTCAGTGCAAATGCCACCGCCCTCTCACCTCCAAAAGGGCCTACAACAATACCGAAAAAGTGTAGTGTCCCAAAAATCACAGACACACAGGTGAAAACAGCCTTTTCAAAAAACAAAAACACAGTGTCAATGGGACCAGATGGTGTCCCAGGCTGTGTCTTGCATGAACTACAGAATGAACTAACCCCCACCTAAACATGCTGTTCAACCTCAGCCTCTCCGCAGGCTACGTGCCCATAAAATGGTGCACAGCAACGTTTATTCCTCTCCACAAAGGAGGGGTCACAACTGACCCTGGTAACTATCACCACATAAGCCTGACTAGCCTGGTCTGCAAGGCTATGGAACTCATTAACAAAGACATTGAAAACCTCCAAACACTTGATCCAGCTCAGTTTGGCTTTGTTAAGGGCAGATCATGCCTACTAAACCTGGTTGACTTTTTCGAGACAGTCACCAAGGCCATAGACGAGGGAAAGGTGGTTCACACAGCCTACCTTGACCTCACCAAGGCTTTCGACACCATTCCCCACTCAGGTATTACAGAAAAACTCACCAGCCTGAACATAAACCCATACGTCACGAGATGGGTTGCCAACTGGTTTACAGACAGAACTCAACACGGTAAGAATAGCGGGCTCCAGGTCCAGCTCTAAACCAGTCACAAGTGGTGTCCCACAAGGCTCGGTCCTGGGACCCCTACTGTTCGGCATATACTTCTCAGAAGTACAGGCAAACACAGGAGGACTATGTCTAATCAAGTTCGCCGATGACTGCAAACTGGGAGCCATAATTGACTCTCCGGCTGACACAGACAGCCTCCAAAAGGGCCTTACTGAGACAGACACCTGGTGTCAAAGTCATGGCCTCAAGCTAAATGCCAAAAAATGCATAGTCATCCCATTTGGGAAAAACAAAACACCCACAAATTACCACATAGGTTGCAGCCCCCTTAATACAGAAGAGGTCATAAGAGATCTGGGGACCCAGGTAGATAGTAATCTCTCCTTTGACAATCATATTGCCAAAGTAGTTAGGAAATCCTTTTATGTGGCCCATCTAATTACTAAAGGGTTCGCATCTAGAAATAAAGAAGTTATAGTGCCCCTCTACTCGTCACTCATTAGACCCATCATAGAGTACAATGCCCCATTTGGGATGTACCTCACAAGACACTTCCAACAGCTGGAAAGACCACAAAAGTACCTCACCAAGAGGATTACTGGTCTCAAACATATGTCCTATGCAGCCTGACTGAAAAAACTCCAGCTGTACTCAGTGGCATATCACTTACTCTGAGGTGATCTCTGCCTGACTTACAAAGCCATGTTCAACTCAGAATTGATGGACATGTTCCACCTAAAGAAATCTAAGTCACTGCGAGCCACGCGGTCTAGTGAGCTAAACCTCGCCACAACAATAAATAAAACATGTTGGAGGGATAGATTCCTGTCACAGAGACTCCCAATGCTTTGGAACAAAATTCCAAACTATGTCAGGCAGAACCCCTCACTAACACTCTTCAAGAGAAACCTTGACGAGTGGATGGGTAACAGAAAATACACCCCTGGGATCACTTCATTGGCTCTGCTTGACAGAGGATCAGTTAATTAATCAATGGGGCAGCGAAAGCCGACACACTCTAGCTAGGCTTATAAATGCCCTCGGGCAGATAGCCTAGTACCTACCTATGAACCTATAAAATATCAGATGAGTTAAGATTCTTTTCTAAATCATAGTGCTGAAAAAGGAGCCCAATATTGCTACAGCAGACCTATCAAAGAGGGAGCATATGAATCAACCAATCAAACAGTACTAAAACCTGCCTTAGTCAAGGACAGAGGTTTGTTATGAATCACTAAGTCAAAAGCATCAGTTAGATACTTTGAAAAATACTTTCTGTAAGGAATCTATTATCCACAGAATGAATCCATTGAAGTCAAAATGAATCTCATTGTATACCTAAACAAGTAAAGCCATGCCAGCAAGTGGAAAAGTGGCCACACTCACAGTATATTTAAATGCCTTTTGAATGACCAGGTTTTCAAGTAAACCGACTAATGAAGGTAGATGAGAAATAAGCTTAAAATTAACAACAGAAAACAGAATTAATGTTTTTGGCAAGAGGAAAGTCAAAACAATTTCCGACAGTCTAAAACTGATAATTCTTTACAGAAGAAAAAATCAAGGCTTGAAGACATCTAATAGTAAGCTAGCCTGGACTGTTAGCCTATCATAAAATAGACATCTGCTTAAGTGACACCATTTTTAAGTGGAATTAATGACAAACTAATTAATCATTGGTAAAAGCAGCGCTACAAGCAAAAATATGTAACAGTGGCCAGTTCAGGAATGCATCTTTAAAGGCTTCTGATAGAAGAATGCCACTTGAATGTGACTGCAGGTATACCTGACCATACAACAGAGGATAACTCAGGCAAGCCCCTGAGCTATGCTTAAATTATACTTCTTTGTCATCAATGCACCATGTTTGGCAAATTGTTTTGTCATGTAGCTCCCTGTTTATAATATGCTGGTTGCTCTCAACCTTCTTAAATTAAGGTAGCAATCTTTTTTAGTCTAAATAGCTGTTGTGTAAAACAGTAATGGGTAGAGCTTCTTACTCAGTAAATCTTATGGGAATGATTGCACTGAACCAAGGAGATGTAGTAATATTTTAGTGGATATTATTCATTTAGCAGAGATAAAGGAAATAAAGAAAATATGAAATGGATATGTATAGTGACAGGACTACATAAGAACACAATTGCTGTGTACTGCTGTGGGTATACTACCATAGGCCAAATACAAGCCTGACAATGGAGACAGATCAATATGAACTAATAACCAAGAAAACAAGCTGTCCTTCCAGTCAAACAACTTGAGCTGAATAAATTCCAAAACTTTTGGTAAATTATTACAAAAAAGACATGGATGTCGCTCATGTCTCTCTCTAACATAGATGACAAGCAGGCGGGGTATTTCCTTTAGATGCTTTAATATGTACAAACACATCAGGATGGATAGCAGCATCATAAAATACAAATGAACTGGCTAACAAACAGATCTTACATACATACATGCTTACATCTTAATGGCTTACTACAAAATGGCAGTCAGACTTGCACGCTCAGTATTTATACCCTTGTGCAAGCCATTGGATAGCTTCTTGAAGGGACATGCACACATATTGATCTACATCCTCCCTCTTAAAAAGATTGTCCTTTGTAAAAATATCAGAGTTAGACATGCATTACTATATACATTAGAAACAAAGTGTTCATGTCCAAGTTGCTTCATATTGGTTACAGGGTTTAGAGATGTGACCAAATCTCGTAACATAACATAACATAACATAACAATCTGGACCAAATTTAGCAATGGGGACAGTCCATAGTGCACAACTCATATTAGGAACTTCTGGATTTGTCACAGGAAAGGAAATGTCCTTTGGAGCTTCCTCAGGAATTGGAACACCGGACAACTCACTCTGAGATAGTCTTTCTCACAGGCGGCTGTGGCTTAGGCTCGGACACCGGTCTCAAATGTTTCCAATTCCACATAAAGACTGCTCCTTGTGATTCTACTATGTATGATCTCAACTCTGGACAAATATTCTTCATAAAACCAATTGGATCATAACTTTTGGACAATTGCATTCTTACCACTTCTCCTTCTCATAATGCATTGAGCAGTTTGCTGTTTTTTATCATAGTAGGACTTCTGGGTTAGGCATTTTTTCAACAGATTGGCTTTCACTAACCTGTTGTTCTTAACACATGGAACCAACAATTGACTACTGATTGATAATGTGGTTCTGGTTTGTCTCGACAGAAGTCTCTGAGCAGGTGAACTAAGATGTTTATCACGAGGAATATTTCTGAAATTCAAGAGATTCAGAAAAACATCAAAATTATCTTGCTTTGACTTCTCAAGTAACGGTTTTGCACTTTGAACTGCATATTCTGCCAAACCATTTGACTGCGGGTACTCAGGACTACTTGTGACATAAGTAATTCCCCATTCTTCAGCAAATCTTTTGAACTGTTGGCTTGTAAATTGCATGCCATTGTCAGAAATAACTTTGTGCTGACTACTACCATGCACTGGAAAATGATGTTTCATCTTAGTAATGACAGTATTGGATGCTAGTTTCTCAATTAAGTCAATCTTGAACCAACTGGAGTAAGTGTCTACTAACACCAAATAATGTTGACCATTCCACTCCAAAATGTCCATGGCTACTGTTGACCAGTGTAGTTCAGGAATCTGGTTTAGGTTAAGTGGTTCCTTCTGCTGATGTGACATTGCACTATTACATATAGAACAAGATAAAAGTGCTCTCTCAATGTCTTGTGGCATACAAGGCCAAAATACAAGTCCTCTTGCCCTTATTTTAGTGGAGTCAGTTCCTGGTGACCACAGTGCAAGAAAGTAATGTACTCTGGTTGCAAAGACTTTGGAGCAATTACTTTTGGACCTTTCATAATGATACCTTTGTCAGACAAAAATCTCATCTCTGCATGGAAAATAAGTTTGCACTTGTTGAGGTAAACTAGATTGCTTTGACTGCCATCCTTGATTGATAAAGTGGTTCAGGCTTTATAAAACTGGATCTATGGCTGTATGATCTCTCAACTCATCAAGATGTGTGGAACAAAAATGTCTCACTTCCATGACTTCAAAATCAATGTTCTCATTCTCATGCTGTTCTGTGTTGTTTCTGGGAGATCTGGACAATGTATCAGCAAGATAAAGAAGTTTGCAATCTCAGCATCATATGCTACAGTCGGGCTGGAGCTGAATGCATAGGCTTTCTCAAGATAGTGACTAGAGGTTGGTGGTCTGTTTTGATCTGAATAGGTCTACTATAAATTTAATCATGGAACTTTGAACATGTAAACACAATTGTCAAAAGTAAATAGGCAAACAACCAATGACCAGTATATGGGACAAATAACAAGAAAATAAGTAATTATAAAAAACACAAGTTCAGTCCCAGCAAAAAATAAAAACTCCAAATAAAAATTAAAACAAAGTTTAATCACACAAGGTAAGCGCTTTCACGGTTGGTAATCGCTCCATCAGACAACATCACATAAACACAATACAGTTTAAAAAGCAGTAATAGCCAATGAAAAACGCTGCTTAATTAATGGATAGAAAACAATTACAACATTTAAAGTGCTAGTATCTAATAAATACTCTAAAGGATCCCTAGTGCAAATTAATCCAAGTAGGAAGCATAATATACACAATCATAACATTAAAAATGCTCATATGGTATTAATGTTTAAGTGGTCTCATTTTGAAAAATGGTTTTAATGAAACCATATCATTAATCCCGGGGTAGGTGTCAGCCTTAAAAAATAAAATCCATTTCTGTTCGCATGCTTCTGTCTTACATTTCAAATCACCACACCTATTCCCTTCTGGTACCACTTCTAAAACAAAAAACTTAAAATAATGATCTCCCCCCACTTCAATTACATGTCTAGCCAAAGCACTAATACTATTACAATTCCTGATGTCACATAGATGTTCTAAATTCCTGTCCCTGAAGGGACGGTTCAGTTTCCCAATATAGTAGGAATCACATGCTACACACTTAGAGTAATATACAATATTCTTGGTACTACAGTCCGCATAAAAGGGAAACTCAACAGAGCAACAAAGTGTTGGGTGCACAAAGCTAGACACGCTAAAAATATGCTTACATGCCTTACAGTGTCTACATGGATAGCTACCAAACCTCTGGGACTCCAATGTCAAGCTACTCCCTTTCCTGTAGCACAGTTGCTGTTTGACTGTCCTATTATTCTTAAAAGAAAAGTTGGGTTTATCACCAACAATACCTCTAAGTTCATGGCTGGCGTAGAGAATATTCCAATTCTTCTTTATTATATTACAGCATATATTCATATCACTCGAGAAGGTTAATGGAAACCTAACCTTCCTACCATCACTTTCTCCCTGAAGCAAGGAGGGTGTAGGTGTATTGGAAAAAAATGGTTTACCTCTGGTATTCCTATCTAGGGATACCAGCCTAATACATTCATCTACCTCTCTCTCGCTACACCCTCTCTCTATAAAGTCTTGCTTGAGTTAATCAAATGCTGTTTTCAACTCGGTGTCATCATTATGTTACCTCATCAACCTCAAAATTTGTCCTTTAAGTATGTTATGTGGAATCTGACTAGGATGCATGCTCTGTCTGTGTAACAGAGCATTTTTCCTAACATCTTTCCTATATAAACCTGTGTGAAAACTACCCAATTAATTTTTACTAACAATCACATCCAGAAATGAAATACTAGAATGTGAGTAAGTTACAGTTGTTGTTTATCTTTTGGCTTTTCCCTGTTAGGGGTCACCACAGAGGAACTCCGGTTGGCTAATGATTGGCAGTAGATCTTTTACGGGTGCCGAGGTGCCAGCTCGATGCCCAGCCTTCAACGATGGCACGCCCATTTATGCATGTCTTTCAAAGGCCTCTCGACCTTGGGTAGGACATGCAGACTCCACACAGAAGGCGCTCCAGCCGAGGCTCAAACGGGAGAACCTCTTGCTGTGAGGCAACAATGCTACCGCTGCACCACCGTGGCTTACAGTAAACTTTAAAAACATTGTGATAGTGTGTAAATAACCCACAAAAGACAACAAACTCTGTACATCACCCTGCCACAACAAAAAAAATCATCAACAAAATGTCTATACCACAGAAATGATGGCTTTATGTTGAAGACCTTGTCAATCTCCCATTTGGCCAGCACTAGGTTGGTGTAGCTGTTAGCACAGGCCGTGCCCATAGCTACACCAACCTCTTGCAGAAAGCAATCTTTTCCAAACAAAAACACATTGTTCTCTAGAACAATCTCAATAAGTTCACATAGCAACCTTACCTTAACATTAGTGTAATGGTTACCTTCAGTCAACAGTTCTCTAATGTTTTCTACACTCCAGTCATTTGGTATGACAGTAAACAAAGACCCTACATCAAGGGTAACAAATAATAGCTCTTTATTCCTATCTATAGCTTGAGTCCCCTGATAGAGATCTTGTAGGAAATTCTTTGCGTCCCTCAAAATAGAGAGTATTACATCCACAATAGGTCTTAAAGACTTCTCTATGTAAATGGATAAGGGTTCTGTAACCCACCCTCGGCCAAACACAATAGGGCGCATGGGTGGGTTAAACTGTACTCTTATGTATCTTCGGTAGACCATAAATGGTCAGTATCACTGGATTATCTACACAAAATACTTAAAGATGTCCTCAGTAATCATGCCTGTGATTAGAAAATCAAAAATCAGAATAGCTACTCTGTCAAGGCTTTAACAATACTAGCACTGACAATTGTAAAGGTAGCCTGGTCTCCAAGTAAAGTAAGCATGGCCTGCACATATTTATCCCTGTCAAGTATAACAATACCCCCTCCTGTGTCTGCAGGGTGAATTTCAACAGTATGCATTCTTTTTAGTTCAATCAAAGCTTCGTTTTCATCTCTTGTCATATTAAAATATTCACAAGCACGTTCCCCATTAAAAGAATCAATAATTTCAGATTCGCAAAGGTTACAAAATGCTTCAATAGTGGGGTGTATCTTAGTTATATAGGTGCTAGGTTGTCAAAAGCTCTTTCTCTGAGCATACTGTATTTCAGTTTTGGTAAGAGTTCTTTATGCACAGGCAACAGGTTGATCCTTTTTAGAATGTTTACACCAAGACCAAATTTCGAAGCATCATATGAAAGAGTAACTGGGTTGTGAACATCATAATATCTGAGAGTTGGTGGACTAGCAATTCTCTGTTTCAGGACATCAGTGCTCTTTGGTGTTGCTCTAACCAAGACCATGATACATCTTTACGTGTCAGCTCTCTGAGCGGTGCTGATATTTGGCTCAAGTCTGGAATTAACTTGCCTAGATAGTTAACCATGCCAAGAACACATTGCAGGGCTTGAATATTGTCTGGAGCTGGGATCTCGAGAATGACTGTTTGCTTTGAAGGATCTGGTTGTAGGCCTATACTGGTAAATACATGACAACATAAGTACTTTCCTGTAGCCTGAATTTGCATTTCTGTGGCTTGAGCTTAAGATTCACTTGATGTGTCCTTTCCAGAACTTTTCTGAGATTTCTCTCATGCTCTGCTTCACCATGACCTCCCACTAGTATGCTGTCTACTATAATAGCACAAGGATACCCAGAAAAAAATTGCTTCATTGCATGTTGAAAGACTTCACTTGCAGAATTTATCCCAAATGGAATTCTCAAAAATCTGTACCTGCCAAACAGAGTACTGAATGTAGTGAGCAATGATGATTTCTTGTCAAGCTGAATTTGCCAAAATGAACTCTTTGCGTCTAAGAAAGAAAAAACAGTGGCATTTAGCATCAAGGCTGTAAATTCTTTGGTTGTGTGGATTGGATGATGGGGTCTTTTCAATGCTTTGTTCAAATCTCATGAGTCATTACATATTCTGATATCATCTGAGCTTTTCCTATGAGCTACCACCATGGAAGATACACACTCAGTTGGAGTTGCAACTGGATAAATCGCATCTTGTTGCACCATTTTATCTAGCTTGGCTTTGATTCTGTCCTGCATGGCTATTGGAACTTTATATGCCAGCCTGATAACTGGACTGACCTCTGGATCTAACTTCATGGAGTACACAACTGGGAGCGTGTCTAATTTGTCTTTGAAAAGATCAGCATAGGTAGACAAAATGTACTGTGCAAAATTAGAGTAGTGGCCTTTTAAGCTAAATTGGTGGACTTCCTTATTAAATGAAAGCAGTCCCATTTTCAAGCTATCTCTGAGCCCTAATAATGACTAAATAGACGTGCCTCTTGACCACATAAAATAACAAGTCATAGCTTCTTCCATCAGAGTAACATGAAAGCACTACTGAGACTTCTGTTTGAATTTCTTCACCTCCATTAGCAATAAGCTTCGCACACCTTGCCGAATCAAGCCTTTCACCATGACACACTCTCACAAATATTTCTGCTGACATAACATTGGACTTGGAACTTGTGTCAGCTTTGAGCTCTGTGGGTTTGCCATTTATCCGAGCAGTACAAAATACTTCATTCTTTGCCCATAAATCTAATGCATTAACTGTTTCATGAAGTATTGACATGCCATCCACATAAAAAGTAGGATTGCATCTTTCTAATTGATCAACTCATTTCTTAAAATGTTCCCTTTTAATTAAAGAACGTGGGCCTTTTGATTTACAAAACCTTTTGAAATGATTCCACTTATTCCTTTTGTGGCATTGCTGACCAAAATCTAAACATTTTTCCCTTTTAGATTCATGACTTCCAGTTATAACAGTTGGCAATGAAAGTGGGTTGGGGCCCATGCTTTGAGTTTGCTGACTCACTGTTATGCTTCATTGAGACTGTGCGAACTCTGGAATTTGCTGGAAAGCTCTGGGGTTTTCCAGTGAGTGATGCAGTTGTACAGTTTCTGCCATGTACTTGGGCCTGTTTCTTTCAACTATGTGCTGCATACTATCAACATGAGCTTTATCACTGTGCCTTGTGTGCTTTTCTGTGAGCTCATATATCTGACAAATCGCAATGGTTTTATTAAAAGCTAAATCACTGTCACACAGCAAAATCATTCTGACAGCATCATCTTTAATACCACACAGAAGTCTGTCCTTTATCAACTCATCCCTTAAATCACCAAATCTGCAAGTTTTAGCCTTGTTTCTCAGGTCAGTTATATATGCTGCAAAAGTTTCACCAGGCTTTTGATCTCTTGTGTAAAATAAGTGCCTTTCCATTGCAACATTTGTCTGAGGGCTATACATTTCTCTAAATTTACATTTTAAGCACTCAGGGTCCTCCCTTGACTCAGCCTGGGGGTTACACATTTCTCTAAATTTACATTTTAAGTACTCAGGGTCCTCCATTGACTTAGCCTGTACAACAATATGACTGTTGTCCTCTCCTGTATAGATAGCAGGTGCATATACAAATGAATGTTCCCTTTCTATGCCTTCTGACCCAGCTAAATTAAGCAGAATAAATGCCTTTGTACAGTCATCTTTATCAGAAAATGCAGCCTGTATGAAAATGTCATACTTTTGCTCAAACATTCTCCATTTCTCTACAATATTACTGCCAAACACAAGTGCACTGGGATTTTGAAATCTGTCTGCCATAGCCACAAAGTACATACAAACACACCGAAAATATGGCCCTTGTAATTATGTATGAACAAACTGTTCCGTGAGCTTGTAATAACATTCAAATGGACAATAAATTCTTCAAAATACTGTACTTTGCAAAATATGCTCTGTAATGGCCGTATTCTGTGCAATAACGTTACTGTAACCATAGGCCAACTAGGCAGCCAGCTAGGGCGCCTCTCTAGCAGGGGTGCTTTTCCAGGATTTGTTTATTTTTTTGTAGTAAACAAATGGTTTCTTTAAAATATGTTGAATGAATACAGGAAAAAAACTGAAGAGTAAGACAAACTGTGAGGAAAAAAGAAGAAAAAAATAACCTGGATGGTGTAGGTAGACTAGGATGGGGCCACTGGGTGCTGTGGGAGGGGCTCTGTAGAGCTCTTTTGCCTAGGGCACCAGTTGACCAAAGGCCAGCCCTGACTGTAACACTGAACAAATATGCGAACACTTTATACACTTCTGTTAACTCAGGTATCTTTGCTTAATGTGAAAAATACATGCTTTGCGAAAATGTGGTTGTTTCCCCTTATTTTATTCATTTTATGTAATTTAGACTTTATTTCAAACATTTTCCATAGTAATTTGAATATTTTATCATTATCGCACTTATTGGTTTAAGTAAATATCATTTAGAATGTGCTGTATGCCTCCTTTCATATTTTATGTTGTTGTTCGTCTTTCGGCTTTTCCCGGTTAGGGGTCACCATAGCGGAACTCTGGTCCGCTAATGATTGGCAGTTGTTTTTTATGGTGTCAAGTTGCCAGCCCAACACCCAACCTTCAAAGAAGGCACGCCCATTCAACGCATGTCTTTCAAACGCCCACTCGACCATGGGGAGGACATGCAGACTCCACCCAGAAGGCACTCCCAACCCAAGCCGAGAATCGAACGGGAGAACCTCTTGCTGTGAGGCAACAACACTACCGCTGCACCACCGCGGAAGTTCTCATTTCATATTTTATGAAAAAAGAAATAGTGCTGAGTAAGTTTTAATATCTGAAATTCATTTCTGACCTGTTTTGCAAAGTATGCACATTATAGAGATGATTCATTCCTGTATATTCCACCAGTTTCAACCAAGTGCCTTAAGTCATTTTAGCCATGCTGCCTCTAACACCATGCCCTTTAAACATGCCACTTCTGACACCATGTCACTCATCTCTCTCTCTCTCTCTCTCTCTCTCTCTCTCTCTCTCTCTCTCTCTCTAACATAGATGGCAAGCAGGCAGGGTATTTCTTTTAGATGCTTTAGTACATAGAGAAACATCAGGATGCATAGCACCATCACAAAATACAAACAAACTGGCTAACAGACAGACGTTGCATACATACATGCTTGCATCTCAGTGGCTTACTACAAAATGGCAGCATGTGCTCAGTATTTATACACTTGTGCAAGCCCTTGGATAGCTTCTTAAAGGTACAACACACATATTGATCTACAATGGAGTTAAGCACTTTTGTCAAAAAGACTTCATCAGAACTAATGTCTAATCAAACAAAGCCAATTATTTGTTAAAATCCAAAGATTGTTTGACATAAAATACCCAGGAAAGAAAAAGTTAATTAAAATAATGAATTGCTGATGTGCAAAGATGCTGTTAAAATAAAATAAAATAAAAACTGAAATAAATAGTAAAAATACATGTGCATTAAAAACATTAAAGAAATATTTGTTAAGATATTTGTTAAAATCAAATAAAAAAGTGTTGTTCTTAAATAAATCCCCAAAAAAACTAAAATATTCTGTAATTATAATTAGAGGAGTACAGTTTTAAACTTCTGTTAAGGGAATCTGCATCATTTAATCCAGGGTATTCACTGCCGTTGAGCCTAAGTTGCCAAAAGAACTCTTGATATTCCAAAATATATTCCCAGGGTCCACCTGTTTTTCATCCCTAAAACTCTTTCTAAACTTTCTTTCACTATTAATTGTAACATTTTTATCTATGGTGTTAAAAACTGCCAAATAAAGGTTCTTATTCGATTCAAACAGCAAATCACTAGTGAGTACTTTATTAAGCCGGTCAAGTTCAGTATTCAATTTTTCCATCTTTCTATTGTGATCAGTAATGAGAAGCCTCATAACATTGAAACCATGGTCATCAAATGCTTTTAATAGTTTTCGTTGTAGTTCAGATCCACTTGCTACACCATTCTGAAATGTGTAAACTCTTAGACCCTTTGGTACTATCTTTAATAATGGACAATGTTTGAAATAGGTATTGTCAACTTATACTGCTCGATATTTGTTAAGATATCTTTCAAAAAGAACCAAAGTGGAATTAAAAGGTTTACTGTTGTGAAGTTGCGTCTGATCAAAGGGACATTAACATCTTAACCAGCCCTCAAAACAAAACTCATGGCCAATAGAATTTCCATTCAAATTCCTCTCAACGTTGTTATCCTCATTCAAAATTCCAGCATAACTGGGTGTAAGACCAGAAAGGAGAATGTTTTTTGCTGAACTGCATCCACGTAAGAATTTGGCTGACTGGGAGGGTTCCTTTGACCATTAGGTAAAGAATACAGCAATTATGGAACTTCAAAACTATGGATTCTACCACTGTTGGCAAGTGGTGATTTTTCAATGTTCGGTCTAGAATTATTTTGGGTTAGAAGTTGTATGAGTTGGGTGAGTTCACTAACAATTTTCACAAACAAATTTTCACTCAGTGACTGTGGTGATAAACCTCCAGATAATACAGAGGGCATATCCATTTGTTGAGCATTGATTTGTCTGGAACCATTAGCCAAATTGAACAACCCAGGTGATGACATGGAAAACTCAGGACAATAAAAAAACAATAGCCAAGTGAAAACCTGAGAACGGAGGCAGCTCAGTATAAACTATTAACCAAGAAAAAAGCTATCCTTCCAGTCAGACACTTTGAACCAAATGAAATTCCAAAACATTTAATAAATCAATTAAAAAAAGACATGTTAAATGCTTTCATCAAAAAGACTTCATCAGAACTAATGTCTAATCAAACAAAGCCAATTATATGTTAAAATCCAAGGATCATGGGATATAAAATACCCAATAAAGAAAAAGTTAATTAAAATAATGGGTACTTAAGTATTATCGCAACCAGATGTTGTCGCTTGCCAATGTGATATACCTCAACTGTTGCAAGGGCATGAAACACTGAAAGGGGCTATTCAAAGTCCTTATTGTTGTGGAAAACAGTTGCATTACTTTCAGGAAGAGAGGAATTGGAAAAAATCCTCATCCTGATTTGCGTGCATTACAGACGCATGCTTTCATTGTCATGGCTGCTATGGAAAGCATGTGAAATGCAGGAAACAACTGTAGCTCATCTTAAGCCCATTCATGTCTTGTGCTGTGTGTTTTCTTAATGATACATGATGTCTGTGAACTGTAACCCACACAAGATAGGGACACAATTTCTACAAAGGGTCTAACAGCTACTTTGAAATTACTATAAATTAGTTATTAAGAAAACACATTCCAGAAGACATGAATGGGCTTACGATGAGCTACAGTTGTTTCTTGCATTTCGCATGTAACGGTTTATGTTTCTTTTATTTTTTTTAACGTCTGTATCCCCAGTCCCTTTCATGCATCTAGGCACATGTTAACCTCTGCAGTGCCCACATTTCTGTCTCGTATTTTTAAAGTAGTCACAGCTATGAGTCCCAAATGAATGAATGACCATCACTTGACGGCACTTGCTGGCACAAAGAAGGAATGTTCAGCAGGCAGACTTGCAGGAAGCAGCATGGTGCCAGTAAACACCATGAAGAAACAACAGTATGTTTTGTAAATTGTATTGATAGCAGTCCAGAAAACAATCTGTACTCATAAAGAAAACACACTACATTACATTTTAACAACATTAATGAACATTTTTCATGATCGGAAAGCAGCGGCTATTGTTGCGAAAATCCGGTTGCGGTAATACGTAAGTACCAAATAATGAATTGCTGATGTGCAAAGACACTGTTAAAATAAAATAACTTAAAAACATGTTAAAATACATGCATATTAAAAACATGAATGAAATATTTTTAAAATATTTAACATCAAATAAAAAAGTGTCATTCTTAACACCCCCCAAAAAAATGATATATTCTGTAAATTATAACTTAGATGAGCACAGTTTTAAACTGCTGTTAAGGGAAACTGCCTCATTTAATCTAGGCTATTCAATAGATTTGAGCCTAAGTTGCCACAAGAGCTCTCAATATTGCAATATATATTCCCAGGGTCCACCTCAGGGATTAGGATGTACTCTTTCCAAAATAGAGAAATAAAACTTTTTTTATTACTATATGTCAATTTATGTTTTAAAAGAGCGTTAGTCACTCTGTCTGCCTGAGTATTGTAATAATGTTCCTGCATACATTTTTCTAAAATGTTGCTCTGTTTTCCCCACATAAAAACAGAAACAAGCATTGCATTAAGCTAAATAAACAATGTCATTTGTATTACAGTTATATATATATATATATATATATATATATATATATATATATATATATATATATATATACACACCCTTAAACTTAAACGTGTACTTTAAATATTTTAACTTTAATTCAATTCCTTCGTATATATGCTTGAATTGGCTGCAGGCACCACATTTTCTGGGTCAAGTGTTTTGTTGATGCAAGTATTAAAACAAAAATGATTTGTTTGTTCTAATTTGTCCTTAATGTTAACCATACAAAACAAGGTTTATCTCCTAGTTTTTGATAATGATTAGTGGTGTCATGGAGACTCATATTCCAGTTGTTGGTAATTAATGATTAAACAAATGTATTATGCCTATCATGATAATTAGGCTGTGTTCATAACAAGATACTTTGTTATAACATTTACCACTGCTTAACATTCATGTATGCTTTTCTGTCTGTTGGCCCGGGTCATGGCTGAAAAGGGTGTTCTGACCAAATCAACTTCTTAAGCAGACTGAAGAAAATAAATAAATAATGGCACAGTGGTGCAGTGGTAGCATTGTCGTCTCACAGCAAGAGGTTCTCTGGTTCAGTTCTCGGCTGGGGTGCCTTCTGTGCGGAGTCTGCATGTCCTCCCTGCATTCATGTGGGTTTCTTCTGGGTGGTCTGGTTTCCTCCCACGTTACAAAGACATGCAACTGGAGTGTTTCTCTCCAGGCCTATGCTGAAAATTGGCTTTGTTCAAAGTCGGAATTTCCCGGTTAACAAATGTTGAATAAATAAATAGGGTAGAAGATTAAGACAGAATAAATATATGGAATATGGAAACATCAGGACAGCAAAGAGGAAGGTTAAAAATAATATAAAAAGAACAGATAAAAATAACAGGAATCCAGGCTTGTTCTCTATGTGTAGAATATATCCAGAAATGTAGTTTGTTGATAGTGTCAGAAAGATAAGTAAGCGATGCATTCTGGCAAAAGAATGTAGTGATAAAGCAGAAGACACAAACATGAAAAAAAATGCTATAGAAACTAAATACAGTTACAGGTTGGGAATTGGTTACTTTGAAATTTTTTTGAAGGATAGCTCCAAGCAGTTTTGCTGTGATAATGTTCCCTCTTATTGTTCATTTTTATTATCTTTATTATTCTGTGTCTGTCTGCTGCTCCATATCTAAATAATGTGGAGTCATGACCCTGAGATTTACCTCTGTTTTTATGATACCCAAGTCTATATGTCTTGTATGATTGGATTACTGTAAAGGAAATGGTTTATATCACTTTGATATGGTTTCTGATAAAAAAAAAACATGATCCTTCAAACTTAGGTCAGTAAACTGGAATTCAGCTGCAATTCTTTTTCTTTTTCATGAGGCAAGGCCCTATTACCCTCATGGTGGGGCTTTTGCCATCTGTGCCACCTAAAGTAATAATTCTAAGATCACAAAATGCTGGACACGTTAGACTTGTATTGAAATGCAAGTTCACTGACTTAGATTCAATGTATCATGGATAAGTCGGAAAACATTCAATGCCATAAATGAATAACTACTATAATGATCTATATTCAGGGCTTCATGGGGGAGATGTCAGAATTTTCACCTGATGTAAAATTCTGTAGTATATTTTAGATCAGGGGTGTCCAACCTTTTCACTTGCAAGGGCCGCATTGAGTCAACAGAAATGGTCTGGGGGCAAATGGCAAGTGAGGACCAAAAAAAAAAAAAAAAAAAAAAAACACAGCAAGAGACTCCATCCAGGTTTATGCGGACTAATGTGGCTGTTTTGTAGGTGAATTTTAACAATAAATAAATTAATAAATGCATAATATTTGCCCTAAAATTCAATATCTCATTCTAATTATTTAAAAAACAGTTAAATCTAACATCTTAGTTTATTTGTAAAAAAATTAGCAGGTGCAGTAGTATCTTCCTTATCTCATCCATATTTGCCAAAAGCAGTTTGGGCAGGATTACACACCTTAGCATCTATGGGTCACTATCCTTGGCTGAGATAGATAAACACACTTGTTCAGGATGTTTTTTTCACACAAAAGAGAAATGAAGATAGCATGGGCTGTTGTTTCTTTTGCTGAGCATCCCACTGATATTCTTAATGTGGGGAGAAGACATACAGGCACTGTAGATGTATTGTTAGCTTCCATGAGTTGGAAACATCATTCTAAGTCTCTGAATGTTAAGCCAAATGAATGGGTAGCTACCTTTGACAAATTCCCAGGTGTGATAAATAATAATGCAGTAGTGATCCCTACATTTGAACATTCACAATTATAGTGTGCGTACTTATATAAGTGCACTTTTTAGCTTTACAATAAACATATTTTAATACAGGAGATCCACATATGCTATGTTTATCCCAGCAGTGGACCTAGATAAAAGGATATGATAAAAAAGTTGTCCTGCCCAGTGGTAGATTATTTTATTGTTTACTTCCCACAGCATCAAACATCCATTACCACCATTGGCACATCTTCACTTCCACTAAACCTGCCCAAACCCAAGATACTTACACTACTCACTACAAACTGGTCCCAAACTACACACAGAGAAGATCCCAACCCACTTAAAGAGATCTGAAACCCACATGTACACTTATTTTAATCAAAAATGTTAATAAAAATGCAGTAAAATGTGGACTTCATCCCTCATTGCAAGCCATATGGTCATAAAATCATGCACTTCATAAGCAAATTCAGACAGATCATAACAACAAATAAGCTTAAAAATAAAAACACACAATATCACCATCATTGTAATTAACCCTCATTCGTTACACTGGTAAAAATGCATGTACTAAAATTAAACAGTACCGTCACCAAAAATGCTACCCACCTAAAACAAATGTAGAGATTAACTCTGACCTTAGTTTATGAAAAATTACCTAACATAGTAAAATGGGTTAAAATGCAACCAAAGCCAACTCTGTGACTTAGATGGATGAAGCCCAGCTAATCCAGATGACTTTGGTTTAGTTAGCAACCTTAACCAATGGAGGAGTTGGTAGAGGAGGCTAAAGGATGGTAAGGCACTTTCTGTTTACCTCTCGCATGGGGTGGGTTGTGCTTACATTCCCAAGGTAAGCACTCCA
The DNA here is from genome assembly GCF_019279795.1 of Protopterus annectens. Taxonomy (NCBI): domain Eukaryota; kingdom Metazoa; phylum Chordata; order Ceratodontiformes; family Protopteridae; genus Protopterus; species Protopterus annectens. The sequence goes on along the minus strand of NC_056742.1, from coordinate 20,725,219 downwards.
TGTCTGAGTTTCCAGTGGAGACTCAAGATCAAGAACATGCAGAGACACTAATTGCTGAGGAGAGCAAGACCACCTGAAAGGTGGTGATGCCTTGTGCATCAAGCTGTTTCATGCTTGCATCTTGGGCAACTATAGGCATGCATGCTGGAGAACATAGGCACATTAAGTGAAAAACCTAGTCACCTCAATAGATGGTGTCACTAGTATAACCCTGACCCTAAGTTGAATGACTGAGTGGAGTGACATGAGTTGTGTCAACATGAATGGAGGAGGGAGCAGAGCGAAAAAATGCAACAGACAGAAAATGGATCTAATTCTGACTAACTAAAACCATAATTAAACTAGAAAACTAACATACCTTACCATAACCCTTGCTACACTACTGAAATACATCATAAATAGCTGGTATTACTTAAAAGTAATTAAAATTCTTTAAATCAAACAAATAATTGACATTACTTAAAAAAGTTACCTTAGCACCAGAGCACAAAACCACCTAAGAGACACTCCTTTCATAAAATCATTTGGAAAATATCTAAATCCCTATTCAGCAGATAACTTATTCAATCAATACAGCTCATTATAACATTCAAAACAGTATGGGAAACAATAATTCAGACAAAAAAAATAGGAAAATATAGTATGCATGGGGTTTTGGTTTGAGAAAATATCTGGCAAAACAGGATTAGGGAACTGGTTTATGGCTTTGCCATTTGTCCTATGTTTATCCCTAAAACTACAGTACAAGATATTTCATCGATTACACATCAGACCTCAACTATTCCATATATACATATACATACATGCTAACAGCAGAAGGAGGTATAAGGGTATGATAAAACACACATCTAAGCTGCAATTCAAAATAGTTTATCACCTTTCTACTAGCATCATCACAGTAGAACTCTTGGGTACTTTCGGGTACAACAGTAATGCTCACTATATTCACGTCAGATAACATAAATAGGTAAATAAATACATTTATCCTAAAAGCACCATCATATTCATTATAAAAAAAACCCCAAGAAAAACATTTTTATACCATTGATGCTTTGTATGTATAGTCAGTCTAACAAAGAAAAACAAAAAATCATGTTTAACCGACGATTAACTTTAAAAATGAAACAAGGGTACATGGCTACATGTGGCCCACTACAAAATGAAAACTGTTCAATGTATATAAATAATTGAGTTTACAGTAAAAGAAAATTTAAATATGAGAAGAATGTTTTCAACTGACCATATATAAGCTCTAGTTTAGGGAGCATTCACAGTGTCAAAAAATACTTAGCTTTACTTACCTTTTGCTATGTTGTAGTGTAGTGTAGTCGGTGTGTACTCCGAAATAAAATAAATCCTCTCTCCATGATCTCGCCTTCCTTCAGCTTTAAAAATGACCGAACGGTGTTTTCAGATACATATACCAGCGAAAGACGCTGGTATGAAAAAGCGTGAAAAAAGAAAGTTAGCGCATCGCAGAACAGCAAAGTACAGTGTAAACACACGGAAAAAGTTAAATTAAAATTAAATTTAAATTTAAGGGGCCACATGGAAGAGCTCTGAGGGCGCATGTGTTGGACACTCCTGTTTTAGATGGTCTTGGGATAGTGACAATGTAACGGCTCTGTTGTGGGATTTGCATGGGCTATATTTAAGACACAGCATCTTCTTTAAAATATATTTGTAACTTTTAAAGCCTTATTTGGATTATTCCATATTCCCCTCGTACATTTATTGCACTCCTTTTCAATGAATCACCTACATATTTATAGAATTAGACTTCAAAAGACAGACTATGTGGCTTTTATTTTTCTTGCCGAAATGGTATGAAATTATCTATCTCATCACATCTAAAACTAATAGATCATTCATGTTTAGGACCCCCTTGAAGACAAGGCTTTACAATCCAGTATCTATAAATGCTAGATTTGCTTATGTCTGTTGTGAATTACCACACATTTTTCAAAGCCTGCTATTCATTTTAAACTATTGTTTACATTTCAATCATATCTGTAGCTTAGATTCAATGTATCATGGGTAAGTCGGAAAACTGTACGTCATTAAAGCTGAACATAAACAAAGGTTTTACTTACTCTGATTTATCATGTTACAGAGTATATAAGCTGAGGACATCTAATTTGCCTTATTACAGGGTACAAGTCCTTAGCCTAGTACTAAATGTTTCACAGGAAAGAGGCAGTCAAGTACTTCACAAGTGCATTAAACACGGAAGAGGATGAACAAAAGCTGTTTTCATGTGTACCACTGATGTAGTATAGAGAACTGTGAAGGCAACAAAAAAAAAGATTCTGCAGATTATGTGTAAATGAGGCCAGGATGTAAGCTATATTGCCTAATACAGCTTAAGAATAAATGTATTTTGATACAGTGAAACAAATGGATTTATTCACAGCAAGGCACTATCCATTTTGCCAAATGTGAGTTATTTCTGACAGTAGAAGAAAACATGACGTTCAGGGTATATTTGTAAACAGTAAAAGATCTAGATCTACAATCTAGGTAAGGAAACAGTATTAAAACTCCATTCAGTGATGCATTTCAACATGTCCATAACGCCAATGTTTTTTCTTTTTTGTTTTTGGGTTTTTGCTTTCAGTTTGCTGCTTGTACTGTTAAAATGCCACCTACACAATTACACCTTTTGATCTACGTCACTGTGGATGGCCATTTTAGTCGTGAGTGGCATCATGGTAGATGTAATCAGATTTCCACAGTTGAGACTTACGTTTATCATCATCATTCAAGAAAGAGCATTCTGAGATGGCTATACTTAAAATATAGACAACAATTAATGAAAACTGTGAAACTTGTGACAGTATGTCTACTTCTGTATACTTTTGTATGTAATTTTCACAGTTTCTGGTAGTCTGGTGGAAAAAGTGGGAAATTACCAATTTCTATACACTGCATCAGGAATTCAGCTGCATTCACATTTGTAGCATGCACAGAAGTATTTATTTAGTAATTCTAGTAAACAGCTACACTGTTTTTGCCTTCTAAGAGATCTGACTTTTTAAATTAAACAATGGTTGTTCTTTTGTGAGAGAAACATAGAACCAGAATGAGTTGCAGAAGTTCTAATTGCTTCCATGTGAGTGTGTTTCTGTTGATTGATTTTGCTCCCTGTTTAGTTAAGTTGGTAGCTTCTCTTTGTACTAGCCTCATGTTATACTAAGTAGTTGATATTGAAAATGAAAGCTAAGTGGCTTGAAATTCTTGTTTTTATCTGTTTTTAAGTTTGTTGTAACAGTCTGTATCTGTCTTAACAGTTTTCTATCCTGTTTTCCATCTTGAGTTAATAGTTTTCACCTATTTTAGTTGTATTTAAGTCATTAAGCTATTCTAAATCAGTGTTTTTGCTGTTTCGGACCCTACAGCACCTGTAAAAAAGTATGTGTTTTAAGCCTTTATTTAATGATTCTTGTAAACAGCTGCACTGTTCAGCTGCACTATTTTTGCATTTTAAATTATCTGAAATTTTAAATTAATTCCTGGCTGTCCTCTTATAAGAGAAATAGAGAACCAGTCTTGAGTTCCATTAGTTCTGATTGCTTCCAGGGCTAAAATGCAGAGGTAGGATTTGTATTAATTGCTTTTGTTCTCTGGGGCCAAAATCTTTTGTTAGGTCTTCAGCTTCTATTTGTGCCAGTCTCTGGCTATACAATGAGAGACTAAAATTGCTAACATTAAAAAGAAAGCTAAGTGGCTGGGAATTCACATTGCCTTTAATCTGTTTTATCATGTTCTGTTTCAGTTTAACTGCCTGTAGCTGTCTTACCTGTTCTCCTTCTTATTTTCTGTCTTAAGTTAATAGTTTGCATCTGTTTTAGCTATTTTTAAATCATTAAGTTATTTTAAATCAGTGTGCTTGTTTCTGACCATATAGCATCTGTATAAAATAGTTCAAGAGTTTTAAGCCTTTATTCCATAATTCTATTAAATAGTTTCACTCTTTTTGTGTTTTACGTTATCTGACTTTTGAAATTAAGTCCTGTTTGTACTTTTGTGAAAGAAGTAGATCTGTTTTAGCTGTTTCTCTGGTCTACTTCTTATGTTAATTTGACCACAGCACTCATCCCCTCTCCACTCTCATTGGCCATTGTAATTAATTACAAAAGTATCATTTTGTGAAGTCACTCCTTTTTAGCAATTTAAATACTTTTCCCCTCCCACTGTATTCCATAAGAGGGTGGAACCATGGATCTTCATTTTCAAACTACTTCTTGTAGCCAGCTTGCTTGAAAAGGTTATCGTGAAGCACTGTAGCAACTGTCTCATGTTTAATGGCAATCACCTCCTGATTATGAATGAAGGCAAAGTTCTCATGCATAACTACTACAAATAACAAGCAGATTGTCAGTAGCTCAGAACAGCACACCCAACCAATCACACACAGCTTAGAAAAAATATAGACCCACACATGCTGACATTCTTAAAAGTAACCTAAATAAGCCAGAAAGGTCTTCTAAATGCAACATAAGAAGCAAGTGCCCTCAGCAACCTCACAAACACAAAACCCAGGCAGCACCCACCATGAAACATACACTCAAGAGTCACATTGTCTGAAATCCTAAGTTAAACCTCCACATAATCCAATATCCCAGTTGCAGTTGACTCCATAGTAAGACATACCAATGTGTCATTCATTTGGCTGTGCAAAGAGAAGGTAACAGTCAGTTGCCTATAAGGTACCAGGATTTGCCACATCCTGCATGCACTCAATTATTGCACCACAAGTACACATATGGCGCAGTCACAGTTAACATAGCTGTAAATGACTTGAGATGTACCTTCTCAGAGATTATGAAGACAGATGTTATGTAGCTCTCAGAATGTCTGTCCAAAGAAGATATGGAAACTAGCCTCGAGCAACATTCTATCTTCATCAAGACTGATGTCACAAAACAAACAAAAGATTACTGACTGCAACAATTGGCTTAGTTTCTGGTGTTATTCAAAGGAGGCATAATATATATCAACGTAGAAGGAGATGGCAGACAATCCTAACTTCTTTGCCAGATATGGCCTCCACCTATACCTCCAATATTTTCCAACATTAGCTAAATCCTCCTCCATCTCAACAGGGCCTTTTTAGGAATGTCAGTCTCCTGAAGCTTCCAACATAGCAAAACAGAATCCAAAGGTGTTGCTGCTCAGCTCTAGGAGCCTTAACAAAAAACTCCACTCCTCACACACATTCTTTGAACACATTGATATGTGGATTGTCATAGAGCCCTGATTCAGGACCAGTGAGAGCATATGCTCAGTGTAATGATTCAATGCCTGACTCAGGTTCTGGCCTATCAGACTAGATGAAGACACTAAAATTAGTGGTGTGTCTATATTCTTACAAAAATTCATCTCCACACTCGTGAGACAAGAAAATAACCTGGAACTCCTCTACATCCAGCTAATCATCAACAAAACTCCTTATTATATCTTAGTTAACTATAGGATCACCTCTATGTCCCCCTCAACCATTACTTCCTACCTAAGTAGTAGGAGATTTCCACAGTCCCAAAAATGTTGCACAATGGGTAGTTATAAAACCCTGGAATTTTTCCTTACTGATATAGGATGGGTTTGCTCCTCACCAATTGTAAAACTTCCTCCTTGTTTAAATCAGACCACAGATCAGTCACACTCACCATAAGACTGAAGCCAGAAGCTTATTCCAATACCACAGTATTCAGAGATTATGCTAAGACTTAATCTATTAAAAGTGAACGATGACCTGGCTAAATTCATAATCCCCTTCCAAGTCAATGACCCCACTACTGTTGCAGTATCATTTACCACCATACTCTAGGCACATGTACATAGATATACAGACACATCTGTCTCTCTTCCAATACAGTGCCAAATTTAAAAATAAACCTCTATGATAGAGTCCAAATATAAACAACTCTATAATACAAAAAAACTCACTTCATGCAAACTTCATGATGCTAAAATGCTCTTGCTAAACATAACAGGGAACTTTGAACCTTGATTAAACCAACCAACGCTAAATATAAGCTAAAACTAGCTACCCAGGAGAAGAATAACCACAAAGCATTCTTTCAGTATGTTAAAAACCTTAGAAACATTTTCCAGCACTGTGCAAAGCTAATAATGAATAATATTGCATGCTTTGTCCCAGGAGGCATACCCAATCTACTGCTGGACAAGTTTTGGTCAAATTTACCCCCCTCTCCCTATGTGAACCAATGGATAAGAGCAAATCAGTACACAACATGGATGCTGAGTTCAGAAATGCATTCAATATCATCCCACACTCAGGTATCATAGAGAATCTTTCCCAGTGAAATGTTAATCCCATTTTAACTCACTGCATATCTAATTAGCTCACAAACAGGACCTAGGAAATTAACATGGATAGCTCTACATCCTCAAAAAGACTGGTCAGTACAGGTGTCTACTCCAGGGTCCAGTCCTTTGCCCACTCCTGTTTTGCTCTTACTTCCCAGAAGTCAAGGCAAATGTTAAGGGTTTATGGCTGACCACGTTTGCAAATGACTGCAAACTTGGACTCATCATCAAATCACCAGAGGACACCAAGATCATCCAAGAAATCCTTTTGCAAAAACTATCTAAATGCCAACAAGCATGATTTCCTTTTTTACTATCACATCAACAACAGCCCCCTCCAAAGTTGATCAGGTAGTCGGGGATCTTAGACCATTGATCACCACGTATTCGCTATTCTAAGGAACACCTTTTTCATTGTACAGCTTATATTTAAAGGTACAGTGTCCAGATCAAAGGATGTAATCATTCCACTGTACGCAGCTCACATTAGGTCAATCATTGAGTATAATACACCTTTATGTATGTGCCTATCCAAATACTTCTCACAACCAGAAATACCTCAGTGCTTTCTCACAAAAACAAACAAACAAAAAAAAAATATATATATATATATATATATATATATATATATATATATATATATATCTCAAGGGTCTAAATCATAAAAACTATTCAGACCATCTAAAAGCCTTATCCCTCTTCTCAATATTATACATGCTGCTAAGAGGTGACATCTGCCTTTTGAATATCAAACCCTATCCTTTCTGACCAATTACACATTTGCAAGTCAAATGGTAGTGTGAACACCCACTCAATGGATCTTAGTCTTTGTAACATAAATAGTACATGTTAGAGGGACAGGTATGTATCAAAGGGAATAGAGCTTCTATGGAACCATCTTCCACTTTGCATAAAGCAAAGTACTTCTGCTACTGCATTCAAATATAATTTGGTAAATATTATGGAAAAACATACATTCATCTTTGGTTTAATACCCTTGTCCCTCAAGGATAGAGGCAAAAAGTAGATGTTCCAATTTATCCTTGTTCTGCCCATCTCCAAGTTACAATATACACAAAACACATGTGTAAAAACCTTTGATGGTTATGTAAGGCTAGGCTTCTTAAAATCCTCACAGATAAATTGTATAGTAAGTATCTATGAAACTTTGGATCTTAATTCATTCTTCACCTCAGAAATGTTTTGCATGCAGCACTCAAACAAGGTTGCATCAAAAACAGCATTCTATTCATGTAGTCATTGGTATTCTAAATGGGTTCATCAGGTTGTCTAGATGATGAGTTTAAATCAAATAAAAGCATAATGCAAATATTTCTGAAGGGGTGCAATGTACCTCTGTTTTTTTGTGTGTGGAGGGGGTTTCACTCTCATACCCAGTTACTTAAATATACTAACATAGAAGCAACACAACTGACATTTCCATATCCTTTGGTTGTGGTATTTCACAGTCTGAATATACTGCTAGCTTATTTAGCTGACTATGTTAGCATCGGCAATTACACCACTTAGTTTCCAATGATAGGTACAAAATAATTTATCACTTTTTTCTCATAAAGACTTCTTAATTTAATTATTAACAAACGTGATAAAATAATTGGAGTGTACACAGAGTATTACTATAGATAGGCTCTTTAAGGCAATGGTTTCTGAGTATGCCTAATAATGCCCCTGGGCAAATGGTAATATATGAAACCAATATAATCTATCATTCTTTGTTGCTCACTTAGCTTATATTCTGAGAAGTCATGATAGGAAAAAGGAGATTTAATAACTGAGACGAAATCTAAATTATATCAAGGTCTTCTAAAAACACTTAATTTAGGGGTAACATTCTTTTACTCAAGGAACTTAGTAATACTAAATTAAGTTGTCTTACTCTGTCAAATCTTTATCTTAAATTAACTGCTTTAACCCTATATTCTTACTATTTTTTTCTGCTTTTCCTACAAAACATTTTCCACAAAAACTAAGCAGTTAATTTGTTGAAGGGTCTGTCTGAGTAGTTCAACAAGAGCATAAAACGTTTACAAACCAAGATCAGATAAGGTAAGCTCTGAATTTCAAATTTGGGCTGACGATTTAGATGCCAATAGGTTTGCATGCTGTGCAGTATATAGCACTTAGTTACGTTCACTGTTTTTTGCAAGAGATAGTTTTTGTAAGTCCCATATCTCTGCTTATTTCTCTCAGCCACCTATAACCTGGCTATCAAATTCTGTTCATGACAACTACAAAAGGGCAGCAAAAACTCATTTCAATAGCAAAGCTATCCAGTCTCTCTCAAAGTTAGCACTGGTTGGAAGAGCAAATTCAAAAAGTTAATTATTTTACTTCACTGGGTTTAAATTTAATATTAATGATAATAGCACAAACTGTGAAAGCTCCAGCACAAAAAGGTATGTTTGTTTGTTTATTTATTTTGCAAAGAAACTGTTGCTAAAAAAAAGTTAAAGACCACTTTTCACAAGGAAAATAAGACAAAAATGAACCTCCAACATGTCCTTGCCATAATGAAATGAGGAAAAAAACATTGATATGCACCAACATTAGATCTGAATCTTTGTATAAGCACATTTTTACCTACACCTAAAGCTTGCTTCATCTGTGTAGTGGATACTTACTGCATGACATGCATTTATTAGTAGCAGCTGAAGAATCACAGATATGTAACAGAGACTCAGATATTTTGAGAATGCCCTGCTCTGTGAACATTTTGATCAACCATGTTACAAAATACCTTAGAAATATTTGTCAGACATATTGCAGATACAGATACCTACAACAGTCATCACTATACCCCAACTAAACGGTATTCTGCAAACATGATTTTTTCCCTAATTATAACTTGGAAGACTTTCTTCAAGTTCTGAGATTAAGCCGGTGTCCTTTCACCTGAACGGTGGCTTTGTAAACCCATCATAATACGTAGAAATTAAGAATACAGTCATTATATAAAAAGAAGAAATTTTAAGACAGAATTATAGCCAGTGGACATAGTGAAGGTCCACAGATGAAGCATATATTGTCACATCAGAAGATTTACTCATCTTTATAACTTAGAAAGGTGTGTATTTTGTATTTTTTGTATAGTGGGTTTAGCAGTGATGCACACGATGGAAGGATTTCTGACTCAGTACATACATCAGCGTTAGACATAAATGAGTAGTACTGGTGAAGCGCTATTCAAAGCAATTGTGTACTTCATGCAATAGGGATAGATACGCATCTAAAATAACTGTTTAGTGCACTTGTAGGCTTGCAAAGGCCATCAATCCCTGCTCTAGAAGTAACTCAGAGTGGCGAGACATTTGCATCAATAGCTATTATGACCATGCCAGAATCTATTGATCTTTTGTTACCATAGTTCAAATGCTCTCTTATATTCATGTTCTCTACATAATTCTCTTAGAGACATTATTAATTTCTATTTCTGTTCACCATCATTGCCTCAAATATTGACTAGATGTAATCATGTTAGCACTTTAATAAATGTCAGAGAAGTCTATCTCATGTACTTCAGAAGGTATGTATTTTGATTATCAAAAAGTACCAGCTTTAATCTTCATATATGCGATACAGATGTGTTCATAACTCCACTATTTTAGTCTGGTGAATTTTTGCTGTACCTCTTACAGGATGCATTCTTATTAGTAATATAAATCACAGAACAATTAAATCTTGTAAATAAGTATGCAAACCATATAATTGTGTGTAAATTTAACTAAGAAGTACAGCCACCAAGAAACAATGTACTATTATCTGTTGCTATAATCCCTCTTGAAAACCATTGCAAAGGCAATGCTTGTGTACTTATTCCTAAATCTGGAATAATATAGCACTACAATACTTTTAAAACCAAAAAAGCAGTAATTTTCACTGCTAACACTTTATACAGATTGGTTAAGCATTGTGAATGCATTTAAAATCTGTGAAATGTCGGTGGAAATGAAGAAATATTGAACATTCAGCAAAGAATTTTCAGTCCTGAAATATAAGTATGTGGTCCATATTACAGTTTACATGTCAGGTGCCTGTGTATTGCCCTGGCCATACTGCCATTGTTATGCTTCAATCTAATGTAGAATCCTTCTCAGTAAATAAGAATCTGACTGGTAATAACAGTTCACATAGATCCACGTCACTCTTAAAGGGCAAACAGCTCAGACAATGCTCTCAAAGGCTGGTTTATTTGCCTGCGCTCACTTTGTAGTCAGTGTGTCTGCAAATAAATAATTCTTGAGATTATTGAAAAGTATGAAATACATATGCAGAATATATAACATTAACAGACAGAATGGGGTCATGCATACAAAATAAGCAAAAAGAATTCCTGCAGAAATAATAACAAAAAATAACATTTTTAAAAAATGACCATAGTTGTGGAGGAGGAATTTTCCCAGGACTGCCCAACAGTGTGTAAGCGTTTATGAAGAATTCACCAAACAAATATGAAAAGAGTTGAGCCGCTTACTATATCCCTTTATCAACAAATTCAAGGGAGGGCTGTGAGAGGCAGCATATATTATCAGAAAGAGGGATAACCCACTGGAAAGCAACTAGGGTACTATTTCATAATACATATTGATGGGACTGAACAAATTAATGTATGGAAGACTGCTGTAAAAGCAATTTTATACAGTTATCTGATGCAGCATAAGAAATAAGGCAATCTGAAGACGTGAAAGAGGTGGAAGACAGCAAACCATTATTAGTGAGATATATTTTACTACACTGGGGGTACTGATATGATCAGAAGCAGAAGACTCTTTAGACTGCCATTGTGTTTCTTTGTGTCATCAGCTTGTGTTGATTTCAGATTTTTTTTATTCCTTTATTAACCAGGTAAGCTGACAGGGTACATATTCCCCATTTCAGGAGAAGTCCAGTGTTGCACAGCAGAGAGAGAAGGAATCAAATCATGTATCCTTGACTACAGGGAGCAGCTTAACAGCTCAGAGCCTTAATCATCAGCTCTAATTACCAGACAATGCCCAGAATTACATAGTAAGAAAACAGCAGTGAGAAGACTCAAACCCTGCACCACTGACTAAAGAAAGCAGCCTTAGTCCTCTCTGCTAACTTTCACATTTCCATGCAGAGCACTATTATGGAAATGCTTTTTTTTTCTGCCCAGGTTTGGCATAAAGGTTAAGTTATTACCTTGTAGACAGAAGGTACAGAGTTTGATTCTGACTGTTAGTTATCAGCTAAGCTTAAAGTGCCCTTTCAGGGCAGTTAGCCTACTATTCTCCTATGAACCATCAAGGTGCCAAGAAATGTCATTTTGGAAAAAAAAATTTCTCAAGTACACTGCACAAAGCCTAATTTCTGGTTTTGAGACTCAAACTCCTTAGACTTGGAAATATTTAAAATATCTCTGTGAAAATTTTAGACAAGTTTAAGATCTATTTTTGTGACTACTTTATTCAAGTTTAATACTTGTTTAGTGTCAATAAACATATAGAACTAAAGAAATGCTTGTGATAACAAATCTCACCAGGAAGTTAATGATCACCTTAAATTTCAGTGCTTTGATATATCAGACTTTCATGCTTTCTAAAATATAGCTAGATATTTGTCAGTGCAGCTGGCTATATTGGGAATCAACATCTTTGAAAGCCTGAATTTTAGTACCATCATTAAAATATTTTATGCAGCTTCTAGGAGCTGCATGAAACGCTTCAACAAACAGCCAAGACAGGCATTCTTTAAACTGTCCTGACATTAATTTCAACTGAATTCTATTATAATTAATTAAAATGGACAGTAGATAAAATGAATTTCTGCTCATCATATTAAATGAGGAAAAAGTATAACCTTCCAAACTCATATTACAAACCTTCTTAACTGCACCTGACAAGAGAAAGGGTTCTTTATGTAGTGGTCATTGTGAGTAAATCATGAGATATAAAATAAAATCTGTAATCAGTCATAATTAAAATATGAACTTCAGTGAACTGCTCAGTATATAAGCTGACAACAGGAAGTGCCTTTGTATACAAGAAAAAAATCTCATGTGACACGTAGAATACCACAAGGATGCAGCTTTATAATAACTACTTAATTATCATATTGACTAACTATATATAGACCATATCATTTAATTTCACATAATGAGGGCACATCACTTTTAGACTTGCTAATAAAATTGTTAAAATTACTTCACTATAATAAAATCTCTTTGGAATTAGTTTCAGAGTAGTGTTTTCTTTGCTTCATAGAATGCAAAGCTTAAAAGTATTTAATAGTAACTTAGTAAAACTATGAACATTAGCATTGAGTGAAAAATGAATAAAAAAATAAAACATACTGTAACTGATATCTAGAAGCAGGCTGTTATGCTGCTGCTGTATAAACTCAATGGTAAATGAGTAGCCTGTACTCTTCAACACCGAGCACAGTAACAGATTTACATAAGGTGGTCTAATTTATAATCACACTATGTTTTGTCAATGGAAGTATGCATTTTATTTTCACTCTTGGAGTACAGGTGTTTATTTTGGCATCACCTGCTGCTTCCAAATTCATGCTGATGGTGTTACTCATGCCTTTTAAAAGAAACAGCTGGATTGTGGAACCCCCATATACAATGGATCATGTGCTCATCCAAGCCAAATAACACAAAATGCAGACTGCATTTTCGGGGATGAAGTAGACATCTCATGAACAATATTCCTCTACTAATGCTTTAAGAATATCACAGAAAATCACGGCATCACAAATCTCTGGCTAATTTTAGGCAAGATTCTAAAATACCTGCTGTAAGGAAGTTTTACAAACAGTTCGTATATGGTAGTAAGTCACTAACATCGAATGCAAGTCTTAGAATCTGGTCCAATGTCTACACCTTCAAATATTGCTAGACAATGTTCATCTTTTCCCAGTTAGGGGTCGCCACAGTGGAACTCTGGTCCGCTAATGATGGGCAGTCGATTTTTTTTTTTATGATGCCGAGTTGCCAGCCCGACGCCCAACCTTCAGCGAAAGCATGCCCATTCAGGCATGTCTTTAGGAGGCCACTCGACCACAGGGAGGACATGCAGACTCCACACAGAAGGCACTCCAGCCGTGAATCGAAAAGGAGAACCTCTTGCTGTGAGGCAACAATGCTACCACTGTACCTAGACAATGAAGAGTACAAAAACAACTACTGACTTTAGTTGAAGATACAGCAGTAGTAAGTTTCCTTGTAAATCGGAATATTCAGATCCCACTCTCACTGGTAACACAGTAGGGTAATCCAACCTACTGCAAGAGATATCTTGAAGTGTGCCCTCTGGAAAAGCATAAGTTATATACCCACCTTGTTACAGAATCTAAATATAATCAAACTTGGTAACCATAATCTGAAACATTCTAATAGCTAGGTAGGCCTGCTGGTGGTTCCTATCAATGCAAATGTATATCTCCAAGCAGTATGACATTTTTGAGTATTTCTTTGAATATATATTTTGATATAAACTTCAATTAATTTATTCTTTTAGGTGCAAATACAATGAAATAGTTTTTAACTGCCAATTCACCATTGTTTTTGTCTTTCGTATTTGAACATTTCAAATAACACCACATTTTGAAAAAAAAAAACAAATATTGGCTACAGCTCAAATGTTATAACAAACGAGGTTGGTAAAAAAACAATTTGTCCAGGGACATCTTCAGGTGGGGTGTGAGGTAGAAGTAGTAATGGAAATTAGAGTAGGGGAAGAAAGTTAGTTGGAGGGAGGGGTGAAAGGGCTAAATAGGAATGTAGGATGATTGGGAGGAAATGAGGTAAGGGTAGGGAGGGGCGTAATGGTTTTTATGCAAGTGTAAGTAGATAAGGAATCACATTTTGGTGTGAACTTGCTAAGGCAAGGGTTACATCCGAGATAACCTGTAGGTATCCCTGGAGAGCAGGTAGGTCTCAGGATACTGACTGGTGGGCTGTAGGAGACAGCTGGTTTTTATATGTAAAATATAGCTGTATATATATATATATATATATATATATACATATATCTATATATATATATATATATATATATATATATATATATATATATATATAGATATATATATATATATATATATATATATAAAGAATCCCCTTTACAGGCATGTCAAAGATAATACAGGATGTAGTTTTTATTTCAGTGTTATACAAATTATTAAAATGAATAAAAGAGGAGGGGACATTGACAACATTATAGAAAAAGCAGAAATGGCATGGGTTGGGAGGTTGCAAGCCTATAAGCTCAATACTCATTTTCCAGTGAAGCCAGCCTTAAAAGAAAAGAGGTTAAAGACACGACTTTGATTGGTTATGTTGTCTCAGTAATGAAGGGTGTTGGCTGCATACAGCACACTGATTGGTCCGGTTTATGTATTTAAATTGATTTTATCAGTATTTGTGTGAATGGATCTGATGAAGGATCGGATGATCCAAAAGAGCTTATCCTTTTTATTAAAGTAGATTGTTATGCATGTTTGACCACTGGGAGTGATCTCTCTTGTTTAATTTCTCAAAATAGCTCTACTGGTGTTACCCTGGCTGTGGTGTATTTTTCCCCTCGGTCAGGGATAGATGGTCCCAGGGATAGGGGAAGGAACACTGTTGATTTGGCTAGGTTCTGTTATATAAACAAACAAACAAACAAACAAAAAAGAGTATAAGAGGAGAAACGGTATCAACTTTTGGATTTATCAACCATTCGTTCACTGTGGTTTAGGGTCCTGTTCACAGGAAGGTCAAAGATATTGTGTGAAGTAAGATTCATTCAGAGTCAGGGGTGGACTGCTTAAGGGAAATGATTGTAGTCATATGTAGTCTGAGTGTTTATATGGGTGGTTGCATATCGCTCAGACTGGTGAAAAGATTTTTTTTTCATTTAATTTTCTGAGGCTGTAGGTCCAGTAAGGTAGGAGTGGCCGTTATCTTTGGTGGGTGGTTTAGATCATTTCTTAGTGAGGATCTCCATTTCCACGCTCTCATCCAGGGTTTGGGATTTGTTGATAGTGGGGTAGGATACCATGGCTGTTTTTGATATATTTCCCTCAGCCTCAGTGGTGGATGGCTTTTCACAGGCTCTGGGTGAGGTAGAGTAATGACTACCACTGTGCATGTGCTGTAAGAATGTGTGCTGTATAGATGCCATGAAATTTGCATAATTGCCAGAGTTGTATTTTTTTTTTTTTAGTTTAATATGGTGGTAGATAAATGTATCCCCTTGCAATGAAATACTCTAAGAATATACTGTGGGACCCAAATATGGCAACTACTATGGTGTTTGGGTGTGCAGTGGGAGATCAGGTAAGGGAATAAATGTAGTAGTAGTCAGTTGCTAGCGAGCAGCACTTTCTATTGGTATATTACAGATGATTTTACTGTGTGCAAAGGATCATATGTTGATGATGTGCTCATTTTGCATGGCTGTAACAATTGGAGTAGTTACCAAGATTTATTCTCCCCAGAATGGAAGACAGATTGAAGGTCTGTTGGACGATTTTTATTTATTTAACAAATGGATGATGTGGTGCTGACTATTAGTGGAGCATGGCCATGCTTTTCAGCTGTGGAGCTTTTGCAGATGGTAGGACTTGCCTAGTATTTTGACCTGCTGCTTGTATACTTGTGGCTACAGAAGGTTGTCTGCATTCTGGCACTGAGAGATTGAGTGGTATGGTTTGGTTCCCATGGGTTTTTTGGAAAGTCGTTGGTGGTTGATGAGGTCTGAGAGTGGTGAGAGGCATATGAGTTTTGGACTTCATTCCCTGAGAGGATTCAGGCTGGTGCAAAACCTGTTTGTCTTTTATTTGTATAGGTTTGTGGGAGCAGTATTTAAAGGTGTTTCTGTTTTGGAAAATCAGATTTAATGGTTCCAGTGAGCTATGGGATTTGTGGGTGCTGTGGCAGTTTGTTTGTGCTTTTGGGATTTGTTGTAGGTGTTTTGTCAGTCAGGCACAGTGGAGTGAGCTGCAAATACCTTGTTGTGGGCTAAAGGTCCTTAAGGAAGCAGTGTGTTCTGCGCATGTATGGTGGAGCTTGGAGTCGGTAGCCCAGGAAACATACCTGCGCTGATGGTTGGTGGGTGGTGGGTGTCCGGGGAAAGGGCTCGCATCATATCTCTTAACAGTATAGGTTGTCAGTTACTGAAGAGTCTAAAGGTCCACTTGCTAAGCAGCTGTTTCTGTTTTCTCATCTTCTTCACAGAATATCCAGATGTTTCATCTCATTTTGGCCTTTACACACAAACAAACTGGTAAAGAACACTCCAAACAAAGTAAAGCCAAACCAAACAAGTCCAACAAGTCCAACGGCCCAAAGATGATACACAAAGAAGTTTGTATTGCACAAAGAAATTTAATGAAGCGCTTTTCGTCACTGTTAATATGGTAACTTCATCAGATCAAATAAAAAACTTCAAGGCATGTTTAAATACCAAATTTAAATAGCATCACATGTTAAAAACTTCCTATCAACAACCAAGGCTGTGTTTACATATATTGTTAAAGGGCGACAACTAACATATTTGTACAATTTAAAATACACAACTTTTTAGTATAACGTAGATGTGTAGCAGAACCTATATATTCTATACACTTACAAAGTAAAAACTAAAATACACTTTCTAGTGTGACATCATCTATTTAAAATTTTGAGTTTAAGCAAACAGATGATGTTACATGCTTTGTTGAGACCTGGACTAGAAAGGGCATTCAGTCTCAACTGCCAAGCTAGTTCACGTTCCTGTAAAAGTAAATTTACTGGGCCACCCCTAACATCTACCTGGACTTGGTCTATTGCTTTAAACATAAACTTGTGTCTCCCACTCAAATGTGAGTGTTTAGCAAGGGAGTTGTCACTTTTATTAATGTCAATTGCATGGGTATGTTCATACACTCTATCACAGAGCCTACGCTCCGTTTTCCCAATGTAAAAAGCTGTACAGGAGGTACACTTAACGATGTACACAACGAATGTTGAGTTACAGCTGAGTTTGTGTTTTAATTCAAACTTCCTCTCATTAATTGTAAATGTCTTACCTACATCCATAAATTTACACATCCTGCACATGCCACAAGTAGACATCCCTGTGTGTCTGTTAACACTCGTTAGGTCATTCTTTTCTAATAAATTTTTAAGGTTAAGACCTCTTCTAAACATGAGTTTAGGAACACTTCCTAGTTTTGAAGTTAAAAATTTGTCATTACTAATGAATTCCCAGTTTTTGTTTAGTATAAGTCTAACTTTATCACTGTCCTTACAATATGTAGTTATGAAGCTAGTTCTATAGTTAGACATCATGTTAAAATTAGTCGAGACCAACCCTTGGCTAAAATACCCAGAGTTAGAACCACTGACTACCTGTTCATTTTCGATAGTCAACCCTGATTCACTCAATATGGGCTTGGTTAACCCATTGTGCCTTTTATATTGCACTTCATCTACTAGTGAATCAATAAGGTTGATTGGGTATCCCTGATGTTGAAACATATTGCTCAGTAACTTGCATTCGTCAATGGAGTCAACCTCCAGGGAGACCATTTTAGCTGCTCTAATAAATTGACCCTTAACAATAGAACATTTTTGTGTAAAGGGGTGACTACTTGTAAAGTGAAGGAATGAGTTACAATAAGTGTCCTTTCTGAAAATTTTTGACGCAAATCTATTGTTCACTACATCCTTGGTTAACCTAATGTCAAGGTAATCAATAGAGTCACAGTTAAAGTTAAAAGTAAAACCAAGAAAGTCAGTTGTGTGGCTTAGATAATCAACAAAGTTTTGTGCCTGTGTTCCGTCACCTTTAAGACAATAAAAATGTTGTCCAAAAATGGGTATAATATATAAGGTTGGACATCTGTTGGGAATTGTTAAAAATAAATTTTCTTTCCCAATGTGCCATTACTAAATTGGCCAGGCTGGCCCCACATGGTGAACCCATGGCCACTCCCCTCTTCTGGAGGTAAAAGTCCTTGTTAAAAGTAAAAAAGTTGTTAGTGAGGATTATGTCAACTAATACTTCTATCAGGTGTATCTCGTGAGCTGGTGCCCCCTTGGCTTTAAGCATCAAGCTCAACCATTTGACCCCTTCAAGATGGGGGATCGATGTATAAAGATCTTTGACATCGATAGTTAAAAGGATGTTGTCCCTGTGGAACTCAAGATCATTAATCTTTTGCAAAAAGGTCCAGGAATCTTTCATCATCATCCCCTTTTTTCCCATTTACATGGGGTCAGGGTATCGTATTAACTGTCGCCACCTCTCTCGATTCAGTGCCACTCTCCTGTCTTCTTCAACACTCATGCCTGACTGTCGCAGATCTTCTTTCACACAATCCATCCACCTCTTTGCTGGATGCCCTTGCTTCCTCTTACCTTCTTCCTGTCTGTCCCAAATCTCCCTCACCAGATTGTCTGATGCTTTTCTACACATGTACCCATACCATCGTAATCTGTTTTCTGCAATTGGAGCTACTTTGGCTTCTGCTCTTATGTCCTCATTTCTTCACCTGTCTCGCAGTGTGCATCCTACCACCTTTCTCAGGCACTTCATTTTCATCACCTCTAGCTTCTTCAACTGTTCTGCCTTTACTGCCCAGGTTTCTGTACCATACAGTAGTACTGGTCGCACCACTGTCTTGTACACCTTACTTTTCAGCTTCTTTGGCATTCTTCTGTCATATACTACACCTGATACTCTATGCCAGTTGGCTGCAGCCCCTCTGATTCTAGCTTTGACCTCTTCATTCAGACTACCCTTCTCCTCACCCACCCCTCCCAGATACTTGAAGCTGTTTACCTGTTCCACTATCTTCCCATCTATCTCTATTCTCAGCTTCTTCTGATTTCTCCAATCTGCTGCCATTACCACTGTCTTATCTGTGCTTAGTTTCATCCCATGTGCCTTCAGATTTGCATTCCATTCTCCTATCCTTTTCTGAAGTTCTAGATCAGAGTCATATGAGGTTCATAGGTTCATAGGTTAGTACTAAGCTAACTGCTCTTGCAACCCATTTTAAGCCTAGCCCAATTATCCCTTGTGAGACTCAAACCCTGCACCTTGTGTTTGTAAGGCAAACACCTTAACCATTAGGCCACCCTAACAACCCTATCTGCCCAGGTTTCTGTACCATACAGTAGTACTGGTCGCACCACTGTCTTGTACACCTGCCTGTACTGCCACATCGTCTACATACAGCAGCTTTGTTGCTCTGACCCCTCCAACCTGTTTGCTGATGTAGTCCATTACCAGTATGAACAGCAGTGGGCTCAGAGCTGAACCCTGGTGTACACCCACTCCCACTGGGAACCCCTCAGTGAGGCCAAACACTTTTTGTACTTGAGTCACTGGGTCCTTGTACATAGCCTGTACCAATTCTACCAATGTTTCTGGGACTTCAAACCACCACAGTACTGCTCAGATCAGCTTTCTTGGGACCTTGTCATATGCTTTCTCCAAGTCTAGGAAAGCCCAGTTTGACTCTCTCCTCTTCTCTAGTTTCTTCTCAAGTATCTGTCTCAATGCAAACATCGGGTCAATTGTGCTGCATCCTGATCTGAATATGAACTGTTCATCTCCCATCTTATATTCTACTATTCTGCGTATCCGTTTATCAATCACCCTCTCCAGAAATTTCATGCAATGTGGTAGGAGTTTGATGCCTCTGTACTGTCCACAGTTGTGGATTTCCCCTTTGTTCTTGTACACTGGCACAAGTATGCTTATTCTCCAGTCATCTGGAACATGCCTTTCTCTCCACACTGCAATTAGTACCCTCAGGAGCCATTTCTCCCCTAGCTCACCCAGCATCGTTATCATATCTGCTGTGATGTCATCTGAGCCTGCTCGTTCCCTGACTTCATTTTCCTTAGTGCTGCTCTTACTTCTTCTAAGCTGGGCTCCTCTTCTACTCTCATTGTAGGCTGTTTCTGGGGCAGTACCGCTTCTGTGGGGTTTTCTTCATTCAGAAGCTGCTGGAAATACTCCTTCCATCTGCCTTTGATGTCCTGTGGGCTGGTAAGCAGGTTGTTGCTGGAATCCCTTATGAAGGGTGTCAGACTATCTTCTTTATCTTTCTGTCTTTGCCTTGCAACCTGGTATAGTTTCTTTGTGCCCCTTACTGAGTCACTTTCCAGAAGCTGATAGAGTGCCTCTGATGCCCTATTCTTTGCTATTGCAACTTCTTTCTTAGTTTCTTTGTTAGCCAACCAGTAGTCCTTCCTAGCTTGGTCAGTCTTTTCAATCTCCCACTTCTTCCTGCACTCCTTCTTTCTTTTGATTACTTCCTGCACTTCTGCATTCCACCACCAGCTTTCCTTATGTACCTTATTTCCATACCTGGCTCGGCCACATATCTTTTCTGTAGTCCTAACACATGCTGTTTTAGGCGCTGCCACTCTTCTTCAACTCCACCTATTTCCTCCTCTTCTTGGGGTGCTAGAGCCCTGAGTAATTCCTTGAACTGTTGTACTTTCTCTCCAGTCAACTTCCAGGTCTTCAGCCTGGTCCCTGTTGACCTTAGAGCCTTCTCTGACCACTGCTTGCAGCTGATTGTGGCAACTACTGGTTTATGCTGTAAACCGACTGTTTCACTGGGGATGACTTTGCAATCATGGATTCTACACCAGTGCCTTTTCCTTATTAGGAGGAAGTCTACCTGAGTTGCATGTTGGCTACTCTTGTATGTGATCTTGTGACTGTCTCTCTTTCTGAACCATGTGTTGGCTACTATCAAGCCATTTGCCAGACAGAAGTCTAGAATGGCTTTTCCTTCTTTATTCCTATTGCTCCACCCATGTGGACCCAGGCAGTCCTCATATCCTGTTCTGTCTGTCCCGATATGTGCATTTAAGTCACCCATTATCCAGGAATCTTTATAGACCTAGAATTCAGACATCAAGTATCTCTGCAAAATTGTATCCACTGCCTTTGCACAAGGATATGTAATTGAACCCCTTCCATCTATGAGAGGCCTCATAAGGGTTTTCTTTTTTGGCCTTTACTTATTTTGTTCCTTTGTTGTTTATGGCTTTGTCTAGAATTATTGCTCTAAGAGGATGACAGCATATCTCTCATCTACAAATTTTGCAGAATGCCCAGACTGATGTTGGTAAATGACAGGGATATGAGTTTTATAACCTTGGGAAATTCATGCTGGTGTAACATCTGTTATCCTATCAGCTTGCTAGGTTTGTAAGAGAAATATTTGGGAGTTGTCCCTATTTTGGCCTTTGTCCCATTTTTATTGGTGGTTTTGTCTGGATTTCTTGTTCTAAAAGGTTGATAGGTATGGTTTTAGATGTATGGCTTGCACACACTTCTGTTGTTGTAGTGAGCAGACCTTGCTACTGCCCAGATGTGGCAGAGTGGTCATATTTTATTTCATATTTTAGGTCCATACTTTATCAAGTTTTGGATGCTTCCCAAGTGAATACCCAGACCTGACAGGTAGCTTAAGGCAGCCGTTTAGGGGTTGGCATAGTGATAATGTGTTTGCCTCATGGACACACGGTAAAGAATTGGATTCCATCGGCACTTAGGGGTAGCAGATCCTATTATGTATGAAGGAGCTGAATTGGTAATTTTTTTTCTATCACTTTCTCTAAGAGATTAAGGGAAAGGTAAGCATTTAGTAGGAGGGCACAGATAGGGACTCGATTTTAACATTGCTTAAAGTTGGGAGAGTGCTTGTGTTGGGAGTGGGGTGGGCAGGCAGTATTTGGGTGGTGTGGGCTAAGAGTTTTAGTAAATATCATTCTTTCATTGTCTTTACTAGCATCCTTGGATTCATTCACTCCTGGTCACAATTGGAGGTTATTTGCACCACCTTGTTTTAATTATTCTCTAAGAAGTTTGTGGTCAGTGTGTTTGATGCAGATAAGGCTAAGTATAGTGCCTTTTCAATGACTTCAAGTGGTAAGTAAATGGATGCAGTAGATAGGGGTCTGTGTGTGTTTGTATCTTGTGAGAATGACTGGTTGAATGAAGATGGTGGCTTTTCCGTAACTACATGCATGCTTTCCTGAAACCTGTTGTAAGCTTGGTAATGTTATGGGGGTTATGTTTGTTAGACCCGTTAATTTAACACGGATGCCATCGCAGGCTATGGCATGGTTTAAAGTGTTTTCTTTCCTCCCCTAATTATTGTCCTCACCTCAGTCGTAGAATGTGGGGGATTTGAGAAGCACTGCATTATTTCACAGCTTGAGTGACCAAAATGCTCTAGGGGTATGTTCATAGCTCTCAACCTTCCAACTCCAAAATGGGGAACTCTGCCACTCATAGCATGGAATAGATGGGCAAGATGTGGAACGATTATTAATGGCTTAATAACAGCTTAAACTGAGAGACTCATAGGATGGTTAAAGTGTACTATGTTAGAATAGGCCTTTAATGAAATAATATGATGCTGCTCTATTTACCATTGATAACAGTTAAATTGCTAACACTGAATGGGTGAGTCTTTCAAAGTGAGGAACCTTCCTCGACATGAGGTACACTTGAGAGGTATGGGTATGTTATGGATGTATTTTACTCTGGTTTTTAAACATCTTAAGTTTCCTTGCTGTGTACTTGTAGCTGTTGGAGACACTTGTAGAACAAAGCAGCACATGGGAGAAGCTGCCAAGGCTGCTCTGTCTAAAAATAAATATGTAGTTTTGTTTAAACATTAATTTATGTAAGAGTGATTTTGCTGGGATATGCTTGTAGTGCTTCCTAATGAAATGCTCCTAAGACTGTTTCTACAACATAAGGTAATTTGGCCCTTATAGTGCTGCATTTGATTTTGTATGAAATCATGAGGTAATCTAGTTATAATGATATTTAAATTATCCCTCATCCACAGTGCATAGTCAAAACATACTCAAGTTGATAGCTTACTTTACTTTCTACATTTTAATAGGTGCACTTTAAATGCATACTTTCAGTTACTGCTGTTGTGTTAAAACACCATTTTTTGCTGCAATATGTTCCTATGCTGGCTGCGAAAAGGATTTGTGGAGGAATAAGGCAGCACCATGTTACTGGGGATAGAGGATGCGAGGGAGTGTAGTGGTTGTGCAGTTGATGAACAAGGTAGGCCCTTGGCAGAGCGCAATATCATTAAGAAGTGTTGGTTTACTGTGCAGAGGATTTACAGTTTTCTTTTCTTTTGCGGATCACAATGAGGTTGCAGGTGGGTAAGTGCAGGGATTGCTACTGAAGTGATGGGCAATGAGTTTTGTAGACAGGGAAGTGTGGAGTGGGGATCAGCCAGTGGCCTAAAGGAAGTTGGCTCAGAAGGGGATGGATTCTGCTAGAGTGAATTTTCCGGCCGCTGGAGTGGTGCACAATGAGGTCGAAAGTAATCTTAGTTTATTAGGTGCTCATTAAGGCACATCAGAGTCGGTACAGATGCAGATGGGTTACTCAGTGGTCTATGATACTTTGAGAACTTATTACTGTTCTCCATTGCATTTGCCAGCAGTGGGAGTGGACAGGCAGAAGGACTTAGCAGAGCATTGCAAGATATGAGTGTGTGCTGGGGATGTGTGAGTACATGGGCTACATTATGTAAGCAGAAGTTCTGGGGCATGCAGACCATGGTTTGTGTGATTTACCAGATGTGCAAGGAAAATAAAAAAAATGAGGGGTGAAATTTCGGGGTAAGGGTATATAAGGGATGTCATAGAGCTTTTTGGGATCCTGAATTGTGAATGTGTTGCTTTTTTGTTCTTTTTTTTTGTCTGCAGGATCGAAGGTCATTTGGAAAAGTGATGTACAGGATGAAAGGATGTATGTTACTGTTTGGAGTTAGTTTTAGGTGTTGAAGGTTTAGTAATGAGGGTTGGCATTGGTAAATGGAGGTTCACTGAGTTACAATCTGGGAGGGTATTTGCTTTATGGATGTAATGAAGTCATTAGCTCATTCCCTACAGTACAGCTCTTTTGAGGGTGTACCTTAACTCCCATTGGGTGTGGCTTGAACCTTTAAAAATAAATGAAGTTATCACCTTACAGTTTGTCAGAAGATAAATATTAATACATTTGTGTTTGCCATCAGTTATGCTTCAAGATAAAATATTCTGATACCTTGTATGTAGCATGGTTTTGGAATTATTAA
Organism: Protopterus annectens; assembly: GCF_019279795.1. Lineage (NCBI taxonomy): Eukaryota > Metazoa > Chordata > Ceratodontiformes > Protopteridae > Protopterus > Protopterus annectens. Next base: position 20,700,781 of record NC_056742.1, on the reverse strand, counting down.
TGCAAATATGAGCAAGCAATATTTGACGCCTACTACAGAAATGCTTGGAGGCACACTTGGCTGTAATGAGTTAAGAGAGTGGTTCATTGGTCACCAGACGCTATGTTGTTTATCATATTCTTCTCTCCTTATAATAGATAGTGGGTTCGGTGGCTGGATTACCATTAAATTGATATTTTAGACAAGGAGATCTCATTTTGGTCACTATCTCCTTTGGGCAGCAAAAGGACACTGCAGTTAGGCAAGATGGCAAGCAATTGGGCCTGCTTGTCTGAGATGGCATTGGGCTTTCAAGTGTTTTGGTGATACATTTGGCAAGTAAAGACCTGGAAATAGTGTACCAGGGTAGGGGCATTACTTTGTTGTTGGAGAGGGATCATTGGTTTAATTTCAGTTATTTAGTCAACTGCCCACTTTGAGTATTTATGATACATTCTCGGGAGGTTGATGACAGGGATCAGGTTTGGTCCAGAGAGAATGGAGTACACCAAATGATGTCTGCCTTCAAACTTTTCAATGTATGATGCACTTTGTTTTTGGAAGTTTTGTTGGAAATTTTTGGTAAGAAGGAGGTGGAACAGCCTAGCCAGGCTGGTGGGTGGAGAAGAGGGGTAGGCTTGTCCCTCTTCTGTTCCCCCTGGTGCTGCATGCTCATTTCAATGTGTTGTGAAAAGGAAAGTGAGCAGATGAACACTGCATGATAAGTAGAAGTAAGTGAGTGGTAGTAAGGACGCTGCTTATTTGGTTGGATGCTTTATTTCAATAAGTGGAAAATGAAAGTGAGCGATGGGATGCTGCTTGCTAAGTAAAATAAATGAGTGGAGGCAAGGATGTTGCTTATGTGGTCAGGTTGAGTGAGGTCATGCTGCCCTACTTAACAGTTATATAGATGTATGCTGTGATTGGTCAGGGTGAGTGAGGTCACATTGCCCTATTTAACAGTTATATGGATGTTTATGCTGTGGTTAATACATAATATTGGTCAATAAAGTTATGTTTATGGAAGTTCAATAAAGGTCATCAAATGTCATTTGATATGATGTGTTTATTGAAGGGGACCGGGACAATGCAATATATTTATAAGTATGACTAAAAAAGAAAATGAAAATGTGCTTATTCATTGTTATCTGAAACTAGTGAACATTCACTTGCTCTTATATTCTAGGGGAAGAACATCTGCAACAGCAACACCATGAAATTATAATAAAGTAGAAATTCTCAAAGGCAAAACATGGATTGTGGTTTATATCCTCTATAAAATACCACAGTACAATAATTTGTTATTATTTCTTGCAAATAATGTCACCATATAATTAGCTACTCCTCATAACCATTAAATATTCCTCCCTTCACCATTAAGAAGTCACATAAATTGTCTACAAGTAAAAACTGTGGTAATTATGTTTCTTCTGGAAATCATTTAATCTTTCACAGACATAGAGAGAGACAGAGAGAGACTGCAAGAGATAGACCACTATCTACCCATAATAACCCATTTCTGACAGGATACCCCTTTGATATTTGACTGTACTGAAGTGGAACATACTCTGCCACAGTATTGTATTTCATCTTGTTTTATGATTAAATATATACACCCACACACTTATACTGACAAACCAGATCCATAGGCATTACATTGTGATTATACAATAGGTCAATTGTTTTCAGTTCCTGACTGCCCCCAAAAAGATCATGTTCTAACTGGGCCTGCTGCTGATGTTTGACTGTAGTGAAATTAAATACTGACCACAATAATGCATTCAGCTTGTTTCATAAAGACAGACATACACAATTGCCCCTGACAAGACAGACAGTCTCATACACACACACACATAGACAATTTGCCACTGACAAGGCAAACCATTTTGAGTGATCAAAAGACAGGAAAGGTTATTACTTTCAGTCCCAGACTATCCTTAGAATGATCTCTTTCTAACTAGGAATACTTCTTTTATGTTCAGTCATATAGACTTTTTGTCCTCCTTACAAATAAAAGTGTATAGCTTCAAACCTTATAATTCCCTTAATTAATTATATCATCATAATTATTAAAGAACCACGTGGAAGCAAGAATATTCAATTATTCACTACTACTCAAAGATGTACAGCCATGGACATGCTATAATTAAGTAAGGAACAAAGTCATCCACATAAGATAAATATATATAACATAAATAATTCCATGTACATACTGCTACTATTCTAGTGGCAGTGCCTTTTCTTGACTGAGCAGTAGTTTGTTCCAGGATGGGGAATGGCATCCAAGATGCAGAGCATCTTTCTCATAACTGAGGCCTGCAACTGAAAATGGTATGGTAAATTATCGAGTTATCAAATAAAACAATAAAAAAAGATCATTGTCTATGGTGAAAAGTAATACATTATGTAATTCTTACGAAGGAATGTGAACTTTAATAGGTAGGTAGCACGACCACCACCAGTACTGTTAGCCAACAGGGTGCTGGCGGAAATTGGGCTACTGTTGGCCGAAGGAGGAGAAGAGGCGGAAGGCATGGCTGAAGGCAGGAAGAGAGGAGAAAGGCAAGGACTGTGGTAGTGAGGGTTGGAACTATGAATGTTGGCAGTATGACTGCTATAGGGAGAGAGCTAGCTGATATGATGGACAGAAGGAATGTTGGTATATTGTGTGTGCAAGAGACCAGATGGACGGGGAGTAAGGCTAGGTGTATCCAAGGTGGGTTCAAATTGCTTTTTCATGATGTGGATGGGAGGAGAAATCGTGTAGGAGCTATTCTGAAGGAATAGTATGCTAAGAGTGTTTTGGAGTTGAAAAGAGTGTTCGATAGAGTGATGTTTATGAAGCTAGAAATTGATGGTGTAATGATGAATGTTGTTAGTGCATATGCTCCACAAGTTGGGTGTGCAATGGATGAGAAATAAAAATTTTGGAGTACATTGGATGAATTGGTGATGACTGTACCCAAGGGTGAGAGGGTGTTGATTGGAGCAGATTTCATTGGCATGTTGCTGAAGGGAACAGAGGGGATGAGGAAGTGATGGGTAGGTATGGTGTTAAACAAAGGAATGCAGAAGGTCAGATGGTAGTGGATTTTGCGAAAAGGATGGACATGGCTGTGGTGAATACGTATTTTAACAACAGGGAGGCACATAGGGTGACATACAAGAGTGGAGGAAGATGCACACAGGTGGATTATATCTTATGTAGGAGGGCCAGTCTGAAGCAGACTGGAGACTGTAAAGAGGTGACCGGAGAAAGTGTAATTAGGCAGCATAGGATGGTGGTTTGTAGGATGAAGTTGGTGATCAAGAAGAGGAGGAGGAGTGTGAGGGCACCACCAAGGATCAAATGGTGGAAACTGAATAAGGGTAATTGTGAGGTGGAATTCAGAGATGAGTTAAGACAGGCACTGGGTGGCAGTGAAGAGTAACCAAATAGCTGGGTAACTACAGCAGAGCTAGTAAGGGAGATGGCTAGAAAGGTGCTTGGTATCACATCGGGACAGAGGAAGGACGACAAGGAGACATGGTGGTGGAATGAAGAAGTACAGGAGAGTATACAGGCAAAGATGTTGGCAAAGAAGAAGTGGGATTGTCAGAGAGATGAAGAAAGTAGACAGGAGTATAAGGACATGAGGTGCATGGCAAAAAGAGAGGTGGCGAAGGCTAAGGATAAGGCATATGAAGAGTTGTATGAAAGGTTGGACACTAAGGAGGGAGAAAAGGACCTGTACCGAATGGCTAGACAGAAAGACCGAGCTAGGAAAGATGTGCAGCAGGTAAAGGTGATAAAGGATAATGAGGGAAACATACTCACAAGTGAGGAGTGTGTGTTGAGGAGATGGAAAGAGTACTTTGAGGGCTTGATGAATGAAGAGAATGAATGGGAGAGAAGGTTGGATGATGTGCGGATAGTGAATCATGAAGTGCAGTGGATTAGCAAGGAGGAAGTAAGGATAGCTATGAAGAGGATGAAGAATGGAAAGGCTGTTGGCCCAGATGACATACCGGTGGAAGCATGGAGGTGTTTAGGTGAAATGTCAGTGCAGTTTTTAACCAGATTGTTTAATGAAATCTTAGAAAGTGAGAGGATGCCTGAAAAATGGAGAAAGTGTTTTGGTACTGATTTTTAAGAATAAGGGTGATGTGCAGAGCTGTAGTAACTACAGAAGGATTAAATCGATCAGTCACAGCATGAAGTTATGGGAAAGAGTAGTGGAAGCTAGGTTAAGAAGGAACGTGATGATTAGTGATCAGCAGTATGGTTTCATGCCAGGAAAGAGCACTACAGATGTGATGTTTGCTCTGAGAGTGTTGATGGAGAAGTACAGAGAATGTCAGAAGGAGTTGCAATGGGTTTTTGTAGACTTGGAGAAAGCATATGACAGGGTGTCTAGAGAGGAGTTGTGGTATTGTATGAGGAAGTCAGGAGTGTCAGAGAAGTATGTAAGAGTGGTACAGGATATGTACGAGGGTAGTGTGATAGCAGTGAGGTCTGCGGTGGGAGTGACGGATGCATTTAAGGTGGAGGTGGGGTTACATCAAGGATCAGCTCTGAGCCCTTTCTTATTTGCAATGGTGATGGACAGGTTGACAGACGAGATCAGACAGGAGTCTCCATGGACTATGATGTTTGCAGATGACATTGTGATCTGTAGTGAAGTGAGAGTAGGGAACAGGTGGAGGAGACCCTGGTGAGATGGAGATATGCTCTAGAGAGAAGAGGAATGAAGGTCAGCAGGACTAAGACAGAATATATGTGTGTGAATGAGAGGGAGGATAGAAGAATGGTGAGGATGCAAGGAGTAGAGGTGGCGAAGGTGGATGAGTTTAAATACTTCGGGTCAATAGTTCAGAGTAACGGTGAGTGTGGAAGAGAGGTGAAGAAGAGAGTACAGGCAGGATGGAGTGGGTGGAGAAGAGTGTCAGGAGTGATTTGTGACAGACGAGTACTTGTAAGAGTGAAAGGGAAGGTCTGCAAGAGGGTAGTGAGACCAGCTATGTTATATGGGTTGGAGACAGTGGCATTGACAAAAAGGCAGTAGTTTGAGCTGGATGTGGCAGAGTTAAAGATGTTAAGATTTGCACTGGGTGTGGCGAGGTTGGACAGGATTAGGGATAAGTATATTAGAGGGTCAGCCCAGGTTGGAATGTTTGGAGACAAAGCCAGAGAGGCAAGATTACATTGGTTTGGACATGTGCTGAGGAGGAATGCTGAGTATGTTGCGAAAAAGATGCTAAGGATGAAGCTACCAGGTAACAGGAAAAGAGGTAGGCCTAAGATAAGGTTTATGGATGTGGTAAGAGAGGACATGCAGGTAGTTGGTATAACAGAGCAAGATGCAGAGGACAGGAAGAAATGGAAACAGGTGATCTGCTGTGGTGACCCCTAACGGGAACAGCCGAAAGAAGATGATGATGAGGTAGCCTTCAGCTGGACTGATTCAGCAAAACACAAAAGGAGTGCATCTCTGTTTATCTGGTTTGGGCACTTTCCGGAGAGAATTCATCTAACAGTTGATATAATCAAGATACTCTCCTTTCAGCTGAAAAAGCATCTGCACAAAATAGTTTGAATGAAGTTTTCCCTGTACCATTTTTGCATTTATAGAAATCTATGTTCCATATATATCTGTTTTACTCAACCAGGGGCTCTGAAAATAATTCAGGAATTCAGGCATACACCAGACTGAGTGGCAGCTCTTGTCCATGGATCAAAACCCAGAATAAACATGTTAACAGGAAATTATTAAAATATTACTGTAGTTCATTCTATTAAGTTGTTTTCTAATGAAATTGGATATTTCTATGAATAGTTTTTAATTTTTGCCAATAAACTGTTTTTTAAATAAATGCCTGGAATTCAGGCATATGGCAAAATGTTAGAGAAGGAGCAACGCTATACTTTATGTAAGATACAACAGATATTCTTTTTTTTTTTCATTGATGTCACTAGATCTGTATTACTTTTAGCAAGTTCAAATCCATTGATAGCAACTTAATAAATGCCACTTATCACAAACATTACAGGATGTTCTTTTTTCAGGGGGCATCCTAACACACACCAGATTTTAAATACTTACTCCATCCATGGATACACAGTGTGGTACACAGTAAACTTCACTGGCATTAAAATCACTTTTCAGAGACTTTGCTTAGTACAATCATCACTCGAAGAAAAAATGCTAAATCTATTAACATGCTCCCATTCACCCCATCACAAATAGAAAACTGGAGAACCCCAAATAAACTTCCTCAGCTTTTTAATACTTTTCACATCAACTGACTTATTTTCATCTTCCTTCAGATTTTTTATTCTGAGTAAATTACTAACTTAATTACCACACAGCAAAGTAAATTAACACACATCAAACAAATCTTTATCAAATGTTGAATGCAACATATAAGAACACAATCTTCAGCTGTAGTTTCTTGTTAACCAGCCACAACATTCAGAAACTGAAGAATACATATTTTTCTTATGCGATATTCTATGCCACACTGACATCTCTAGGATACTATCGATAGCTATTGCTATTTTTTATTTTGTTCTACCTTTAAATGTAATGAAAGTAGGCATACTAGCATATTTTATGAAGCTTTGTCTTTCCCATAATTCACATTGAGAAGATGGGCTTATTTTTATCATACACCTTATGTCAGATCTTCTTCCCATTTATTAGAAATGACATTCTCACATATTATCATTAACTATGATCATCTCTGGACACACTGCCTGAAATTTTGTTCCAGTGGTTTGGGTTTTTTTTGTCAAGTTTTCAATGCACTACAATAAGCACATTTTTCTATTTATGCTCCAAAATAGTATATAAATTAGATGAAAAAACAGGAATCGCCTAGCTCCTCAAGTCAGTCAGCTGCTCTTAATCTCTTTAGGTTTATTCAGTAAAGCAGAAAAGCTGTGAATTAGCAAAGGTTCAATATGATTATGTTCCATGATAAGGGGTATAATGCAGCTATTTGTGAACGTAAACAGTTAAAGAGCTGTGAATCCCCAGAGGTGTGATAGATTTATGAATTTAGAGGATATGAAATATAAGAGCTATAAACACCATGCTGTGCATGCTCGTATTTTGTCAGAAACGTAAAGGTGTGATAGGAAGGATGAGCAGTGGAGACAAATTCAAAAGGAAAGTAACATGTAATTTCATTTAACCCCAACTTGTTGTGTGCTGAGAAAGCTGACCAGCACAGAAAAGTCACAGAATGAAAAAAAAAAGAAACATAAATCATGCTTTTTAACATGTGGTAGTGTAGGGTTCATTTTACAGAGTGGAAGATACATTGTGTAAAGCATATATCATGTTTAGAGTATGGTAGTCCTTAAGCAGTCACAGGCATTATTAGAAGAGCTGAAGATTTAGAGAACTTGGGAAAATGTATCAACATTGGTATGTGTGACCTGCCGGAAGATTAAAAACAACCCAAATTGTGTTCTGCATCAATAAGAGTATCTCATTCTTTTTTGTTTTTATTAGTTTACAATATATACCCAGAAATTAAGAAATTCAATATCACATACTGCTATACAATGTTAAGACGACATTGAATCATTAAGGTAATCTTATTCTTATGTCTGCTTTATATCTTGAGTTGACTCTGTGTCATAAAACATGACTATTTCATTGCACAGATGCTCAACTAACTATGATTACAAATAATAGCAAATATTAATCCCTTCCATTTTTCAGAGAATTTGACAAACTAATTGTTAACCTTTTATTTGTTTCTGCTGGGTGCAGCGGTTAGCGTTGTCGCCTCACAGCAGAAGGTTCTCCGGTTCAATTCTCGGCTGGAGTGCCTTCTGTGTGGAGTCTGCATGTCCTCCCCCACGGTCGAGTAAATTTAAAGACATGCAGGTAGGTGTGTGCATGTGTGGGTGTGCCTTCCCTGAAGGTTGGGCGCTGGACTGGCAACTCAACACCGTAAAAACTCACTCCCAATCATTAGCGGACCGGAGTTCTGCTGTGGCGACCCTAACCGGGAAAAGCCAAAAGACAGTATAATTCTTAACCTTTTATTATGCACCCTTCATATCTGACTACATTTGGAATTTTTTACCATGCAGGAGTAAAGTACTTATTCACTGGCATGTAAAATTTTCAGTAAAGCTGAAAGATCATATCACTAAATAAATTACTCTCCCTCCCTATGCCATAAGTCTAGTATTAAAGGAATCACTGTTCATTCATTTTATTTTAAGCTAAGTCTTCATCTCATGAGAAATAAACCCAACCTCTGGACTCAGCAATAGAGTCACTTCTGGAATTTCTCAAAAATATTCAGTGTAACTTGTTAAATATTGGAAGAGGATAATGTCCCTTTAAATATGTACTACTGCACTGTGGAGTGTGGGAACATTCTCACAACAGCTAGTCAGGAGAATAATCTGTATTTCTCAGTCATGGTCTCTTAATTACTAATTACTGTATACAAAAGGAGGTTCTTAGCCCCAGGTCTTCAGGATGTTGCTTCCTCTTCTGTAGGATTCTTTGGAACAAAGATCCTGGACGCATGGATTACATTAGCTCTGACTATGCTGAACTGTGGAGTGTACCACGGGATCTGTGTGTACTGTCTAAAGATACCAGAAATGTACTGTTTGTGGAACTGTAAGCTAAAGAGTTCTGATGATTTTATTTAATTTTAGAACTGTAAAGCCAAGAAGTACTGTTATTTTCATTTAGTAACTGGATATTATAATAAACCTGTGAGTTTTATATAACTCAATGTCTGTATTGTTTCTTGAACCTACATATGCTATTAACGTATCAAGTTTGGTGTCAGAGCCTAGTTCATAGGCTCATAAGCATATACTAGGCTAATGACCGCTAGGGCTTTTATAAGCCTAGCTGTGCAACCCAAACGTTACTCACAAGTTTTATATTTTATACATTTATATAGGAGGTGATTTTTGGTTATGACATAATTTATTGGCTGCCTCTGTCCATCACAGACATATGTGCCAGAGCAGGAGTGAATTTACAATTTACTATCCAGTGGTCCAAATTACACATAAATAGGGTTAGGGAGGGACTTTGTTTCACATGGATGGAGAGCCTATTCCAGAGAATGGGAATTCTCTGAGATACATATACTGTATGTCTCTCCAATGTGTACTGTTTATGTTGCAAGTGAAATGTAGGTCTTTGAATCTTGAAGTTCTGATGCTGTTTCTTTTGCAGATGTGCAAAAGGTTCATCAGAATGGGTCAAAGGTAGTCTTGTAAGTCAGGAGTATGTTGCTTCTCAGTAGTCTGTATGAGACTGAATATAGAAATATGGCTTTGATGTGATCTCCATAGGATATTGTGCCTATGCCCTGTATTGTTTTTTGTAAGGAGGTTTGCTACTGCATCTCTCTGATCAGGTACATACTAAAGGGGGAATTATACTCTATAATGGGTTTCTGCGAGCTGAATACAGTGCTATATTGATTTCCACATGGACCTAGATGCCATGTCCTTACTTATAAGATGAACTACATAGAGAGATTTCCTTACTACCTTGAATACATGTTGGTTGAGCTACATGATTTCCCAGATTCCTGATTAGTGAGTCAACTACAAGGGTCATTTATTGATTATATAGTTATCTGGCATGGCCAACTTCCCAAAAGGTACTATAATATATTTCTTGGCATTGAGTTAGACCTTCCTGTGGGGAGTTTGCATCTTGGGGGGATTTTCTGAGTGCTCACAGTTTGCAATCATCTGAGAACTTGGTCAGCCAAGGGCCTTTGACATTGGCTTTGACTACCAGAAGTAGATGCCAAAGAGGAGTGGGTTCAGCATGGAGCCCTGAGGGACATGGTGACTGACCTCTTTGTGGATCTCACTGTTCCGAACCTCCTGAGTCTAATCAGTGAGCCAGCTGGCTATCCAACATGTTATACAGGGGTTTATGCCCAGTTCTTTAAGTTTGTTAACATTGTCAGAGCGGGGTATTGTATCAAATGCTGTAGCCAAATCAAGATAGACAGCATGTACAGTTTTATCCTCATCCATTGCCTTGGTATCTTTTCCAAAGAAGTCCATCAGGTTCTGTAGGTGTGACCTTCCTTTGACAAAGACGAATTGGGATAAATTCAATGTCTGGAGGTCTCCAATGTCTTTGTTGATTATTTTCATGATAATTATTTCCATGGTTTTGCAAATAAGACTAGTCAGACTAATGGGTCTGTAATTTCTGGAATCTATTGATGATCTTATGAAGGGTGATAACAATTGCAGTCCTCCATTCTCATAGTGCAATGTTTTGAGAATATAGTTAAACAGTGACTTCAGATTCCCGAACAAGCCATATTTTACACTATTCAGGAGGCATCTTGAGATATTATTAGGGAACATTGTGGCTATGTTCTTGGTCTTAGTGTCCACAGCCAGGAAATGTTATGTATTTATAGCTGAAGGGATTATATTTGAGGGTATTTCTTGGGGGGGGTGTAGCTGTGGGTAAGTTGTAGGTAAAGTTGGAACTGAATTTTGTCAGCCAACAGATTTGCTGTATCAATCAGATCATTGAATGTAGCATCATTATTCACCAGTTCAGCACACTGCTATGTGCTATCTTTGAGGTTTCTGACCTAGGTGAATAAGGGCCTTATAGTTATATATCTTAACCTCGAAATGGCTTTACTGGTCATGATTAACCCTAGCTCTTATCTTTATGGGAGTTACACTTCCTGATTTTAACCATGATTGTTTTCTTTTGTAGCATATTAATTTTATTTGGGATGCCACTAGGGTGGTCTGTTTTTGGAGTTAGTTTTGGGCTTACTATTGGTAGGTACAACACCCCCTTTGTAGCTCTTGACGTGACTGTACAGGATTTCTGTGAACAATTCAGCAGAGGATGCTGTGTTCTCTGAGTTTAAAGGGGCATTGAATTTTGACAAACTATTGCGTAATAAAAGGTAGCTTGCCTTTTAATAGTTCCTAACTGTTACTAGGTTTACTGGGATTACCGAGGTGATTTTAATTTTGAAAAAAATGCACGCTAAGACAAACCCTGTTATTCTAGCAATTTTCTAAGTTTATAAGAGCAACATTTAAAATCTGACCCTATTTTTGGGCCTTTGTCTCCCCATTATGTCAGACTTTGGCCAGATTTTTTGCATTAAGAGGTTGAGAGGTATGTGGTCAGACCTTACCAGGGAGTACTTGTGAAAGTTATGTATTTCTTTCTTTCATATTATGAAGATGACCAAAACTTTAACTATAAATTCCTATCTTCACCTGCTATTAATTTCTTTAGACCACAGTAATCAAATTAAGCAGTGTTCAGTCTCCTTCAGTAATTATAGGTCATAGCATTAATATGGTTCTTTATAATGGATCTGATTCACTTTCGAAGTTTTACATGTGCCACACAGGTTTGACTCCTTCCTCCTTTTCTTAGAGGCATAACTCATGCAATTAGACCAGTAGTTCATGTCTCAACATCACAGTAACTTTAACTTCATCGTCTGTTACTTTTATTTAGCTGCGCATTGTTTGTCAACGACAGCACAGTTTCTTGAAAATCATCTATATTGCATACACAGGTTTTGTACAGCGATAATCTGTACAAGGATGTAGGTTGTGCTGGAATATAATCAGCAGCAGCACATGGTCAAGAATGTAATGTTTTATAATACCCATACTGTTTCACAAATTCTAGAGCCAAGAGTCAGATGCATGGTTGGAGTATGTATTTTAGGACATGAAGGTCCTCTTGTTTGCTATAATTAACTGTTGTCTCTGATTCTTGTCACAGCTGAAAAGAGTACTTGGAACTTATGTGCTTAATAAATATCAACTAAAATAAAATAAACAGATTATTACATCAACAAAGTCAACATCGGATTGCAAACCATGTACTACTGCCTATCTCCTGTCACTTGACACATCCTACCTATCATCTTTCTTTCTTACATACATTCTACAACCCCTTTGTCAGGTGTAGCTATCTGACCATTTCACAACAATACAGTAAATCCCCTCACTTCTTTTCTAACAGCAGTAAGAGAGCAATATGCTTAGGCTGTGTCTGAAATGAAATGCGCCATGATTTTTAGTACAGTAACTAAGAAAATTAGTAGCAGTTATAATTAATCAATGTATGAAATGCATTAGGACATTCTAATTTAATGTACAGTCTCTGCTGTCATGGATAATACACAGATATTGTAAAAGCAAATTCTGACATACTAGCATTGTATAATCAAATATTTGAAAAGTACTATGAGTAAAATGCCTAGTACTTGTTTCAGTAATGCTTTGTATGAGAATATCTGTAATGCTGTCACATTAGTAATGATTTTAGTCCATCTGGAACAGTAGATTAGCTAGTCAGTACAAATGTGCACTCATTCTGCAAATATTCCATCACTATCTTTCTTATTTATTATCTCTTCCTTTCACTCTCTTGGTACTTTTCCTTTCTCCCCATAGTCTATCACAATAATTCTACATTTTTCTTGAATGTGTTTTTGTATTACATATGCACATACTATTTTGTTATGGGGGGCCTTGCAGATCTACTTATAAATCCTTGTTTATTTGTATGGCATATTTATCATTTCAAACCCATGGAAGGTTCACATTATCTTTATGTATATGGTTATGACATTAATTGGTTTCCTAGAATTATAATTACACGTGGTTGCATATTTCCTTCCTGTTTTTCTCTGTAGTTAAGCTGCATAAAAATGTCAAGCACACTTGCTCATGTATTTACAAAAGAAAAACTAAAAAATAAATACATGCATCTCATCAGCTTCAGAGTATACTTTAATATAACTAAATTGCTAAGCACTTTCTTCCACACTAGCAGTGTAACTTTACTGGATAACTCTCAACACATCTTATCACGTTAGTTATTTCAGACTTTGCATGATCTAAAATCATTGCTCTGACTGGACAATATAAAGTAAAATCTTTTGATTGTAGGTTTAATATTTGGATATCAAGCATGTATCTCTCTGAATGATGGAAGTAACTGTGTATAAATATGTACACATTTCCTGGAAGAAGAACAAGTATTTTTGTGTTATGACAACAGAATTGATTGTATTCTTGTAGTAAAGCTGTAGTGGGGTTTTCTGAGGTAATGAGGATGTTTCCTCTAGTCATGCTCAATAAGGTTTGTAAGACGTGTTTATCGTACTCAACATCATAATATATGCCGTTGCAAGCCTAGCTCAGACTGACCTGCTCATTACATCCGAGTGACACCTCCAGGTGCATCTGCAGTTAACTCCTACTGCTCCTCTAGGCGTCAAATATTAGTTATGCATATTTGCATTAATAATTCCAAAACCATGTTACATACAAGGTTTAAAAATATTTTATCTTGAAGCATACATGATGGCAAACACAATTGTATTGATATTTGACCTCTGTCAATGAGTATTTGTTAGAATTGTAAGGTGATAATTTAATTTTTAAAGGCTCAGGCCACATCCACTAGGAGTTAAAGGTACATACTCAAAATAGTTGCACTGGAGAGCAGATGCCTCCACCCTGGTAGAATGAAATTCTGTGTGTCCATATTGTTAAAATTTCAGTCTTGAGTTATTAGGAATTAAGTTGTTTTATTGTGTCAAAACACAGCTGAGTAAAGCAAGATGGTTCATATGTGCATCACAGAATATAATGAAAGTAGGAAAACGTGTATTTGAGACAGTAAGCAGTTGATGGTAAGAAAAATACTTGTTAGTTTAGTTCTGAGGAGTCATTGTAAAAAGATAAGTTTGTAGAAAATGTATTTGGTTGGAAACTGGGGATATGGTTACAAAAGTGAGGATAGGAAAAGAAAATCTAGAGAAAATTAAATGCGTAGTTAAGAATGCATTTACGTACAGTGATGTTGAGTTAGTTGAACATCCTGCACTGAAATGCAAATGGCTGAACAATGCATAAAAATATTTAGGATTATGATCTTCCTTTGCAAAGCCAAGACACAGGCTGTGATCTTATACGCACTGCATTTAGACCATCATAAGCTTAACAAACCTGTAAAACTTGGTTTCAGAGAAGGTTCCAATCAAGAAGATGGGGAACAAGACAAAGTGGGGATAGTAAATTTGATTACTAAAGGTGTACAGTTAAGGGTGGAAGATATTTATCAACCTCAAGAAGGATAATATATGGTAATTGGGGGATTCTGACTGGGCCTCAGAGTAATATTAGATAAAGTATACATTCAAAAATCAAGGAGAATTGAAGAAAGTATTTGGGCATATAGTAGCAATACACAAGGAAGTAACAATTATTGGGAGATGGAATGTAATTACAAAAGTAACACGTGTAAATAGTTGGTCTCTTCACCAAAGAGTACCAGAGTTGGATAAATTCCTAACAGGCTGTTTGTTTTGTTGAATGTTGATGAGCATGTAGGAAGGCAGACTGACTTCACTTTCTCCCCTTAATTAAGACATTAAGTCTGGTCTGAAACATACAGGTTATATATCATCCAGGAATATTCTGGGTTAGTGCAGAGATGTTGGACATATCCCCTTCTAATTTCAGAGCACGCATTGCAACCTTTATAGCTTTTAAGCAATGAAAGCCAATGAGAAACAAAACATTTGAGGTCTGTATACAATATCTAATATTAGAAATGTGAGGGAAGTGATCAGAAGAGAAGATAGTGGAAGTCTATGGAAGCAATGTCGATATGGACATTATGCAAGCAATAATGCCCTCCAGAATGTGTGTTAATGTGTAATCAATGCCAGCCCAGGGGTGTTATAAGGCCCAATGCTACAGGCAGCCATTAGTTTTTTCTGCCCAAGCTCCACGGCAGCTTAATATGCTGCCATGAAGTTGTGGACTCCTTTTCCAGCAGGCATTACCTGTACATTAATACCCTGCTGGAAAAAGCAAGATACTGATGTACAGTAAGCCCATTCTCTAATTATGAATAATATAGGATAAGACCGAAAAAAGTTAAGGTGCTTATTAAATGAACAAGCTTCATGTACATGAAAATGGAGAAAGGTAGTGACAAGAAGTTAATAGAAGTATACAAGCTCTCCAAAGATAGAAAGAACATGCTAATTTGGATGTAACAGTTCAATTACTGAGGAAAAAGTCCAAAGTAGCTGAACAGTAAAACAGAATTTAATAATATATCACCAATGGTCATTTTTTACAACTCCCTTCACTTTCAGTGCTTATTGGTTCAGAAGTTGAGACAGTGGAAGGTATAGAAAGCAGTGGTTTAAAAGAAGAAAACTGATATGGTAAGATGTACTAAGAACTCACTAAAATATTGGTAATTTTTTAAAGACTACAATAAGTTGTTATAAAACACAGATATAAAAGTCTTAGAATCTGAGCAGAAATTACAAACAAATTTAGCATTCCTCTTCCTAAGTTATGAAAGGAACAGGTAAAGGAATTAACGTAGCCAGTAATTATAGAGGAGTTGAAGGAGATACTATAGAAGCAGGCAAAGAGTAAATAACTAGGAAGTGATGGAATTCCAACACATGTTTAGATGAGAGAGGAGAAACTATTTTGGAAATATGGACTCAGTAAGCCAGGTACTACAAGAACTAGATGCCACTTCAACATCGAGTGAGACAGTGACACTCATCACTCTGAGTGACAGATCGTCGACACTCATTCAGTGAAAATCGTTTCAGCAATTTGCTGAATTTGCTACAGCACAACCCTGCCTTTTTCTCCACTGTAGTGCGATCACAGAGTTGATATATTTAGTTGGTGGGGTGGGCTCGATTTGTGTAGCTGTTGGTGCATTGTGCTGTAGGGTAAGTATTTACTTGCCCTCAGTAAATTCAGCGAATTGCTGAAATGATTTTCACTGAACGAGGGTCGACGATCCACTGTTCACTGCAATTGCATTGCAACAAACTGATATAGACCATATATATATATATATATATATATATATATATATATATATATATATATACACATGTGTGTGTGTGTGTGTGTGTGTGTGTGTGTGTGTGTATATATATATATATATATATATATATATATATATATATATATATATATATATATAAAATATGGATTCACTTTTAAATGTCGAAATTCCGAAATCTCGACTTTTAAAAAAATGTACCTAAAACATCGAGATTTCAGAATCTCGACTTTTAAAATTGTATTAGAAAAACAAAAACAGAGACTTTCAATAAAGTGTTTGCAGGGGGGCAAGCCCCCTGCCCCCCCTACTTAAATATACCAACTCCGAGATCGCGCTGCAGTGAAAAGAACGGTAATGCTCCTGTTGCACTTAGCATTCTCTTCACTGTAGTGTGATCTCGGAGTTGATATATTTAAGTAGGGGGGGTGTGGGGGTGCATGGGGGGCTTGCCCCCTGCAAACAGTTTCTTTTACTTTATTTTTTTTAACCCACTTTTACATGTTGAGATTCTGAAATCTCGATGTTTTGGGTACATTTTTTTAAAAGTCGAGATTTCAGAATTTCGACATTTAAAAGTGGACCTATATATATATATATATATATATATATATATATATATATATATATATATATATATATGTATATATATATATATATATATATATATATATATATATATATATAAATATATGTGTGTGTGTGTGTGTGTGTCACGCTAAACCCAGCCTGCCTATTCTGAGCCTAGATACAGAAAATCTTTTGACAGAGTAGACTGAGCCTTGGCAGCAACAGTATTAATACAGATAGATTTCTTTTTTAGGTTCTACAGTCAATATATGGAGAATGTAAATGGCTATGATTAAAGTGGGGCCACAGTTATTAGAATCTGTGTGGTCAGCTATGGGAATCTGACAGGGCTGCCCAATGTCCCTGTTACCATTTGATATTTGTACTGAGCCCTTAGCAAACCTGTTGAAAAGGTGGCCTTCATTTGTTATTGTTGGGCTAATAAGAAAGTGAAACTTCGCTTTTCATTGATTATATTGTGTGATACTTATCCAGACAAGAAAGGAGCCTTGACACTTTGTTTAGAGTGCTACATATCAATTTGGATGGTACACAAGATATAAAATTAATAAAAATGAAGACTATAGTAATTATTAAATTTTAAACAATTTTTACGTTTACAGACTTAGGTATCCCTCAATATTGGACCATGTTAAAATTATGTATCTAGGCGTATGGCTAGCTGGCACTCTGGTGAGTCAGTGAGATTCCAATATGCGGAGGTGCAAGAAGAAATATGGGAAAGGGTAGAAGATGATGATTATGAATTTTGACTAGAAAGTACAGGTGATCAGATGTCTATTTTGCCGTTAATGTTACATGTGGAATGGACCATCCTGTAGTCATACCTAGAGTATATGGAAGATGAGAAATGCTAGATTTTCCAGACTATTTTAATTTATTTGGCCCAATCAATGTCCTTAAACAAAATGGAAACTTTTAAATCAGGTACAGGAGAGATTCCTAGAGGACTGTCAAGGAACTCATTCTAGACATTATGACTCTACACGTATGTATCAGTTGATCAAAGCAACAAGAGATGTGTTTAGGGATAAAGAATAAAAAGATGGGAAAATAAAATAGTGTTGACAGGTTATGCTAAGAAGACAGAAACTGGCTCAATGTAACCCATGGAAACAGAATTAAAGGTACCCCTATTAGATACTGGGAACTGTTGATGGGCATAGGAGGAATTTTTCCTTGGGAGAAGGACATGTAAAAATATATCATAGAATTAATTGCAAGATTTACATAATGCTGGCAGCAAAATGTAAGATGCTGAAATGGGTTACTATGGAAGTCAAGCAAACTCTAGAACTGTTTTTTTTTTTCAGTGCAGGTGAATTGAGACACCCCATCAACTCGAACATTGATAAGCAAAGCATATAGAAAAGATTGGTGATTGCTGAGATAAGTAGCAGAGAAAGTAAAGCAAAACTTGAAGAAACCAGCTAAACTTGATGACAGCTTTTAAGAGTGGACACAGATGTGTCAAAGCTCGAAATAAATCACAGAACCTAGAGAGATTAGAAGTTTTTATGAGAACGTCTTCACAGATACTTCTACAGCCCCACTAAATAAGTCATATGCTAAGCATTGATAACTGCTGGAAATGTGGCATAGGGCCAAGTAGGCATTTGGAGACGCATTTTTGGAGGAATGTGAAGAGCTGGAACAGTACAAAGAGGACTTGCAAAATCTGTTAGAAAAAGTGTTTGGCGGGGAATTCTGGATAAAAAAAGAACCATGTTTATTGAGTCATGTAGATGTAGAGGACAGAGCAATGTATGGTCTGCATTGGTGAAATTAACTCAAAATAAGTGGAAATAGAAACTAGGCCATCTCTTTCATATGGTAGATATAATAATTTGAAAGAGATGTTGAGTGGGGATGAGATAACAGACAAGGTGATAGAGCAGGGGCACATGCTTGTGAAAATTATTCAGTATGTAATAGGGTTAAGAACTTAGATGGATGTAAAATCAATGGTAGGAATTACAGAGCCAGAGAATCTTTTAGTTGTAACTCCCGAGGGATCATTTATATTATTGGGTGTGGGTGCCAAAATACAAGATGATATACTGCACAAACTAAAAGAAAGGTGAAGGTTAGAATAATGGAACATCTGGGGGATATTAGAAGACGAAATATGAATAGTCCAGTAGAAAATCATTTTATTTCTGCACATGGGGGATTGGGGAGTACTTTGTTTTTTAGTGTAGTAGCCTGGCCATTTTTGAATAGAGGGGGTAGTTTCAGAGAGGAACTCAATATACTGGAATGCAGAATGATCATTACAGGTCACTTTATCCTAGGGGAATGAATTTGGATAGCAATCTGACCTTATATGAATTTTTTCATAGTAGGGTTTGTTTCAGAAGTATTTATTGTTGAATGTATTATAAAATAAAAGTTTTTTTTATAAATATTTTTATTATAAAATATTATAAAAATTTTAAATGACTGTTATTTAAACACTAATTGGTTTATTGAATGTGTAATTGGCTAAATATTGGATGTAGCACTCCAGTGTATAAATTGGATCAGGTTGCACTGTTTAAATTATTCCTAAGATAGCAATAACAACTAAAATAACAAAGATATAGGCAATCTCCAAACTCTTGACCCCACACAGTTTGGCTTTTTCAAGGGGAAATCCTGCCTGCTGAACCTGGTTGACTTCTTCGAGGCAGTCACCAAGGCTGTGGATGAGGGTAAGGCAGTGCATACAGCCTACCTTGACCTGACCAAGGCCTTTGATACCATTCCCCTCTCAGGTATCATTGATAAACTCACCAAACTAGGCATTAATCCTTACATCACTAGGTATGTTGCAAATTGGCTAACAGACAGGAACCACAGAGTGAAAGTTGTGGATTCCAAGTCAGATTGTCGACCAGTCACGAGTGGAGTCCCACAGGGCTCGATTCTGGGCCCTCACCTGTTTGGCATCTATGTCTCAGAAGTCCAGGCCAACACAAAATGACTTTGGCTGACCAAGTTCGCTAATGACTGCAAGCTAAGGGTCATTATCAACTTCCTAAGTGATGCAGACATTCTACAAAAGGGCCTTTCTGAGACCAGTGACTGGTGTTGGAACCATGGCATGAAGCTTAATGCCAAAAAAATGCATTATCATCCCCTTTAGAAAAAACTCAATTCCCATGAATTACCATGTTGATGGGACCCCACTGAACATTGAAGAGATCTGGGCACCCAGGTCACAGCCACCTCACCTTCGACCACCACATTGCCACTGTGGTCAGAAAGTCCTTTGTGGCACATCTTATAACCAAAGGTTTCAGACCCAGGAAGAAAGAGGTCATCATCCCTCTCTACTCAACCCTCATTAGACCAGTCATCGAATATAACACCCCATTTGGCATGTACCTGACCAGACACCTGCAACAGCTGGAGAGGCCACAAAAGTACCTCACAAAAAGGATCCTAGGCCTTAAACACGTCTTAGATGGACAGTCTCAAGAAACATCAGCTGTTCTCAGTCTCTTATCATCTACTTAGAGGTGATCTCTGCTTGACTTACAAAGCCATGTTCAATCCAGCCCTACTTGAAATGCTACACCTAAAGAAATCCCAATCCCCCTGCACCACATGCTCCAGAGAACACATCCTCATTACCACAATTAACAGAACATGCTGGAGGGACAGGTTCATCTCCCAAAGACTGCCCATACTCTGGAATAATCTTCTCATTCATGTCAAGCAGAGCACCTCTCTGGCCCTCTTCAAGAGAAATCATGACAAGTGGATGCATAACAGAAAGTTCACTCCAGAGATCATTCCAGTTGCCCTATTGGATAGTGGCACTGTGAACTAACATCGGGTAGCACGGTGCCTGGGCAATTTTTTTGGGCTAGGCTTGTAAAGGCTCCAGGACCATTAGCCCAGTACACACCCATGAACCTATGAACCTAAGAAGATGAAAAGCCGAGGTACCAGAATAAAGTGATATAATTTAGAGAGCTGTGTGGTGAAACTGAATTTTGTGGTGTTTTTTTATTTTATTGGTGGGTGGTGTTTTTTAAGAGAACAATGTATGTTCTTATCTAAACTGTGGATGCATGCAGAACAAATAAAATTGCTAGTAAATTGACAATAAAACCAATTAAAAAGTGTCAAGATAAATCAAGGTCGACTAATTCAGGAAATTATGAGAAATAAAGAAAGTTATAAAAAATAATGACAACAGAAAGCGAGCAATGTAAGAACGAGAATCAAAAATGAATGTAAAACACATGATTGTATAGTTCTGATTTAAGCATGCAACTATTCCTCTAGTTAGGACAGGAAAACATATTCAGCAGCTAATCAAGTTGCAAAATCTGTGGTAGCATGTATTAACATTTCACCAGTATGTGCAAAAACAAAAACATGTGAGTTTAATATAATGTGCAACATGTAAAACAGAAATATGAAAATGAATTGTTTATTGGTATTGTAAAATACATGAGCGGTGTAGTGGTACAGCATTTACTGTTGTCACCTCAAAGCAAGAGGTTCTCCAGTTCGATTCTTGGCTGGGGTGCCTTCTGTGTGGAGTCTGTATGTCTTCCCTGCATTCACGTGGGTTTCCTCTGGTTCGCCCAGTTTCCTCCCACATTCCAAAGACATGCATCTGGAGTGTCCTCCCTGGAACTCTGCTGAAAATGACCTCTGTCCCAGTTGGACTCCCCGATAAACAAATGTTAAATAAATAAAAATTAAAAGACCTGATGATGTGGTGCAATCTGAAAATGCAACTGAGTATTAAAATAGGACAACCTCGTTTTATAAATGTTGAGAATTAATATACATCGTGTGGAATATACACTAGACCCAGTTGTAGATGCACCAGTTAGTCAAAAATACTTTTAAATGTCTGAGAACAACAGATATTCACTACAGGGAGACATGTCTACAGTAATACAATGGCCAACAGATAACACTATCAGGTTAAAAACTGTTGTCATGTAAGAGAAAGAATAAGTTTAGTCTTCTTCATATATTTTCACCTAAAAATAATTCCCTTATATTTGTGCCATGTAATTTATTAACAGCTTGGAATGGTAAAACAAATTCACAATGTAAAAGGAAGTACTGCTTCTGTACAGAACCATTCACACTGTCACAGTGACATTTTAGATATTGTGAAGAGCCACAGCAATGATATCCTGCAGGGCTATTTTGATTTATTAACAGGCTTAGGAAGCATGATGCTTAAACAATGATCTTTGCTACCAGAGAAGAACCTGTAGATTCCAGAGCAAAAGCAGAACAATAGAAAATGAAAACTTTGCGTTACATCAAGAATCAATCAGAACTAACAGAATGGCATGAACATGTGGTCACTGTGGCAAGAAAGACAATAGCCACATATGTATTGATCTACAATAGTCAAATACATTGATTAAAAGAGAACATTACCCACTGCTTACAGTTGAAGAAGTGACCTCAAATTGCCAAATAGCATTTTTCAGAACTTTACATAAACTTCAAGGGTTTGTTGGAGCCAGACACAAGAACACTATGACAAGATTGTAATAGTTGCTGAGCAAACCATGACTGCTAAATATGAAAATATATAAAAAGTTTCAGGCAAATCTTATTTATACAGATTGTGGTATTATGTCAGAAGTGGTGAAGCATGATAAAAATATTATTTGTACAAAAGTCAAGACAAGAAAATAAACAGGCACTGTTCCAGGTTCTAGATATGATACAGTGTCTTGTAAAGTTTCTTCATGTGATAAATATACTCATATCAAAGCTGTTCAATAAAGATCTAAATAGAAATTGAAATACAAATAAGAATAAAGTTTTATATTTTTCAAAAATTAGCTGACAAATATTAAACTAGCATAATGGAAATAAATCAGTTGTAAGTAGATAAAAGTGAAAATTATATTTAGTAGCTGTGATGTCACAAGTCAACAAAGTGCCTGTGGTTCACAAGCATTTATATGTGCACCATAAATAAGATTGTATAGAAAAGGAAATATATTAACCAGAGAAACATGACAATTTGTTAGAATAAACTGAAATTCCTTGGCTACTATAATGGTTGCCAATGATAAAATAAAGGTAAAAGGGTCTTAAAGGTGTGTTGATGCTGGTTTAGAAATGCAGCTTTTGAAAGACATTACAGTGAAAGGTTGGCTTGAGGGAACAAAAATCAGTAAAGGAAACCATTTCAGACTTACTTTACTTTCAAGGGAAAAATCATCACTTATACTATTATTACATACTATTATTTGGCAAAGACTCTCAATTCATAATAGAGGACATAATGCAGAATTTTGCCATCTGCAATGTGTATCACAACAATAATCCAAAAGAAGAGATGCTTGCATACCAAGTTCCAGATCATCTATACATCTGAGTAGAAATAAATGTATTCATTTCCAGAGAAATCATATACCACATTTGTATGGATTATTGTTTCATGTTCCCAAATAAAAATAGGACAGAGGAGAACTATGAAAGCTCTGACAAACCTCAACACCTTTGTAAACCCAAATATGCTGACCCTTCAAACTCTTCTTCCTCTTTGTCACTGAATTTTGTTGATAAATTTTAATATGAAATATGCATATCTAGCTTACTAAAATGCCCTAAGGTTTTGAATGGGGAATTTCCACTACTGATTCACTTATCTTCCTTGAGTACTTATTACACAGTATAGGTATTTAATAACTGTCTACCTCTTGTTTTATGTCATCAAGCAAATAGTACATATTTACACTACCTAGCATGATTCAGGGCCAGTTTGTCATGCTGTTATGATTGGCCATTAAAAAGAAATCACCAGTATATTTCACAACTTGGAGATTTCCCTGCATTAGCAGAAACTTTCTCTGACAATATGATTTCTGGAAGACACTCTAAACAAAACAAAGCCTGCTTGTCCCCCTTAACAAAGAGAGAAAGTAACTGATAATGGAATTATTTTACCATCTTTCTTATCAGCAAGAACTGTCAGCAAATACCCTCCTAAAAACCTTAGGGTATATACCCTTGACATCTTCATGCTACTCAATATTAGTTTTCAAATGGGAAAATCGCAATAACATCATCACAGTCCTGATAATTAGAGTGCTACCTCCCTAGACACTCTAATAGTGATCACAGTCCTGATGAAGGATTGCGAAGTGGGGCACAACAGCAGTGCCATCAAATGTTACCCTTTGTACGTCCATTACCACATCAGATCCTGACAACACTACCACAAATCAAAGCTTACATTTTGCACTTCCTGCACTGAGTCAGAAAAAAGAGGCCTAGTTTTATGCTTAGAGAGTTTGTCAGTTGATGTAAAACTACATGGCCAATAGTTACATCCCAGACGAAGCATAGTATGAAACAGCATCAAAGAGAGTTAAACATTTACCTTGCTCTTGCAACATTTCTATCAGTTTGCAACTCATGGACCTCACAGATGGTGACAGACAGCAAAGGTCGTTTGGAGAATCCACTAACAGTGAATGACCAACTTCTACTCTGTTTACAGACTTTCTAAAATTACTTGGGAAATAGCTGTTAAGATTACCCTTGGCCCCCAGGTGGTTTACATAACAAGTTAAAAGAGCGTATTACCAAACAGCCAGAGAAGACACGTTTTTGTATCTCATCAGTGGCAATGAGAACAAAACAGTTTATGTATCTGTTCACCTCTCATTAAAATCATCAGCTTCCTCTACTCTGTTCCAGGTTTCTACAAGCAGAAGCAATAAAGGTCAATTTCTTTCAGTTTGTTAGATTAATTATGCAAAGTAGAACTGTCCACCAGTACCTATGACCCTAAGACTTTGGATAAAAGTAATAAGAGAGAAGGCAGATTTGATTCTTATACTTCCAAATTAGTCCAGATAGCCTTGGGTCATGCTCCTAGACCAGGTGTCCTTGGCACGTCCATTAGCAGTGCCGCTGCCCAACGTAATTCTGTTTCAACAAAAAAGTTAGAATCCTGTATCCATATGTCAAGGCCCTGATTGTAAGAGTCAGGAATATTTCAGGTTAATTCTAAATACCAATCTTTTTCCTAGATAAAAGATCAAATACTAAAAAACATGTCTCTTTTAATAATCCATATGTTCTTACTGGTAGAAAAAAACAAGGCTTAGAACTTGCTGTCTAGTCAGTTTCTCAAGTTCTAAACATTCTAATAACTTTATTTAATATTGGCATACGTTATTCTTTCATCATGATGTACCCATTTGGTGCTGCAGACTGCTCAACTGTCTCTCATGCAGCTTGTTGTAAAATAGAATGAGAAGATTACGCACTTCATGTTTCCAAGATGCCCAATACCACCTGCTACAGACTTAGCTGTTACATAACACTCAGCCTTCTATCTCCAAAATGAGGAACACTGCCTCTAATAATGTGGAACAAATGAGCAAAATGTGGAACACTTGCTAACAGCTTACTAACAACTTTAACTAGGAAGCTCATGGGATGATTAAAATGTGCTATTTTTTACTTGTAAAAGGTTCTTTTAATGAATTAGTATAATTCAGTTCTGTTTACCCATAGCTGGCCTTAGGCATAGGACAACTAGGCAGCTACCTAGGGCACCACTCTAGCAGGGATGCTTTTCTGGTATTTTTTTGGTGTAAGCAGACTAGGATGGGGGCACTGGCTGGTATGGGGGGGTGCCGTAGAGCCCTTTTTCCTAGGGCATCAGTTGATCTAAGGCCACTCCTGACCCTAGATATCAGTTAAAAAAGTTCCTAACACTGAAATGTGTGACAGACCCTTTCAAAGTGGAACTTTGAGGAACATGAACTTTTTAAGACCCCCATACAAGGAACGTTCCTCCTAATGAGGTTATGAGTTGTTATAAGAAAAAAAAAACAAATACTTCCTCCTTTGAATCAGTCAGTACTCCATTCTTCACATACCATTCCTGTTTCTTTTTTTTTTCTTCTTCTTAGAAATCTTTCAGGGTGATACAATTACTACAAAGTTGTAAGCACTGTTGTGTGAAGAGACATTATCTGTTCTGCCATGTTTGTTTGTGTCTTTTGGCTTTTCCCGGTTAGGGGTCGCCACAGCAGACACACCAGTCCACTAATGATTGGCAGTAGAGTTTTACGTGCTGGCTTGCCAGGCCTAATGCACAACCTTCAATGAAGGAACGCCCTTCATGCATGTTGCCACACAGAAGACACTCTAGCTGAGAATCAAACGGGCAACATCTAACTGTGAGGCGACAACGCTACCGCAGCACCACTACTGCAGTATATAAACAGCTACTACTCAGTTTTTTTTTGTGTCTTTTGGCTTTTTCAAGTTAGGGGTCACCACAGCTGAACTCCGGTCCACTAATGATTGGTAGTTGAGATTTACATGCCGAGTTACCAGCCCTGATGCGCAACCTTCAGTGAAGGTGTGCCCATTCATGCATGTCTCCACGCAGAAGACGCTCTAGCTGAGAATCGAACTGGACAGCGTCTTACTGTGAGACGACAACGCTACCGCAGCACCACTACCACGGTATCTGTTCTGCCATGATGTTAGTAATAACAAATTCCTCCTTCCAACATAGGTAACATGCTACTCAGATACTTGGTGAAAGAACCAACCCTATAAACCTAACTTTATCAACCTTTTTTCTTTTATAAAAGGAAAACAGGATTATTACATCACTAAGCAGACTGCAATTATCTTTCATTATCTTTTATTAGGGAAAACTATAACAAGAGCTTAATCAGGTGGCTAAGAGCCACTGCAGCTTTCTTCAAAAATACATTTTCCTAAGGTATCAATAAAGCTGCAGCCTTGGGCTCCTATTGAAATGTTGGCACTCATAACACAGAGTGCCTATACACTGAAAAAAAGACCAGAAGTACAGAAGAATGAATGCTAAACATAGTTCGTCTCCTTTAAATGTGTTATTTGTAGGAAGGCAAGATCCCACTCCCACCAAACTTATATATACCAACTAAGAGATCACTACATAGTTCAGAAAAGGGAATATTCTGAGAAATACCATCTTGGCCTTAATATATGTAAGTCTGTCTTTTCTGTCATTCAGTGTCCATATACAGGACTTGATAAAGCAGGTCCTGATATTTCAAACACTGCAGGCTTGATTTTGATTTTCAGTCAAGAAGTAGAGTAGGAATTGTTTCAACTGTCTAACAAGGTATGTTTTACATCATAGATACTGGTGGACAGTTCCACTATACATCATAAAACTAAGAAACTGAAAAAAATATCAGATTATGAACATAGGAAGCAGTGGAAGAACACTCGCCATAATGGTAGAGGCTCAATATTCAAATAATAGTGTCACTAGCTGACAGCTGCAGGACAGCTACCTTCTATCTTACATATATACACTAACAGTTATATTATTATTATTCAAACATCTACTAATATTATAAGTTTACTGACACAATTGCACTTTGTTTTTTAGTACATATATTGAATATGTTCCATTTACCAGCTCAGCCACAAGGAAAGTTATTTTGTTTATGGTTGATCAACTTGTAAATTCAAAATCCACAAGTCTAGAAATAGAAAAATTGAAGGGATTGGTATATTTTTAATTATTAATTTTGGTCACTGACTTTAAGTCTCATGAGTACACACATTTCCAATGGTGCTTCATTTCTTCCCAGGGAAAGAAAATACTGACTAAAGGAAGACCACAGACATTTTACACACTTAAGGAATTTTTTTCTGTACACTGCCTGGTCTCTGATTTTCGAAGAAATGCAATGAATCATTCAAGTGTGCTCAAATGTGCATCCCACAATAGAACATTGTACTAGAATGCGTTGCATATCTCCATGCAATCAGTATCCCAAATGTGCATCCCACAATAGAACGTTCTACTGGAATGTGCTGCATATCTCCAGGCAAGCAGTGTCCCAAATATGCATCCCACAATAGAACATTCTGCTGGAATGTGATGCATATCTCCATGCAAGCAATGTCCCAAATGTGTATCCTTCAATAGAACATTCTTCTTGAATGTACTGCATATATCCATGCAAGCACTGTCCCAAATGTGCATCCCACAACAGAACATTCTACTGGAATGTGCTGCATATTTCCATGCAAGCAGTGCCCCATATGTGCATCCCACAATAGAATATGCTACTGGAATGTGTTGTATATCCATGCAAGCAGTGTCCCAAATGTGCATCTCACAATAGAACATTCTACTGGAATGTGCTGCATATCTCCATGCAAGCAGTGTCCCAAATGTGCATCCCACAATAGAACATTCTAATGGAATGTGCTGCATATCTCCATGCAAGCAGTGTTCCAAATGTGCATCCCACAATAGAACATTCTACTGGAATGTGCTGCATATCTCCATGCAAGCAGTGTCCCAAATGTGCGTCCCACAATAGAACATTCTACTGGAATGTGCTGCATATCTCCATTCAATCAGTCTTGCAAATGTGCATTCTTCAATAGAACATTCTACTGGAATGAGCTGCATATTTCCATGCAAGCAGTGTCCCTGAGTTTATCTAAGTAATTAAGTGTTGCTGCACTAATGATATTCCCCTAGCACTCCCCAAGAAAAGGTGAACTGGAGCTCAGGTACTCACACAACCCCCCCTACCCTTCACCTGTACCTATGGCTCACAGAACAAGGTTAAGGTACATGTTGGCACCAATGACTTGGCGATGAAATTGCAGCAGAGGCATACACATATGATGTGCAGTGACATTATAGAAGGTGTTACCAGATCCAGCTGCTAGCCCAGCAGGGAAGGATAATGTCTATAATGCCAGGTTCGTAAAGTAGACTAATTAACAGGGACTTGAACTACAGGGTGACCGAGGTAAGGCATGGAAGAGACAGAATGGACTCTGTATACCGTAATGAATTTCATCTCTCTCTTTGTGGGACAGCCTCACTCAAATGTGGAATCCTGCAGAAATATCAAGATGAAGTGAAGAGTTTGAGTAATTGTCCTACAGGAATAAACAAAAACAACATTAGGATTAGCCAAGTAAACAAACAAAAACAAAACATGCATAAAGATGCAGAATCGTCACCCATGGCTAAGGATACAATGGGTATATAGCAGTGTAAAAAGGACTGCGTTACAGGGCAAAATTCTAAAGTTGAAAAGGATGAGAAAAATAGAAAGAGGACAGACAGCAAGAGTGATGAGACTGGGAAAAGAAACATACCGATTAGTACCAGGATCGTACGCAAGAAAATGAGGAAACTTCAAACAAGGATACAAGATGAGAGAAGAAAACATAGCAGGTATGACAGAAACCATTGAAACAGGATACAGGATTCCCAGAATAGCATTCATTCAAGCAGGATAGAAAGGAGAAAAGAGCCAGAGGAGAAGCAACATACATTAGACAAATCATAAACCCTGAGGTGCTTGAAGACAAAAGATAAAAGCAGGGACAAAAGGAAATTCAAAGACAACTGAAAGTTTCCAGCCTGTCAGTCAGAGTTGAAGAAAAAGAAATTTGTGAGACTTGGTGGTCTGATACAATATGTCAAACACTGGATACTGAGAGAGGAGGAAAAGGAACTGATAAGATCTTTGGCAGGAGAAAGCTGTCATGATGGGATACTCGAATCGCCCTTGAACAGACTTGTTTATTTCTGCATCAAAAGTACGGGCTAATTGAATGAAGCAGGTTAGGATAGAGACCAAGACAAAATTTTTTGCTGGTACACAAAAGCAGAAGAAATTGGTTATTTAATAGAAATTGCACTTATCAAAGATGAAAGGGTTCAAGACCAAGTAGAAACATACATTACCAGTAATGACCATGCTATAGTCTGATTCAAAATGGGTCGGGGTAGCAGCGCACGCACACACACACACACCCGCACACACCCGCCCACACACACACACACACACGCACACACACACGCGCGCACACACACACACGCACACACACACGCACACATGCACACGCGAGCGCACAATCACGCACACACAAATGCGCGCACACACACACACATATACACACACACACACACACACACACACACACACACACACACACACACACACACACACACACACACATGTAAAACCAAAATCAGAAAGGTAGACAGTATGAAGCAGAATTTTCTGAGGCCAAAATAGAGAAAATGAACAGAGGAAGACAGAGTAAGCAGCCTACTGATCGTGATGGAGAGGAACTTACAAATAGCTCTGGAAAGGGTCTGGGGGGAAAACATGAGCAAGAAAAAGAGAATAAAAAGGCCATTGTTATTCAACAGGGAGGTTAAGGAGGCAGTCCATGACAAAGCACAATTCACAACTATAAAAAACAGGAGTGAAGTGTTGGCAAGAGTAAGAGGAAGCTATAAAAAACAGTTTAAAATAATTATGAAAGGTAAGTGGTAAATATGAAGAGTAATCAAGAAGATGGAGTAAGAAGAGGGACAAACACTTCTTATCAAACAGAAATAAAGGGAAGGTCAGGGAAGATCTGTAAAGACTGGTCAGTGAGGAGAAGGGTAAAGTAAGGCTGGGAAAAGGAAGAAATTCATAATGAATTATTCACTTTTGTTTTGTGAAATGAAGGAAGGTGGGTTGGTGTGATGGGGAAGTAAGGAGAACATGTCATAGTCACATACCAAAGAAAGTTGCACAAAAGAAACAGTTAGGGGAAGATAATAAGAAGGTCCTAACTGTATCCCCCCAAATGATTCTAAATAGAATGACAGATGTATTTACAAATCCACTGAAGAATCTTTTCAGCTGCTCAATCAGTAGTGGTGAAGTTGCACATGACTGCAGAGAGGCCATGCAGAGGCATTTCACAAACAAGGAGCTGGAATCAAAACAGGAATCTTAAGACATGCAGTTCTCACCTCAAAAGCAGGTAAAGTTATGAATAAAATAAGGGTTTAGTGGAGAACAACAAATGGTGGAGGAAGTATCAACATGGATCTGTGAAAAACAGGTCAGATCACTCAAACCTAATTCAGATTTAGGTCTGGGGTATGCTGGAATTTGACAAAGAAAATATTGTCAGTGTTGTATACTCTGACTTCAATAAAGCCTTCGACTCAATCTCTCATTGTAAACTGGCAAGCAATCTGAAAGAACTTAAGTAAAAGAATTTGGTTAGATGTGAAGCAGGAAGCAGACACACAGTAGAAAGGGAAGCCATCTCAAAAAAATGTGTCTGGTCTGCTTCCACAGGGGTTGGTCATGGGACAATCGCTCCATGGCATCTTTCCATCTAACATAATCAGGCCAGTGAAATACAAACAGCCTGTCTAAATATGACAGCAAGTTAGAAGGGACAGTTGAGAATGAGGTAGGAATCCTTCAAAGCGGCCCAAGGAGAATGGAAGAGTGGGCTGAGCAGTGGAGTCTAGGGTAATCATTTAAAATGTTGAGACACACTTTAGTAAGTCCCATAGTGGCTGAGACTGAATGGCCAAAACATATGGGCTTATATATATTAAGTCCGAGATGGCCATTTCTTGAAATTTTCTCTTTTCTTCGAAGTATTGTGATCATGGAGTTAGTATTCATAAGTATACATACGTTTGAGGGGGTTTCCCCCTGCAAAAAAACAAAACAAGTTTAAAGGTGGTGTGACGTTTGATATTCAGTCATCTACTGCATTGTCAATGTTAGCACTCAGCATTACGAGTGTTTACATTTCAGTAAGGAGTTGGCAAGGATGGGTGGGGGAGAGACAGGAAATGTAGTTACAGGATAAAGTAATAGGAAAAAAGCAGTATGAGTTATCCATGGCTAGAGCATGGGCAGAGCCAGTTGTTAAAAAAGTGGTTTTTGAGCATTTTTATGAAGTGTGCAGGGTTAATTGTACTACTGATAGCTTGAGGATTCTGTTCCAGATTTTGGCTATATGGTAAGAGTAAAGACGGTCGGCAGCACTATTATTGGATTTGGATATTTGTAATAGAGACTTATTAGAGGAAGGTAGATCTTGATGATTGGAAAAAGGTTGTAGGAGGTTTTGGAGGGCAGGTTTTTTTCAGGTTTGTGTATCATTCTGTGGGCCATGGTGACCTGGGTATAAGATAAAAACACAAAAAAAGGATGGTGAAGCAATAACTCCAAAGGAAACCAGTTTATTTAGCGTTTTCGTGCACTCAATACACAGGACTTCTTCAGAATAAAATACCACATCCCGCTACAAACTCATATACATACAAAACCGCCTTAATAAATGCCCAATTAAAACACATCATTGATTATTAAAGCAACAGTGTATTTCCCTACTCAAATATATACACACATTTACACAACTATAATATAAAAACTCTACTTATACTATTGCATTTTATAAAAACGTGATTAATAAAAATAAGTTCAAATATACATAACAGCCTTTAATTTTAATACACTAGAAATGGAAATATATTCATTTATACTGGGAAAGCAGGTGGCTCTAGTTTTTAATTGCCATTTACATTCCAAAATTCTAGGAAGTCCTCCACCAGACTTCCTCTCTGAGCCAAGTCTGCCCTAATTATAACACAAAATCTGAACCTATGTCCAGTATTCTGCACCAGATATTTATATAAAGCATTTATTTTATCTTTCTTTGTAATATCATAGTTATGTTGGTAAACTCTTTTCTACAAACTTAACTTAGTTTTACCTATATAGAGTGCGGGACAATATAAACACTGGGCTAAATATACCACCATTTTGCTCCCACAGTAAGACCTACAATGAAGTTTAATTGTCCCATATCCTTCCACTACCACTTCTCAACATTCAAGGATATAGGAACACTGTGAGCAGTGGTCACACACCACCATTTTACTAGGCCTTTCCACTCTCAAAGGCCTCTCAAGTAGTGTCTTAAAACACACATCTGTCTTATAAACCAAGAATGTTTTTTCACCTATTTATTTCACATATTTCAAATCTATCCCAAAAATTTTTCAGTTGGATTCAACTATTGCCCTAAGCTCATAAAAATTGGAATTAAATGTAGTAACCATAGACCTGTCAAATGTTGTGTATTGAGCTTGTATATTGCTTAAGGCTGCTGCAGTACTGCCACCTGTACCTAAAAGAGGGACAAACTGTCCTACTTCTCTTTTCACCCTCACCTCTTTAAAGATGTTTAATAAAAAAATTCTCAGGATATCCCCTCACTTTAAATATGTTAAACAATTTGTCATGCTCTTTATTAAATTCCTCTTCCCCAGTAATCATCCTAGCCAACCTCATACATTGTTCTTTCACTAAGGCTTGCTTCTGGTGGCTAGGATGCATGCTATCAAAATGGAGGAAAGTATTTGAATAGGTCTGTTTATGATAAATTGTAGATTCAAAACAATTATTTGACCTGTTAATTTGAATAGTAAGGTCTAGGAAATTAACTGACTTACCTTGTACATCCATAGTAAACTTAAGAAAATCTGTAGTGGAATGTAAACAATCATAAAATTCATTTAACCTCTGCTCACTGTCCTTCCAAAAGAATATCATATCATCAGGGAATCTTCCATACAGTACCCAGCAATCTTTAAACACAGAATTAACTACATAATTTAGTTCCCAAAATGAAAGTACTGCATTTGCAAACATGGGGGCCACAAACTGCCCCCATAGCTACCACTTTCTTTTGTCTGAACAATTGGTTTTCGAATACTAAAACGTTGTTCTCTAATACCATTTTCATAAAATTTCTCATTATCTCATCTTTATTCTTATCAACACCTGTATGAAAGACTTAATAGTCATTAAACCAGTCCATCTCCATATTGTGTGGGATAACAGAATATAAATCCTGTATATCCATAGCAACAAATATCAAATTGTCACATAACAAATTGTCAGATATTTTACTCAAAAAATCCCATGAGTCCCTCACAATGCAGGGGTTATTAACAAAAGTATTCTTCAAACTAATGTCCAAAAGCTTGGCTAAAAAGAATGTCTTAGATGCTTTAGCATCTACTATAGGATGCATTGGTGGATCAGTGAGACATTTATGAATCTTAGAAATACCAAAAATGTTGGGGATTTTAGGGTTATGGACCATGACATAATCGAAGACTTCCTTAGTAATCTCACCATTAAGCAACATATCTTCTAAATAAAGGTCGATATTCCTATATGCTATATTCAGCTGATTAATAGAAATGTCTTCATAAGCATCTGTATAAAGCAAACTCAGCATTTTATTAATGTAATTATTCAAGTCCATAACCACTAAATCACCACCCTTATCCGGTTTCATAACCCTAATGTGTTTATTGTTCACAATTTCATGTAACAAAAGCTTTTCTTCTTCACTAATGTTTTCAAAAACAGGCACACTTGCAGGGGAAGTCAAAAAACTCCTGAAATCATTCTCACATAGTTTTTCAAAAATTAAAACACTGGGATGCATTAGCGGGTTGTTTTTGTATTTGACGCAAGTACATCCCCCACATTATGTTTAAAATAAAAAGCACAGTTAAATTTCCTGATGAATAACTTGAATTGAATCAACAACTCATCTATTTTTGCTTTCTGTGTGGGTACAAATGAAAGACTCCTCTCAAAAAGATTAGCCCAAGCACTTTCCACATCAACAGTACTATAATTATCCAATTTGAAATAATTATCATTTAATACAATAGAGCAGTGTACTAATTCCTCTCCCAATGAGACATTGTGCCTCTCCCCCTCCATCTCCGGTTGTAGGGGAGATTGTGGAGTTGTCAATTGTCCAAACTGTGTTGATAAAAATTCCTGCCCCTCTGTTCCAACAGTCTCTGTGACCTCCTCAAAGGGGGCTGTTCTAAAGGGTATTCCTCATGTTCAGAATTCATAACATGCTCAGCCTGGTTCTCAATGTCATTATGTCCATTATTACCAAAAGAGTCTGTATTTCCCAAATGCGGTGAGGGGGTAGGCACAACCTGTTTCATAATCTGCTTTATCCCGTACAAGTTTTTTAGATTTTTTATTTTTCATATCCAGTATGTCATTCTTAATTGTCATTAATAATGCATTATACTGTTCTTGTTTACTGTCATATAGTAAGTCTTTTTGAATGTTTGTGTCAAGTCTTTCAATTTCAGCTAAATGGCATGCCATCTGCCTGTCCTAATATTTAATCAGTGCTTCCAGTAACTCACAACCACACTGATTAAATAATGAAATCAATTCATTATGAAAAACAGAGTCCCTTACTAATCCCATAGGGTATTTCCAGCAACGAAGTCCCTTTGGTACTATCTCCAAATGCAAACATTCCATTAAATAACTAACTTCAAGCTGCAATTTTCTACATTTCTGTACCTGTGATGAAAAATCATTTAACTGCTTTTCCAGGGTACCAAATGCTTCATTCCACACCTGCCAAGCCATTTCCCAAAGAAAACTCAAGTTAAACATCTCCTGTAGCTTTTGGCAGCTGATACTGCCTCCTCTTACTTCTGAACCGCCATTACTGAGCCCAGGAAAGGCTGCCCTGCTCACAGGAAGTGAAGCTATACCATTTGGACCAGGAAGGGCCACCCCGCTCACAGGAAGTAATGATATACCTTTAGGACCCGCCCTTTCTCTCTGAGACAGGGTTATGCCAATGAACACTGAAACTTGCAAATTACATCTATTCAAGCCATTCTGGCTATGGTTTTGATCTCCCATTAAGCAGACCAACACTGGAGGACTGTGCAATCGCTGCATTAGTATAAGTAGAGTTTTATATTATAGTTGTGTAAATGTGTGCATATATTTGAGTAGGGAAATGCACTGTTGCTTTAATAATCAACAATGTGTTTTAATTAGGCATTTATTAAGGCTGTTTTGTATGTATATAAGATTGTAGAGGGATGTGGCATTTTATTCTAAAGAAGTCCTGTGTATTGAGTGGATGAAAGTGCTAAATAAACTGGTTTCCTTTGGGTTTCTTGCTTCACCATCCATTTTTTGTGTGTTTTTACAAGTTTGTGCTTACCTTGATTGGTGGGTATAAGATAAGTGATGGGGTAATTCTAGCCATAGTGCAATATTATCACTACTATACTACTACAAGTAGTGTAATATAATCTGATTTCAGCATAACATTATATTGTACAGCAGTTATTTTCTGAATCCTTCGTAGGTTCCTGTTGAAATATTTAGAACTACATTTGCAATCTTCATAAAAGCAGTACATGAGAATGCAGGAGAATCTATACTAAATCCAAGACTGCATCATTTTGAAATATCTCCAAGATTCAGCAATCTTAGACTTGACTACATACATAGTAGGGTTACAGCACCTCACACTGAGATGTGTTTGGGAGCTTTCCCTGCATGCAAAGTGCTTTAAGGATGTAATGGCAAGTTCCAGAAATTAATATGCTTCTGTTAAAATCAAGTTTATTGTTTATAATGTCATTAATCATAATATGGGGTCTGGCCCATTGGAACCATCTTTTCTTTATCCTGATGTGAACTTCCTAACAACAAGCAACAAGTGCTTACTGTACTTTTGTCAGAAATTGCATTCAAAGTTTTTATTATAATTTCAGTCAGTGGAATTTCCTCTAAAATTAAAATTACTATGCAATTAAACCTTTGCTTATTCTGATATTTTAGCCTGCTTTACTAACATTTAAACTATGATGTTCATAAGGAAATGTTATTGGCCTTCTTTTCTTTCATTTATTCAATTTATTCAATCTTTCATTTATAGCCTTCTGTTTATGTTTGCATTTTATGCAAAGTTTTCCTTGGGCTGACTGCCAATCTCACATGTCCTGAGATATTCATTATTGTGTACAGTGTATTCACAAAATGTTTGACAAAATCTTAGGAAAGATTGCATTAGAATGGGATACATTCTGTTTCACAAAGAGTAAACATATCTAAATACATTTCTGACAATACATTAGCTTAACCTTCTTTTTGAAGGCTCTGCCTCTATGTGCTAACATGCAGGTTTTTGTCTCTTCACATACTTCCATTCATTCCACATTAATGCATATTGTGTTTTTATGTATTGCACTATGCATTATTGGAGAATAGTGTATATTTTATGTATGAAAATAGCCTTGATACTACTAGGACTACAGTAAACAAGGCTTTTATTTTAGTAAATGGAATTAAGTCATTGCACCCGCAACCTTTTTTTTTTTGTGTGCTGTTGAGTACAAGCCTATAGTATCTCATTACTTGACTTTCTCGGTTTCTTCGTTAGCTATCCCATTCATGTATTTCAAACTTACCTTTAAATTTGTCATTCTCCCCTTCTAAACCTTATAAGTCCTGTAGTTGTGGTACAGGGTTAAGGAAAGGAATTACCAGACTGCAGACTCTCCAAGTCAATGTGGCACTGATTTCATGTTTCCATGAAAAGTTATGTGAATTATAGACAGCCCTTTTATGAAGGGCCGTTGTTTTGTCCCAAGCAACCTCGTACAATGTCTATCCTTGTCATCTATCCAAAAAGTGGCACCCCCAGCAGTGTACATATCTCATCACACATTCATCCTCAAATGCACCTGGCAGTTCTGGAACTAGTTAATTCCTGCCACATTCTGCTGATTACTGGTGGCAGTGTGATTCTAACTCTGAGTCTTCTCAAGAAAAAAAAACTAGAATTTAAAAACTTGTGTCTCTCCTTCATGTTCAGCCTCACTGCCTCCAAAAATATGCCTCCCACAAACCTGAGTCATCTGAGGCATTATTAGGAGTCTTATGTGTGCATTACTAACCAGGTATCACATATACATATATAATATTTAGCAAAGTAAATTCAGAAAGTGAGTTTCTAAGTTCCTTCAGAAATATGTGACTTCACTCTAATTTAAATGTGTTATCATACATGCTCTGAATACATACAGCTTGTTGTTTTTTTAATAGATATGCCTTACATACTAAGACAGTTTTCATTTCTAATTATTTCTTTCAGCACTTTTTCTGTACTTTTTCCATAAAGTGTCGGACTATCGGACTACTGCAATTATTCTATTTGCATTTTTCTCTAGAACTGTATATTGAGCTTGCATCTCTCTAAAATTGTAACATAGTTATCTTCTGTGTCGATTAACCATAACATTTGAATCTCTTATAAATGAATACAAAAATACTATTTAAAGATGTCTCTTTTTTAAAGTTATCAAATATGTATATAGGCAAAATATTTTATTTATTTTTTTAGTATCAACCTGGAGTAATTTTAAATGAAGGAGTGTTTTTCTGGAGAAATATAATGCCAAAAAGCTGTGTATTCACAGTATGTGAAAAGGCAGATCAGTTTATTTTTTACACTATGTTTACTTTTATTAATGTTAAGTAGAATTCTACATTTGTTCTATAAAATTCCTGTGCATTGTTTGATTATATTATTCAGTTATGGAATTTGAAGTCCTGCAGTTCTATATTTCCATAAAGTCTACAGTACCAAATCTCAGGAACTAGTATATGCTAGCATACTTGCCTTTGATGGTGGGAAGAACATAGGGTTGTGGATTCTATACCCACAGCAGACATTTGGATTCATGCTCCAGTAGTGGCTCTACAGTGCCACATGGCAGGGTGCAGCACTCCTGAGGTGCTGCCATTCAGATGACACCATTAAACAAGGTCCCATGTGTGACTATAAACCAAGGCCCATCTAGTTAAACATTTGCAGACTAAGAAAATAAAATAACCTTTCCCAATAAAGCTTTAAATCTGGCTTACTGATGATCAAATGACTTTTCTAAATGTGCTGTGTAAACTCACTACAGACGGACCACAGTCACACTCTGAAGTCTAGTAACTTGTTGAACTATATTAATAAAGATAAAAAATTGCAATGGTTTATAGTTAGCTTCTAGATGTGCAGTCCTGGAGACCAGTGAAGGGTGCACCCCAAACATCCAGTTGGAATAAAGAAGTGTCTAGTTAAGTGACTTGCTCAAAGTCACAGAATAGGCATATAAAAGTTGAAGGAATTAAACCATGGACCACAGTCAGCAAATCATTAGCAGTTCATAGTATTAGCCCATTGTCTCTGATATGTCTAAAAAGTAGTACAATTTGTCATTTACAGATCTCAAACTTGAATGGTATTCTGGTGGGAACAAAATGTTACATCTAATGTTGTTGTGACTTTCGGCTTTTCCCGGTTAGGGGTCGCCACAGCGGAACTCCGGTCCGCTAATGATTGACAGTTGATTTTTACGTACCGAGTTGCCAGCCCTGACGCACAACCTTCAACAAAGGTAAGCCCATTCACGCATGTCTCCATGCAGAAGACGCTCTAACTGAGAGTCGATCCGGACAGCGTCTTACTGTGAGGCGACAACGCTACTAAACTAAACACAGCTATGAGCAAAGCACAGGAGTTAGGTTGTTCACTACATATCCAAACCATCATTTCCATTGCCTATTTTAAATATTTCCCATTGCCTAAAAAAACTATACACCTTGCAATACTTCAAACATCAGGCACAAAAATTTCACATGTGCAACCTTTCACTTGACAACTCTTCACTATAGCTCTAGCATGTATAAATAAGAAGGCAAATCACTATAATCACTAAGCTTTTTTCATAAGTAAGATAATGTAAATCGATTGAATGTAATAGGCCAATAAAGACACCCCATTCCTTGAAATGTGTCATGGGACCATTTACTGACTTGGATTGCAAAAAAGAGATATATCTGACTGCAGCCAAGGTGCTCTAAACCCAATAAATTGTCTGCAATTGCTTAAAACTGCCACCTCAAAAATACAAACAGCTAAATACATTCAATTCCACCTATGGGTTTCAGGCAGTTGCATCTACTAGGAATTAAAACGTATGAGGGGAGTCTTTAAACCCTACATGTTAGCAATGAAATTGAGATTCAGTAAGAGTCATATAGAGGGGTGCACTCCCACACAAACAAGGTAAACTCCATGGCATGCTAATTACAGCATAAGCAGCTGAACTGCATGCTAATCAACCAATCCAACATGGTGGAGCTTTTCAACAAGCTATAAAGCATTCATGTAGACTCCATACTGTTTTTTCCTGTGAATTCCTAAACGTGTGGAATACAGCAATGGAAAGGAGTCTACATGGACAGAATGTTAGGGGCTGCTGCTGCTTTAGTTCATTTGTATGTGCTACAGGCTGAAACCAATGCCACTGCTGCTGCTAGTAGACCTAGGCCAAGGAGAAGAGTTTTCAGGCTCCATTTAACATTTCACAACCTACATAACATGGAAATTGTAGAGCCCTAGATGATGGCCCGGGACACACTACAGGAACTCTGCAACCTCTGCCTTCCTCAATTCAGAGCCAGAGCCAATGAGGGGAACCCATCCCAGTGGAGACAAAGGTATGTGTAGCCCTTAGAATCTTAACTATAGGTACCTTTCAGAGACCAACAGGGGGCATGCTGGGAATGTCACAGGTATCAGCATCCAAGATCCTCCACCAATTCCTGAATGCTATGCTCCAACATGCCAGTGACCACATATATGTTCCCCGTAGTTCAGAGGAGAGGGCCAGAAATATGCAGGTGTTCTAACATGTAGCACACTACCCTGAAGTACTGGGTGCCATAGATTGCACACAAACAGAAAGGAAGGCACCTCCCAGGGAACAAGGTAGGCTCTACATAAACAGAAAGGGCTACCACTTTATCAACTGCCAAGTCATGTGTAATGTCAAGGGAATCATCCTGTACATGTGTGCTGGCAACCCTGGCAGTTAGCACAACTCACATATCTGGTACACTTCCAAATTGTAGCAGATGTCTGCTAGGGGGATATCCCACAAGGTCATTTATGGTGGAATGCAGGCTATGCACTGGAACAGTGGCTGATGATAGCCATCAGAAACACACACACACCCATGGAAGAACACCATAATGAGGCATGCACTCAAACCAGAAATATCATAGAGTATGTGTTTGGGCTACTGAAGTCATGGTTCCAGTGCCTATATACATCTGGGGAGCCCTGCAGGACAATCCACAGACATGTACAGAAATATTCACAGCATGTGCCATGCTACACAACATAATCCTGAGGAAACAGCTTCAGCAGGCTCAGCAAGGGGAAGGGACACACATCCACCACCAATGTGAAGGTCACAACAGCCACAGGCAGATGAGGAGTCAGAGGATGTGAGTGTAGGCAGATGTAGGTGTGCTCAGTATGCCCTTTCATTGGCTAAGAGACAACACATAGCACACTCACTCACCACCAAGGGGCCTAAAACCATCCTCCCTCTCACATTAATATAGTAACATTGATGCCAGGCAACTCACACAGCCATTACCTCCCCATATATTGGTTGTGTACTGCTTGCATCAGACAGAGTCTAAGTGAACTAAAACTGTGGTAACTGCTGCATTTACAAGTAAATCCTGAACCTAAAGTGTATTGTTTACTAATGAATGTGTGGCATATCCTTGTATTTCATTACTTGGTACAGTTAGCAAGTAAAAGGTGGGAGATTTGTACAGAAATTACCTTAACATGTCACAGCAGAGACTTATTTGATTTATATGCCTCCATTACTAAGTAGTAGGCCTCAGGCATCAAAGATTCACAAAGTCATACCTCTCAAAAGTAATGATCATCATTGCATGCCCTCAGTTTAGCACCATACATCTGTACTGGAAAATCATTGAAGAGAGAAGTTAGAAAGTAATGAGATGCACTGTAGTTTCTGACTTCACAACCCTCACAAGAGTATTCATTATAAAGCTGGGAA
Source organism: Protopterus annectens (assembly GCF_019279795.1). Taxonomy (NCBI): domain Eukaryota; kingdom Metazoa; phylum Chordata; order Ceratodontiformes; family Protopteridae; genus Protopterus; species Protopterus annectens. Next base: position 20,659,702 of record NC_056742.1, on the reverse strand, counting down.
ATGTTGATACTATCAACTGTCTAACTTTCCAAGATCAATAAAAGTCAAAGGTACAATTACCAGTTCAACACCACAAACGTAGATGTACTAAACACTAAGTCAGCTATGCAACCTGAGCATCAGACACAAAGCTTTTGTATCCCTGAATCCAAAAGATAGAAGACAGAGATATGGCACAGTTATCATCACTTGCACAGAGTGTTGTGTGAGGGCTTATATTATTTCATCGAATGGCTATTCATTGAATAGGCATTTGCTGAACACCTATTTAGTGAAGCCGCTCTTCATCAAATGGCAAATTTTAATTAGGTCAAACCAGCGGTTAGCCACCATTTGGAATTTGCCCTTTTTTCCCACTGTAGTGCGATCTTAGAGTTGGTATATTTAGTTATGCGGGGTGTGGAGTGTACAACACCCCCCACCTGGCCAGGTTTTACAGTTTTATTTTTTTTTTTGCTGTGATTGGTTGGCCAACCACTTGTTTGCCCTACTTAAATTTGCCATTCGAAGATGAGCTAGGTGCTAGGTGTTTGACGAATGGCTATTCGCTGAATAGCTATTCAATTAAATAATATAGACCCATTGTGTGGGGAGAAAGAAAGTCTAGGCTGACACAAAAGGTCAGTGAGTGTATGTGAGTAAGAAAGAGAAGCAGGCAGACATGTGAATAAGCCAACAAATGTCCAGTGAGACAAAATCAGTAACTGTTGTGTGTGGCTGTTGGGGGACTGCATGAACACAGCCAAGCTATGTGCTGGCTGCATGGTTTGGTATGTCAGACAGGTGTGAGCAGTGCATAGTAGAGGTGGCAGTTCAACATTGTTGTCCCTGAACATGAGAACTGACTCTGCCAGGAGTTGCACTTGCACATCCACGCCCATGGTCAGATGCACTTCTGCTACCTGACCATGGCTAATGTCTTCTGGACAAACTCCCTTCATGGGGACACCCTAGGACCACGACCTCATGGTCTGCCATGTCTGGGTGTGGACAGTACACTCAATGATGGAGAAGTGGAAGTACTGCCACTGTGGGAGCATGATCGGGCACAGCCACGTTGGCTGACAGCAGAAGATGTGGCTGACCTACACCCATGAGGATGCTGTTACCCTCCAAGCAGACATTGCATCACAGACAATGCTTGTTCCATGACAGACAGCCCTCATTCCAATGTGTCATTCACTCAGTCCATTGAATCAGCAACATGGTAGGGGCAGCCATGCATTTCACCCTGTGCCACATCTACAACCCTGAGCATTTGTCTGGGGCACCTATGGGAACATACCTGTGCCTCCATGATCGCCCTAAACATATGTTGAGTGGCACAGGAAGTGACACCAGCACCAGGTGGTGGAGGGACAGAGGGTCCTCTCCGAGCACCCCCTATCAACCCTCTTGTGTTGCACCTCATCCACACTTTGGCTATGAGCAGAGTCAACAGGCACTGAAGCCACAGTAGTCACACTTCCCTGATCAGTGGCCTTACCCTCCACCTGTCCAATATCTGAAGGGGTCACTGGAAGGGGTAGGTGTAGGCCTACTGGCTGGGTCCAATGGAATTGCAGGGGATGGCTGTTGGTCAAAATCAGTGTCTGATTCAACCTCTGCACCCCCCAACTGTGCCTCAGTTTGGCCACCATCATCATCAGAGTCTGCTGATATACTGACATCAGGTGGCAGAGGGTCCACATTCCCACTGTCATGATCACCTGTGATAAAAAGCAACTGAAGCAAAAAAGGAGAGACCAGCAACTGTAGTATCAGTATCCTTTATTGGGCTAGTAATCAAAACTACATAACCATATAACACAGACTGGTTTCGGCACAAAAAACTTTTAAGCCTTCCTCAGTGTAAATGTGTTAACATCAAACATTACCCATATAATATATATATATATATATATATATATATATATATATATATATATATATATATATATGTACACACTCTGATCAAAATCACATGATCCAATTAAAGATGCTCATTCAATCCTAGGTGAAACAATCCACCTAATTTAATGATCCACTTTTTCTCTTTCTGGTTCAAAATGTAGTACCAGCCAATCTTATTGGATCTATTTGCTGTAATTCTGTCAATGATAATAAAATTAAAAGAGGCAGATGGATGTGTTAGTGTATGTTTATATAGGGCATTTGTGTTCCTCTTATGTCTTATATCACAAAAATGTTCCCCCATCCAGAACTTCAGAGGACATGAAGATTGCCCTACATAGAAGGCCGAACAATGGCCGAACAAGATAAATTACTCAGTCTGATTGACAGTTAGCAAACGATGTGATGTCAAAAACATGACCAGTATTACTGCTGCTGAAAGTTTTGGATTTGATAATTTTGGAACAATAGGAACAGTGGTCATAGGGAAAACAACCAATTAACCGATCCCCCACTGAGGATGTTTGTGTTAGGGATGTGTCAGATGATGTATGGCGCTTGTAATGATTAAAATAAGAACCCAGATTCTTGCCTTTTCTGAAAGAAAAGGAACATGTGGCAGGTACAATATCAGACAATGAAAGGTCAGCCAGCAACATTTCCAGTGATGTCAGACACTTGTCATAAGTGAATTAGTATTCATGCCATATGTGGTTACAAATCTAATGGTGGAATTGACCTGATCAGTTTTGGCTTTATATCGAAGGAGATTGTCCCTGGCCAATTGATCAACTGCATTGGAAGCTTGTTATATATAACCAGCTTGATAGCCCCTGTCTTTAAAAAAAGCAACCAACACAGGAAAAAAATGAATGCCTACAGTACTATAATCCAACATATGCTAACAAAGTAACACTGCTGACACTATTACAGACAGTATAGCAATACACACAACAGGCCTGACATTAACACACACACTAAAATATTTATTTAAATTGCTCAGCAGTACTGTCATAAAAATGTTTGGCTTACCATCAGCAGATGACATTCTCCTCTGCAATCCAGATGGTCCTGGAAGATGTTAAGCAAGAGGAAAGGACAACATCATCACAATTAACAGTAACACAGGGTAATATTTTTACCCTTTTATATGTCTATTAACTTTACATTCAACAAGAACCTGGCTGTCAACTCCAGCCTAAGCTAATAACTGTACCAATCTTCAATCCCTCCTCAAAAAAAATACATGTGACAAAGAAGTAATTTATTGATTTGAATTGTTTTACTATACAACAGTATTCAACTGTTGAGATACCAAAGCCTACCTGGTAGCTCCTCCTGGGACGTGCTAGCTGTCTCTGAAACATGCTGTACTGTCAGTTTCCCTGTTATTGGCCAGGTGTTCTTCATTGGATGTTAGTGGTGAGTCCCTAACAGGCCCTGCTCCAGTAACCATCTGGTCACAGCACAAGGCAGCTGCTGTCCTCCATGCAGATGAGAACATGTCAGTGGCCCTGTGGCATACCTGCTCATATGTCCTATTGTGGCCACCAATGACATTCACAACATCAAATATCTGGTGCCAAATTTGCATCCTATGTGCCATATCTCCCCATCCCCTTTCCATCAGAAAAGCACCATGTTGTCTAAAAGCATCCATTACCACCTGGTTCTCAGCATCGGTGAAGGGAGGGGGTCCCTGAGGATTGACATTCCTGGGTGGCATACTCCTAGTTGTCCTAAAAGACAACTACAGGACAGTACACAAAAGAATCACAAAACTACAAACTAATTGTTTCCAGTGAACACAGAAAAGGCAGCCAGTCAGTATTACCCTCTGGAGAAACATACAGCAGTCTACAGATGTGAAATACAAACAACAGGCAGGATGCAAAACAAGGAGAGTGGCATGAGCAGCATATCCTTGTTTGTGCCATAACAGTAACTCACCTGTGCTCCACCCCAAAAGAACATCCTATCTTTGTTTGCACCATAACTTCCTTACCTGGTTCAAGGCAGTGGAGAGCATCCCAGCCATGCTGGGTTACTCCTCCTACCACACATTCATACCATGAAAGGAAGGTGTGAAAACTAAAGGAGATGGTGTAGCAATATTCATTAAAGATAAATGTACCTTATAGATTCTAGGTTCATAGATTAGTACTAAGCTAACTGCCCTTGTGAGCCATTTTAAGCCTAGCCAATTATCCCTTGTGAGATTCAAACCCTGCACCTTGTGTTTGTAAGGCAAACACCTTAATCATTAGGCCACCCTCCCAACTCTTCAGATTGGTTAAACAGTATGATTCCCTGGAGACAATTCAAGTGCAACTAACTGTTGGTAGGACACCTGTTCAAGTCATTGCCAGCTACAGGACCCCCTCCATGAATGAATCAAGACACCCACTCTGTCTACTTGGATCTACTGGAATCCATCAAAATACATTTGAACACCATGGTTCTGGGTGATTTTAATTATCTATCTATTGGCTGGGTAAATTACTCGTGCTCAAACTCACTTGCCCAAAGGTTCCTCAAGTTCATTAACTCCAATGGCCTGGACCAGCTGGTGGACACCCCAACTAGGGACAACAAAATATTGGATCTGATGCTTACCAGTATACTGCTGTAGCACTCTCACTTTGAGGTCTTCCCTTGTCAGATCTGATCACAAATCAGTCTCATTCGTAGTAACTATCACACCACCACCCCCAAGCAGCAACTAAACTAAAAAACTTCTCCAAAGCAGATTATATCCTGTTAAGGTATGGTATAAATAGCTTCACTCTATGTCCCCCTTCATCTGGAACTGGTAACTATGCCAAGTCCTACACCAATGCTTTTACGAACACCTTTGTAGCTGCATTGACACAGCCATACCTGATAGGAGCAAAATAAGCTCTTCAAGGAAGAGCAAACCTGCCTGATGGACAACTGCTATTAACAGGTGTGAAGACTGGGGAGAGATGGGCGAAGGCTGCCAGCCTAGTCAAATAGAATTTGATATACAATTCTGGCATTTGTAAATAAATGTAAAATACAGGCATGTTTTCTTGAATGTAAAAAAACACTGTGAAATGTGGAACTGCAAAATATGTGACAACATTGCACTCTACTGGCCCACTGAAGCATAGTGTGACCCTTTCTTATCAGAATTAGGCTCCAGGGTGGCTGTATGAAGGTTTAATGCCCATTGTTTTAAGGCTAAAGTTTATGACCAGAATTTAGATGTGGAAGGTGCTTTATTGCTCTAGTTTCTGTTAGAATGTATATGTGAAATGCCCTGTATTGTTGTAAGTTTCTGAGTATGTGTTTGATTGCAAAATAATGCAGTTTGTGGCCTGAGAAGTCAGACCAGGTGCTAAGATGATGCAATATGAATACTGGGAAAACCTAAGTGTCAAAAATAATGTAATTTGGGAAGGGCCTTAGAGACATGTTTGTTAGTAATGTTTAAATACTATTTCTCAAAAGAGACTCGGGAGCATTTTGATCTTGAATATCCAACTTACCAGCACTCTGCCTTATGCTCACATGTAAGTTTTAGCACTGTGATTTCTTGTAGGAATAGTTACAGCTAGTAAAGATTAATTAGGTATTTTTCTTTGAAATCAGACCTGTCCTACTGTATTATTTTAAGTTTCTGTGTGATCTCTGAACTCTTAGATATTTCTGTGGTGCAGTGGTTTTGTCTTGTGTTTTAATTATTTATTATTAAATATTTTAAAACCTTCTACCTGTGGCTGCTTTGTGTAGAGATAAGCTTTAGAGTACATTGCATATTTATAGAGGTTATTGTAATAGGCCACTCTAAAGTAAGCCTTGACTGTTAGTCATGCTACCATTGGATATTAATATTGCACAGTAATAATTGGACACTCTTTTAAGGGCCTTTTAGTAGCTGATATTATTAACTGAGTGGTGGCAGTAATTACTACCCTATAGTCTGGGTAAAAGGACACAGTTAGAGAATCTGTGTCAGCCTTTCCCATGAGTGTCTGTGAAGTTGTATAAATACTTATCTCAAAGTGTGTGTGTGTTGTGTCAGCTACTTGGCAGGGACATGAAGCACTGGGTGGACAGAGAAGGTACTGGAGGTTTTAGTTTGCCCAGTTAGGCTGAGACCTGGACACTATAGCTGTGCTACTGGAGAGTCTTATTGGGGACCTGGTGAGCAAGGGAGCAACCAGCCCCAGACTGACTGTTTTTCTGTGTGCACTTAAGGGAAAATGTACTTTACTGTGTGTATTAGTTATCCTTTCCTCTCTTCTACGAGATGACCTCCCTGGTGTTAGTGGTGAGGATTGAGGCTCCTTGATTGCTGGGCCAGGGCACGGTCGTCACAACAGGATTTACAATAAAAGGAAGAAATTGTTGTCCAAAAGTAAGAGGGAGCATGCCCTAAACTGGAAACACTCATTCCTCAGCTTAAACCAGCAAACAAGACGTCTTGTGAAGCCCTCCAAAGCAAACTATGAATCCAAATTAGCATCCTCAACTAAGGATAACCATAAGGCCATACAAAGTGTTCACCCTGCAGACCAAATGAGGGTATGAGACCCAAACAGCACAATTCCAATTGCAATGTTGAAATAGTTGAATAAATCCAAAAGGAATGTAAAACAAATAAGGCTGGTTTGTTAACGCTTGTACACAACAAAACTGCGTTTTCGAACTTCTTCCTCAGAAAAAACACAAATTCTGATACAAAACACAGAAAAAACACACACCTTTTATGCATCAATCAATTAAAGAATTTAAATAATTAATTTAAATTAATTAAGATAGATAAAATCAATTTTATTTAAAAAATAGTTATAAAAATCAAAAATGTTATTAAAAAGTTGTATTATATGGAGGTTCAATAGATTCATATTTTCAAAAAATAAATGAATTATAAATGATTGAAAGGTTTATAAGGCATAGTACTGTTAAAAAGGGTATTTAATTAATTTCAATATTAAGAGACTGTTTATATCTGCTGAGATTTTGTATGCTTCTGTTAGGATTTTGTGTGCTTCTACTACCATCTAGTGGACATAGGGAAAATTACAATTTGGCAGCCCTCAATTTTAATACTGGTTTTATTGAAAGCATTTCATTTAAACCAGGTTCTCTTGTAGCATCTAATGTGATCTGCCAAAATAATTCCCTATATGCAAGTTTTGTCTCCCACATGCCACCCCTGACCTCCCTTGGTACAACTTCCAATACAAAGAAGTAAAAAACAGAATCCTGACATATCTGAGTGTGACGGAACAGTGCATTATTTGCATTGTTTTTTTTGATTTCGTAAGTATGTTCATAAATTCTGGATTTTAGTTTTCTTTCTGTTTTTCCCACATAAAAAGAAAAGCAGGAGTGACATGTGGCAATATACACTACCCCTGTAGTGTGGCAGTTTGCAAATTTGGTAGAAGAAATTGTCCTTTTTCTACTGGGAATAAAAATACTGACTTGGTTTGAAATATATTGGCATTGGGTGCAGGAACCACATTTGTAAGTACCCTTTTTATGTGATTCAGTGTTTATAATATGAGTTCCTCCAAGTTCAAAAATATTTTTTAAATTCATGTCCTTCCGATATATAAAATGAATTGGCTGATTCTTTAAAGGTTCTAGATCTGTAAAATCCCTGAATTTGTCCCATTCCTTGCTAAGGGTGTTTTTAAGTGCCACTGCATCCCCAGTATAGTCCATAATAAAAGCATTTGAAAAATGGTTAACCGGGTCAGGGTCATTTGTGTGTAAGGTAAGATCTAAATCATCTCGTCCAAGTATGGGGGCAAATCTCCCTTTTCTGCCTTCCACAACCACCTTGTAGACTTCATCTATCAAGTGTGAAGGATACCCCCTTTTTAAAAACATGTCAATTATAAATTGACAATCACTAAGGAAATCAGAATCTTCAGAAGTCATCCTACTTGACCTTATAAGTTGCCCTTTAAGAATATTTATTTTTTGACTGAAGGGGTGCCCACTCGAAAAATGAAGATAAGAATTTGAGAATGTAGATTTTCTGTGTATCTTGGAAATAAAATGGTCACTGTTTTTACTAAGTGAAACATCCAAATATATACATTCATCAAAATCCACTTTAGCTGTAAAGTCCAAAAAGTTAGTTGTGCCTTTGATGTATTCTAAAAATTCATAGAACTTTTCCAGTGTATCAATCCAAAAGATAACGATGTCATCTAAAAAACGTTTGTAAAATGTACTTTACTGTGTGTATTAGTTATCCTTTCCTCTCTTCTACGAGATGACCTCCCTGGTGTTAGTGGTGAGGATTGAGGCTCCTTGATTGCTGGGCCAGGGCACGGTCGTCACAACAGGATTTACAATAAAAGGAAGAAATTGTTGTCCAAAAGTAAGAGGGAGCATGCCCTAAACTGGAAACACTCATTCCTCAGCTTAAACCAGCAAACAAGACGTCTTGTGAAGCCCTCCAAAGCAAACTATGAATCCAAATTAGCATCCTCAACTAAGGATAACCATAAGGCATTCTTTAGTTACATCTGTAGCCTAAAAGGTAAGACCCAGATATGCGCCAAACTAGTAGTTAATGATACCATATACACTGAGCCTATGGACATAGCAAACCTATTAGCCAACAATTCTCTGAAACCTTCATTCCCCTTTCCTCACCACACATACCCCATAACATTCCTTCCACCTGTCCCCCACCGTGTATCTCTAGAGAGCAGGTTATAAGTGTCCTCTCTAAGGCCAAACACACAGCATCTATAGAACATGATAACATCCCAGACTGCATTCTACATGGGCTCCAACAAGAATTAGCAACACCACTGAGTATTCTTTTAAATATTAGTCTAAGCACCAGCTTCATCCCATCTGAATGGCAAACAGCCACAGTTATCCCCTTGCACAAGGGTGGTGTTTCCATTGACCCTGGGAACTATAGACCTATTAGCCTGATTAGCCTTATCTGCAAGACCATTGAGCAAATAATCATGGACCTTATCAACAAAGATATAGGTAATCTCCAAACACTTGACCCTACTCAGTCTGGATTTGTCAACAGGAGATCATGCCTGTTAAACTTGATGACTTCTTCAAGAGAGTCATCAGAGTCCTGGACAAGGGGAAAACTGTGCCTACCTGGACTTGGCCAAGGGTTTTGACACTACCCCCCAGGCATTATTGACAAATTCACCCAGCTAGCTATCAACCCTTATATCATTAGGTGGGTCACTAACTGGCTCACTGATAGAACCCATACAGTCAAAATAGGGGAATCCACCTCCAACAGCAGACCAGTAACCAGTGGTGTTCACAGGGATCAGTCCTGGGACCTCAACTGTTTGGAATCTATTTCTCCAAAGTGCAAGCAAAAATTAAAGGTCTGTGGCTGGCAAAGATTGCTGATAACTGCAACCTGGGAGTGGTCATAGAATCCCCAAACGATGTTAACATCTTACAAGAGGGTCTTACACAAACAAATGATTGGTGCCAAAGTCATGGCCTTAAACTCAATACAAAAAAATATATTATCCCTTTTGGTAAGAGCAATGTTCCTGCTAACACATCAACAAAAACACCCTAAGCATGCACTCAGTGGTCAGATACCTGGGCTCACAGGTTGACAGCAACCTTACATTTGATCACCATATCTCCAAAGTGGTAAGAATGATATTCTATATTGCTCATCTCATAAGTAAGGGCATTTCCTCCAGAAAAAAAGAAGTTATAATCTCCCTGTACTCGTCCCTCATCAGGCCAATGACTGAGTGCAATGCCTCTTTTGGTATGTACCTTTTCAGGCACCTGCAGCAATTGGAGAGACCACAACAGTTCCTCACAAGGAGAATTCAAGGTATTCAGCATCTGTCCTACGTGGATCAGCTGAAACTACTGTCACTTTACTCCATTTCATACAGACTACTCAGAGACGATCTCTGCCTTGTGTATAAGGCAACCTCTGACTCTGCTTTATTGGAAATGCTGCATATCCATAAGTCAAATGGCTCATGGGTTATTCACTCTAAAGACCTCAACCTGGTATGTGACATTAATAGAACCTGTTGGCGGGACAGATTTGTCTCCCAGAGGTTACAGCACCTGTGGAACAGACTCCCAATTCATGTCAAACAGAGCTCCTCTTTGGCTCTTTTCAAGTGCAATCTAGATGATTGGATGGGTAACCATAAATTCACCCTGGGGGTTCTACCTGTATCTGTCTTGGACAGGGGCAATAGGTGCTGATCATGGAAACAAGGGCAGAACTTGGCTAGGCTTGTTAGGGCCCTAGTGCCATTAACCTAGCAACTTCCTATGATCATATGATCCTATGAACAGTAACTCACCTTTGCTACCCCCAAAAGAACAGTCTATCCTTGTTTGTGCCATAACAGTAACTCACCTCCCCCCTAAAAGAACAAGAAAACAACACACTTTGCTAACACACCATCTTTAAAAAGCTAAAAGTGCAATCAAAGGAACTGCCCCTGAAGCATTTGTACATACTTATCAAGCAGAGTTCCATTTTCATGTATTGCTAATCATGTATACCTCTGAAATGGCTTGACAAATATGCCAATGCCATCAGTGCACTTCTAAGTAATGCATACAGATAAAAATGTAAACCCTTTGCTCCAGATTTTTCTTAAATACATTCCAGCATATGCAGTATGTAGCTGGCAAAATGGGAGCATACCTTCTGAAGTTCAATACTCCTCTGTACAGATATATACTGAAGAAATAGCATATGTGCAGTCTCCCCAAAATAAACAAGTCTCACCATCAGTTTGCCTAGCTACATGGTTCCCTTTTTATATGGTGTGGATTCAGGGCTGTTAGCATGGTGAAGATGCAAGTTAGGTGTGAACTCATTAGAACTGCTGAATCCCAAATACTTGGATTCATGTAAGAGATGTAAACATAGTGCGGGCACTCCCTCAGTGTTTGTGTTTAATGGATTGCAACTGTGAATGACTACTGGTTGGGAGAAGGAAAACATAGCAGCACTGCAGGCTGCCTTACTTCCACTACTGGTTTGTCAGGTTAGATCTACAAATTGTTAGATATAAGGTTAGAAATGTAAGTAAGCAGCATAAAATTCACAGGTTATGTTCCTTAACATTTAACCTGCCCTTAATTTGTTGGCAACTGCATATAATATTATTTCCACTTAATATCCTCACACATTTTAAGGCCAATGATAGAGAATGGTGTACACACTGCAAGTCTCAGATTACTGGTCATATAACTGAAGAAGGACCAACAAACACAGAAATGTAAGATAGAGCTATATATTTGCAAGCAATAATCATAACAGGTTGTGTGACCACTAGGTGCAGTACATCCAAAAATAAATGTACAAATAACAGTTCTATGGTTTGATATCACTGTAGATGTTGTTGCAGTTGACTTATGCAGACTGAGTTCATTTCTTTGCTGCAAAACTGTTTGTGTGCTAAAGAGGAATAAGGCATCTGTCCTGTGTTCTGAAGGTACACTGCAGTGAGAGTTCAAATCCAGATCTATGTAGACATATCTCATGTGAACCATCATTTTCTTGTGCGTATGTCATGCATTGATTTTCCTCATTTCGGCTACTTGCCCCTTTTTTCTTTTTCACATTTCTGTCTTTGTTTATCTAATTTTTTTTGGGGGGGAGCCAGTATTTGTGTGATGCAGCATGTAGTGCAATTACAGGAACAGAGGAAATTAATTGCAGGCTTGGCTGTGCTTATCTTGTTTGTCCGAAGCACAGCAATGCACAACTGGACAACTGGACCACCTAGGAAGCAGACAGGACCCAGACAGCCAAAAATATAAACCGGATGCATTGAATTAATACTATTGGGCATTGCACAAACCTGCTAAGGGGTGTTGCGTGATGGTTAACAGTGACACCTTAAGAATAATTAGTAAAATAGAGAATGTCATGTAACTAGTTCTGTGGCAGCAGGTATAAGTGTAGGACTGCCATACACATGGTCCTGAGTTCTAATACAGGATACTCCATACACTTTTAGTGTTGTTCGACTTCCCATTATAGACACTCTCACTTATAACACTTTAGACAGTGGACCTGATATTCATTATTATGCATGAGGGATGAGACACTATTATTGTGTCAGTTATTTATTTATCTAGCTATGCATTATCACAGTTATTATCAGATGTTTACCTGTGGGTATAATGTGTAATAAATTCCTTTCAGTATGATACTGCTATGTGGGCTTGCATAGCTATCGCATTTGCCTAAGACACATACACAGCTGCCTATACATCCAATAACCTTGCAATTGCAATTACAATAATTTAAGTCCTCACTGCTTGGCACTGCTGCTCTCCACTTACCATCACTCATATGTATTGTGTGTGGGTGCACACTCCTGAGCAATGCATTTCTGCAATAGTAAGTGGAGTGCAGCAGTGCCAAACAGTGTGCCCACTCCAGTAAACATGATTACTGGAATTGGTGGGAAAGCATCAGTCTCCATTGTTCTAGATCCATGGTAGACATGCCAGGCATTTGTGGGTAAGATGCCAGGTTTAGGCCACAGAGGTGGGGGTCCTGGAGTCCAGGATGTATTGGATTCCTAGTTAAGAACCACAGCCAAAGGCTTCTGCAGGGGGACTATTCTGGCTTGCAGTACAAGTCTGAGGCTTGGGATAGTTTAGCTCAGGCTGTATCCAGTGCCACATGTATCCTACACACTGGAGAGCAATGCAGGCATCATTTTAATGCTCTACAAAGCAGGAAGAAGGATACACTTGACTGCTTGATTGAGGAATTTAGAAATGAGGACATCCCACACCTGTGTAAGTATCAACTACAGAGACTAGCTGTAAGACTTAAAAAGTTGAATATAGGCAAAACTGCATAATGGTGTTCTGTTCTTTACTGTTTTTCCCCCAGCTGCCAGTGATCAGCACTGCGATGCCAGAGCCCACTGGGATAGATTGCCGAGAATGAGGAAAGCATGTGGTATGTATGCAGCAGAAGAGTAGTATTATTGTAAAATTAAAGGTTAAAGATAGCTTTTTTGGTATTTTAGACAGTTGTATCAAATTGAACATGCATATCCCAACTGTAAAAGAAAGTATGCATGCATTAGTCTGTAGCACAACCCAATTGTAAGAGTCCAGTACTAGACTTTAGTCAGAGGTTGTGGGTTCAAATATCACACTTCGCAACTATACAATACTATTTCTTCAATAATATTTTCATTAAATTGAAACCTCTATACCAGTTGCACATGCATATGTGCAATATATGCACATTTCAAGGATTACTTGCTGCAATCTGTAGTATAGTATGCATCTGTTAGGAGATGCACACTTAAATGTAAAGGTTAAGATGACAGAGTTAAATAATTGTATTAATGCATTGTATGTCACATATGAAGGTATTAATCTTGTCTCTTTTTTTCTCTCACCCCAACCTTTATCTCCCTTGTTTTATTTTATTTTACATTGTTTAGTAAAACAATTTTATTTTTAATTTTATTTTCTTTTATGATTTTTTTTTATTTTATTTCTATTTTATTTTATTTTATGTTATTGTATACATTAATTTGTACTTTATTTTATTTTTATTTTATTTTATTTCTTTATTTTCTTGTTGTATTTTTATTATGTGTCATCAAACTGTGTTCATGTCATCCATGTGTATCACATCATTACATGCTGCACAGGACAGCGGGGAAGGGCAGCACCACTGTATCCACCTGCCCCCCCCTACTGGCTCCAGCAATTATGGCAGCATGTCTGGGTGCCAAACTGGCATCACTGCCTCTGCTGCACCCTCAGGTATTCCTGTCCCAGAGGCTGGTCCAGTGGTACCCTCCAGGAGCTGTGGCAGAAGCGGTGAATTTATCACCTGCACCAAGTTACAAGGAATGGTGTGTAGGGTGGTGCACCACACTGTTGGGGTACTCCTATGCTGGCTGGAAAGGCTGCATAGCACTAGGAGGAGGAGGAGTCATCAAGCACTCCAGCCACCAGAAGAGTAATGTGACAGTGATGACATTCCAGTGGGTGAAGACTCGATTCTCACTGTCTCCCAGTTTGCCAGCCATGGGCTCTGGATGTCCCCACCCTCACCCTAATCATGGTGTCACCAAACCTGTTTTGTCTATCACCATCCCTGTCTCTAGGATTGTTTGTCTTGTCTGTCTGCAATTGCTTCCTCACCTACCCAACTTACCTGACCCAGACATACCTATGGCCCTTCTCCAACTCTCCCATCTATCTGAAATAAAAAATAAATGGGCACCTGTCCTACAAAAAAAAAATGTCCAATACATAGCTCTCAATTTCACACCCATGTCTTCTTGACACACTTGATTTGATCCATTTGGCTATACAATATGATTGTGCTGTGGTCACCTCTCTCTCTGGAGGTTAACATCCACATTCAGTTAATATTTTCACATATGTTTATGTTACACCGTTAAAGAAATGGATAGCTATGGTTCTTTCCTACCTTTCTCCAGCACATTCCTGTCCTGCTTTCCCTTTGTTCTTCCCCCTGCTTGCTCCCCATTTCACCATAGTCCTCTTACCCCATTTCACCACTTTAATCCATTTTTGCTTGAAGGTACACATCATGCATCAAAGCACAGCAACATTGATTGGTGGCAATGCAGTTTAACACTGCTGCTCTATGCCAACACACAGCAGCACACTTCGGACAAACAAATCATGTCATTGCATTATCACTCTGTAATGAAAACTATTTAAAAGTATTACATACACCTGCATTCAAACCCAGTACCATTTGGCCCCAACAAGGAATGTATCAATGCATTAACACATGATGCCACACAGTCAGTTAAGAAGCAGGTGCATTTCTTAGACTCAATACTAACTGTCAGAATTTAGCAATGTAGATCACGTTTGCACACTGCTTAGCTACATGCAAGCATGTGTATCTCGCATACATATGCACTTTGCTAACCATCTAGCAAACCCGCTGCTCACCGCACTATGGAAATGTACATATTTTGCTGTATTACTGTTGTTTACTGTCCATTTCCTCTGTATGACATGAAATTACATGCGGAAACACTATCTAACAATATGGGACAAATTTAAAATACATTCATGTGTTGCCATCTCCCCAAGCACTGCAACCCTGGTGTCTCAGTACTTTTTCCACACATATATCAACCACACTACAAAATGCAATATCAAATGTTGTGTGCTATGCAATGCACATCAATCTGGTAACATGCAGAACTACAACTATTGACCCATATGCCTAAAAAGCCTTATCTGCAAGGCTAGGGAAGGAATCAGCATTGACCATATCCACAGGGGCATAGGTTACCTTCAACACACTTGACCCGACCCATTTTTATTTTTGTCAAGAGTAGGTCTTGCTTATTGAACCTTGTGGACTTCTTGGATACTGGCCCCCAAAGACCTGAATGAGGGATAACTGAACATACCGCCTATGTTAAGTTATCCAACGCCTCAATATCAGCTTAGAGCCATATAGCAATGTACTGAATAAGCTAGTTTTCAGCCTATTGAACACTCCATGAACACTACACTAACCCTTATCATCCCCACTGTGATGGGTGAACCCAGGGCAGTACGTGCATGTTGCTGTACACATTGAACAACACAGGTGTGACCCACAGTAATACCACCTTGCTGCCATATACCATGTAGTGCATTCAGTGAGTGTACAGTGTGACAGTGAAGCATTTTGCAGAGTGTGACCTGTCAGGACATTGCATGAGTAGCTTTTGAATGTTGTATTGTGTCACAGGTATAAGATTTAAATATTAAAACTGTGTGGTGCAGCCTTGAAATTTCATAAAAATAGTAGCCACACTCCCTGGTATCCTTATCTTGCATCTGAGATATGATTCAGAGCTTTAAAGTAAGCAGAACATGTTATGTTTCTATAATGAAAAATTATTCCAAACTTTTTTTGCCCAAATTTATTTATTTATTTGACATTTGTTAACCAGGTATATCTGACTGAGCATGAGCCCATTTTCAGCGGAGGTCCATGGAGAAAAGTTCCTCACAGATAACTTGGCAAGTCAGTGTATAACAATATGCACAGAAAAGTTTAAATACAATTGTATATTCAAGTACAGAGGTGACTGAAGGTACAAATAAGAAACTTAATACAATACACAGAATATATGAATTATTAAATTCAGCAGGCAGTGATGTGAAAGGTACATGAAGTCAATCCTGGTTAATATAGTCACAAAAGATGTCCAGAGGTAGTAAAAAGTACAGCTGGTAAGGAAGCTAAGGAGAAATAACAGTAGGAGATAAAATAGTACAGCCAGGTAAACAAGATGAGTTCAGTACATATATGCAGTGCATGGAATAAAAAGGACATCTGAAAGTAAAGAGTACAAAGCTCAAAGAAGTAAGGGAGATAGAGGATGGAAGGTTGAGAGAAATTAAGCTGATCAAGTAACAAAGAGTTAGGTTGGACTTTGGCAGGAGCAAATCCATGAGTTAGTAGTGTTTTTAAGGTCTTTTTGAAGTTATGAGTATTAGATATAGTTCTGATGGACAGAGGGAGTTTGTTCCAGGCCAAGGCAACAGAGTAGCTATATAGATGTTGGACGATTGTTTTTTTCGATTTATAGATTTCCAAGAGGAACTTGACTATGCTCCGGAGAGAACAAGTAGGAGTATAAAAGGAAATAAGAGATGAGATGACGGAGCAAGAGGTGGGCTTGTTGGGTATGGAGTAAATAAGGAACAGCTGAGGAAATAAGAGCTGGTGAGGGAGTTCAAGCCAGCGAAGAGATATGAGTCAAAGGCAGTGGTGAAAGTTGTAAAGCTGATCTGTAGTAAATCTAGTGATTTTATTATAAGTGAGTTCAAGCTTAGACTTTAGAGAGGATTGTAAGTTATTTAGGATCAGTGAGGCATAGAGTAAACCAGGAAGAAGGTAGGCATAGGCGAGGGCGAGTCTAGTCTTTTATAAGGAATTTCATGTTTCAATAGAGCAAGCACAGTTTTTGTTGGGTCTTTTTTATGCAGTTATGGATGTGCAGAGCAAATTTAAGTTGGTTGTCAATGACAGCACCCATGAGCTTGGTATGTGTTTCAACATTGATAACTGTGTTGTTAAGTGATGTGATGGTAAATGAAGATTTATGATGAGAAATAGATTTTGGGAGAAACAAGAGAAGTTTGGTTTTGTTCAGATTAAGTATGAGTTGATTGTCAGTTAACCAAGTTTATACAGAGTTGAAAGAGTTTTGGGTTAAAGTATGGAGGTGAGAGAGAGAGGGAGTAAGGGAGAGAAGGAGGAGAGCCATCTGACAGACTGCTGCCTGTTAGAGAGGTAGCTTGAGAACCATTTAAGGCAGGAGAAACAGAGACTAAGACCAGACAATTTGGGAAGGAGTTTGGGGTGACAGACAGTATCAAGAGTTTTTGAAAGGCCTAGAAATAGAGTGCTATGGTTAGGGCAGAAGCCATGTTGGGTAGGAATGAGCAGGTTTTCCTGAAGAATATAATCACAGAGCTGCTTATGTGTACATTATTAAAGAAGTTTAGAGAGGCGGGACAGGATGGCTATGGGCCTGTAGTTAGAGAGATCAGTAGAGCAATCTACCTTTGTAGATTGGTATGGTAAAGATTTTTTTCCAGATAGTGGGGATGGTAGATTCTTGAATAGATCAGTTGATCGGGATGGAAATAGGGAAGGCTATTAAGTTAGTGGCAAGCTTTAGGAAGAGGCGTGGTAGAGGGAGAAAATTTAATGTAAGAAGTGGGAACAGGTTTGAGTAAGAAGGTGTTTTTGTGGCACTTGGGAGAATGGGAACAGAGAGGTTGGAGGTGTGACTACTTTAGGTTCATTTGCTGATGGTGTCGATGAAATAAGAGTCAAGAATAGTGGCTATTTCATTTGGACAATTGTTAGGGCAAGGATTAGGTATAGTGGGGCTACCAAGATGAAGACTCTTGTTAATGGAGTTCCAGAAAATCTTAGGATTGCTGTGTTGATTGCCTTGAGGCTTTAGATAGAAGTTTGTCTTATCATTATTTACATGTTTTCTTAGTGAGGTTACAGAGTTCCTTATAGTTTTGGAAGTGGGTAGGGGATTTAGCTCTTTGCCAGTTTTTTTTCCAAGCATTGTCCCTCTTGTGCATTAAAGAGTGAGTGGTTTGAATGAGCCATAGTGCAAAGATAGATTTTACTCAGATTTTCCTAAGGGGAGCTAGAGAGTTAAGAATATCTAGAAAAATATGGTTGAATTTCTGAACAGCATCATCAAGGGGTAGGTGGAAAAGGAAGGACCAGTTAATAGAGGCCAGTCTATTGTTAAACACATCAGGGTCAAAGTTAGAGAGGCTGTGGCATTCTTTGAATTTATGAGATCTAATATGTTGCTAGGAGTATCTCTGAATGCAGGTTGGATTGTGGTCACTTACAGAATCTGGTAGAGTTTTGGGGTTGCAGTAAAGGTTTGGCTTGGACACTAGGATCCAGTCCAGGACAGAGCCAAAGTTGTTTGGCTTGATAAAGTGAGTAGGGGTTGAGATTTATGGTGGAGTTAGGGGAGTCATTGCACAGGGTTTGCCAACTGATGTTGACATCACGCAGAATTATAGTTTCATAAGATATGTGGTGAGTGATCCAGGAAAGAATCTGTTCAAGAATGGGGATGTTATTGTCTGGGGGAATATATATAGCAGCAACTGTGAGCTTCTTGTGATTGTTAAGTTTACAGTTTACCACTAAGAGTTCTGCAGGGTAAAAGTTGGGGAGTGAGATGGACACAGAGGTCAATATTAGTTGGTCAGAATAAATTATTGCTACACCTCCACGCTTTTTGCGTAATATTTCTAATAACATGCAAGATGTGGGACTGATTTTTTTTTTCAAAGAAGAGTATATTGCTTTCCATTAAGTACTACTTGGTCTTTTATATGCAATATTTGAGTAAAGCATCCAGATCACCCTGCCACCCTTCTGCTCAGTATAACATAAATGACATAATACCATATTTTACATGATGTAGATATGTCTACATATCACACAAATTACTATACAATGTTCTAGTAGCACCCATTACCACCTCTGCTAGTCTTTCTAAACAAATGAAATACTCCTACACTATGTACGTTTTTCTTATAAATTGAATCACTCATTTTTTGCAGCATATCTGCATTCTGTACACCTTCACTTTCCTCAAACAGTAAAATATGTGGTCTAATGCATGATTATGTAGCTGTAAATAACCAGTGGAATTTCAGACTACTTTTTCTAGTTCCAAAAGAAGCAGTTCTCCACTATTCTTTATTTATAAAAAAAATACCCTATTTGTAACCACAGAGAAGACCACACACATCCCTATTGATTGCTTCAGCTCAGGACTGTATAACTGCTGCAGAAAAGTAGTCACTGGTTAATCATTTTTAGCCACTTCAGAACCACAGCAATAAAACTGGTACAGACCCACATATAAGTAATATTGGGAACCTGTTAAATGCCAGCATTCATTCACAGCTGCAAATATGTGTGTTCTCACACATGAAAAGTAACAGTTTTATCATCTGCCACTATTTAGATAAAAGATATGATAACAATTCCAAAAGTTAAGAAACTATGACTTCATCAAAACAGATAGCCAAATACATGTTTCTGTATAACTGACATTGGAATATTAGTTCACCAATCACCTTAATGTGATTACAAAAATATTTCCATTAATCACAAATATGCACAAAATATTTATTTAATAAAAGAAACATTATTATAAACAAGTTTTAAAGCATAAAGTAGTAGAGAGTTATTCAGTTAATCAGTTACAAAAAGCCACACCTGACTAAGAATGGGAAAAATGGAACTTGTTTTATAGATTATTGGACTCCACAGCATTTAGTAACATTTTCAGTATCCAGGCTAAGTTCATAATCCACTCTCTGGCACAGTCTTCTTCAATTTAATTTAATTTTCCCAGATGGCAAATTCTTTATTTTTCACAAACAGATAAAGCAAACAACGCACTAACTGCCCTGAAAGGTTGTTCACATAATAATCAACTCAGACTAAATGAATGTGATTTTTTTTAACTTTCAAAAAGCAAACACAGTTTCTACAATATGTTATTTTCACAAACAGATAAAGCAAACAACGCAGTAACTGCCCTGAAAGGTTGTTCACATAATAATCAACTCAGACTAAATGAATGTGATTTTTTTTAACTTACAAAAAGCAAACACAGTTTCTACAATATGTTATTTTCACAAACAGATAAAGCAAACAACGCACTAACTGCCCTGAAAGGTTGTTCACATAATAATCAACTCAGACTAAATGACTAAGTGATTTTTTTTAACTTTCATAAAGCAAGCACAGTTTCTACGATATGTATCCCTACTACGTCAATCAGCATGCTGCTGAATTCTTGAATGGATTTGTTTGGCCTAGTTCAAATGCAGCCAAAGTCATGTTTTTTTCAAAGTTCTTGCATTCTCCCTTACCAAAAAAAAAAGTATCATTGCCCTTCAAAGTTGTTTCCTGACTGACCCGACAATTCCTTCAGAAGGTTTCAAGAAGATTGCCTTAACAAAACAAATATGAGTTTGCTCCTTATGATTGTATGTGCATTTGCTCAACAGCTGTTTAGCTGACTGTTTATGATCAACTAAGCAGCTGGTTAACAGGTTTCTGAGATCAAACAGTTTCCATGGTTGGGGAATATGCCCTTACCCTGTGCTTGTGCAAGCTTGGAATTACTATATATAATTAGCAGTGGGTGTGATGTTTTTCTAATTTTGCACATGCCAAGGCTTTTTCTCAGCAAACGTGCAGTTGCTTGTCGACACCTGAGTTTTTCACATAAAGAGGTCAATGTTTAGTATGTCAGCATTGGGTGTAATTGGTGTTATATATCATAGTAAAATAAACTATATCCAGTGACATGCTCAGTGAATCTCAAGAAGAAATACACATTTTATTACAAATGACTTGACAGCATTTATTGAGTTGTAAAATAGTACTTCCTTTAAACCAATTTACAAAAGCACTAACCAAAATTACTGATAAAAAATAAAAAGTAATACAGCATTTTATTAACTAAGCATGCACGTTAAAACTGAGAAAGGACACAAAGGTATGGGAAATGCTGAACATGCACAGACGCTTTGGAATTATAACACAAACATTTTTTTCTTTCTCTTACTTGCACCATATGGCACCATCTCATGAGAATTTCTAGACAAAAAATTTGGAATTTTCTTGTCTTGGAATCTATTAAACTGGGCAGTACAAGAAAATGTAAAAGAGGAAATAGGAAACATTTCCTGGGGGGGGGGGGGTGCAGAGATGGATAAGACAACGGAGACTTCCAAGGAGGATAAGATAAAAGACAAAAAAAATTTGACTGAAAATGCATGTAAGGACAAGCAAGAGTGATTACAGCAAAAAATAAGAACATTTGCACAAATATCTTTGCAAGCGTCCCTTTTATCAAGACATAATCAGAGACTAAAAACAGTGTTTCAGTACACCTGCTTGTATGCACAATAAAACATGGGGTTTTAATAAAATGCTTAGGCCAATATGCCAGAGTCTGCTTACTGTAGACATTTTATCCTCATTTTGGCTTATCAGTACTCCATAAATGGAGAGTCTGATACTTTCAGCTTATAAAAAGACTGGCATATATCTACTTCAGGTGTACATATCAAATAAGGTGCAGAGAAAAAATTGACTAAACCATAGAAATCAGATAAAGACAGAAGCACCTGGAAAATATGTCTGAAAATCTCCCTTTATCAATGTGTCATGGGAGATATGAAAACTTCTCTGAAAAAAATAAAAGTGTTTTAGCATATTGGCAAGTATTACTCATCCCTGCTCTACTTTATGGTAGTGCCATCTTTACTAACTCAACCCTCAGCAATAAACTTCAGTATTGTTACTATAAAATAGTTAAATTCACCTCAGGAAAGCCTAACTGCTCACACCACTGCCAAGCAATCTCTGAAATGAACTGGTTGGATTTCCCAAACTATATTTACTATAACCAACTAATGCTAGCCCATAAACTAATTTATAAACCAAATACCTTCCCAGCACTCTCATCAATACTACAAATTTGTATTCCTTCATGTATCCTAAGATCCTCCAACAAATTGCTACTAAGTGTAACCAAGTTCAACAAAAGAGCTGGACAATGCTTGTTCTCCTATAGCATTGCTAAAAAATGGAACTCCTTACACTCCCATATTACCCAAATAGACTGTATAAAGACATATAAAGTAGCATTAAAATCTTACTTCCTACATAATCTCAAATGCCAATGCAAATCAAACAAACTACCATAAAACCTTCACTAGTTATTTCTAACCCAGTTCCATAGTTCAAAATAACTTTTACCATGACAGCAACACAGCTCTATTACCGCTATAACTGTTCGACAAGAACTGCCATTTTTTTATGCAATGCCAAAAAGAAACAACTCAAGCTTTGTACTATACTACCAACTGTTATCTAAGTTTATATAAGTTCTGATACATACTGATAAGTTCTATATTGTCTATGTATTCTACTTTTATAATTTTTTTTTTAATTTTTACATGTTTCCATTTTTAAAAATGTTTTTGTCAAGTCTCTATATTTTTATTTGACTGCATTAATTGTGGAGCTTTTCTCCCAGGGCCTCCATTGAAAATGGGTTCCTGACCCAGTGGACTTTCCTGGTCAACAAATGTCAATATATAAATAAATTAAATGATTCTCTTTTAAATTTAGAATGACACGCTGTCTTTAAGCTAAATTCCACAAGCTATAGAAATGTTTTACCTTTGTTGGAGCTCATAATTTGAAAGCCTAGAGGACATGAAATCACATGTAGACTGACTTTTTCTTACAGGATAAGCATAGTCTGTAAGGAAGTTTACATTGCCTCACTGAGTAGCATTGCATATATGATATTTTGGGGCATTTAGAGGTCCATTAATATCCCTTCTGCTCAGAAAGAAAACTTGGTAAATGATTAATATTTATGGATGAGAAGCTAGAAATTAAAAGCATATCAAGGAATCAGAAGAAAGCTAAAGCCAGAAAGCAAAAGCATATTCCGGTAAACACAAAGATTGGGTTAGATCAAATGACCAGGTAGGCTACAGAAATTATTGTTTCAAAGAGAACCAATACTATATCCTCTTGTGAGAAGCTGACATTCTATCAAAGCAAGAATTAAACTGGCAAGAAGAAAATACAACAAACTGCTCAAAAATGTAAAGTGAGAAATGCTTAAAAACTCAGGAAGGCGTCTCCAGGAATCTGAGTTTCTGCAAAAGCTTTTCCGTTTGCATCAAGGAGACCTGATATGGTTGAAGGTGTCTCAGGAGGAACACAATTAAAAACAAAATTACAGTCCACAGTGATATTAAGAAAATGTACATGGATAATATGGCAAAGCACACCAGAAACTGTTGAATGCAGCTTAAGATACAAAATCAAAACAAATGTAAAATCAAATACTGCGAACACAGAGAGGATGGTATACAACTAAAATCAGATGTAAACTTTAATAGCAAATATAAAACCCGTAAGAAATCACAAATAAAACATGGCAAAATATATGTATAAGAGCTATAAGACGTGCTTTTGGCTTGACGCCTTCCTCAGATCTTCTAGAATGTAATAGATGGCTGCACTTAAATAACTGAGAAGTGCTCTGATATTTTAAAGAACTAATGATGCTAGGATGTCATCTTCTTAGTTTCTGCCCCTTTAATAGGGATTTTAAAGGAGCCATTCCATTCAATCCTGGTGTTTTATCAGCTTGTAAGTCCGTGATCCATCTTAGCTCATTTATCTCAGTTCTGTTAACTATATCACCACTTCTTGGACTCTCTTTTATAACATCCAGCACCATAAAATTAAATTTATGGGCAGGATAAGCAGAGATATGCTGACCTAAGGCATTGGTTTTATTTTGGAGCATTATATCACTTAGGTGGTGTAAAATTCTGTCCTTGAGGGGTTTGTTACTTTTTCCAACATAAAAAAGAATGCATGTATTACAGCATGTGATGTATATAACATTTTTGGTGTTGCAGTCTGCTTGTGTCAAGCATATATTATCTCCAAGTAGTTGGATGTATGAAGCTGTTATTAAAATCAATGTATGAACAGACTTTGCATCTTCTGCAAGGAAATGTGCCTTTGCATGTTGTAGTTAAGGCGGATCCTTTGTTGGCTTTCTCATGACATATCTGTTTCAGATTCCTTCTCTTCTTAATACAAAACCAAGGTATGTCACCAGCAATACATTTGATATTCTCATCCACTGTGAGAATCTTCCAATTGTTCCTTATAACTTGACACACCTGCTTTGCATCTTTGCTATAAGTCATTAAGCATCTTAACCTCCAGCATAATCCTTTTGTCCTGTTCTTTTCTCAATTTCATCTTGCCTAGTGCCATTAGTGAAATAAGGCATACCTCTTCTATGCCTAAGTGCCCTATTTTCCAAGACTTTTTCCTAAATTTCATCATTCCTATATCCTTATTGTTTCAAATCTCTACTTTGTTGTTCTATCTCTTCTTCATAATCCTGCTCATTGCTGCAGATCTTGGATATTCTTCAGAGTTGCCCTTTGATGACATGCAGATAGATATGCCTGGGATGCATGCTCGTTCAATGTAACAAGTGCTTCCTCCAGCAATCTTTTTTGAGTAAGGATGTATCAAGGCTACCATCTGTGCCTGTCTGAAGGGTAATATCTAAAAAGTTATTTTTTTCTGCTGCAGCTATTAATTTCAAACTATACAACAGATGTTGTATTGCTCAAGTAGTCTGTGAACTTCATAAGTTCGTGTGTATCACCACTCCACAGAAAGAACATGTCATCCACAAATCTCTTAGGATCATAGGATCATAGGAGGTCACTAGGCTATTGGCCTTGAGGCCCTTATAAGCCTATCCAAGAGTTTAGCCCATGCTTAGACAAATCAGCACCCAGTGCCCCTGTCCAGCAGATACATGGGTGGAATCCCAGGGGCATATTTTCTGTTTCCCATCCAGTTATCCAAGTTGCAATTAAAAAGGGGTAAAGAGATACTCAGCTTGATGTGGAGAGGGAGTCTACTCTATAAATGAGGAAGTCCCTGGGACACAAATCTGTCCTGCCAACAAGTCTTGTTGATGTCACAGACCAGGTTGAGGCCGTGCATGTGGGTTACTCGAGTGGTGCTTGACTTGCGGATATGCAGCAGTCCCATCAAGGTGGGGTGCATGATCACCTTCTATGCCGGACAGAGGTCACCTCTGAGGAGTCTGTATGAAACTGAATACAGGGATAGGGCTTTTAGCCTATCTGTGTACGGTAGGTGTTTGAGGCCCTGGATTCTCCTGGTGAACAACCTCTGTGGTCTCCAGCTGCTGCATGTTCTTTGCCAGGTACATGCCAAAAGGTGTGCTGTACTCAATAATGGGCCTTATAAGGGAATAATACAGGGATGTTATGACCTCCTTGTCCCTGGATGAGATATCCTTACTTATGAGGTGGGCCATGTAGAAGGCTTTCAGTAGTATGGAAGCAACATGGTGGTCAAAGGTCAGGTTGCTATCAACCTAGGTGCCCAAATCCCTCACAACTGACTGAGTGATTAGGATATTGTTATTAATGTGATTATTTGTGGGGACGTTACTCACTCCAAAGGGGATGATGATGCATTTTTTGGTATTCAGCTTGAGGCCATGTTTCTGGAACCTGTCATTTGTCTGAGTGAGACCCTCTTGGAGGATGTCCACATCTCTAGGGGAATTGATGACAGCACCCAGCTTGCAGTCATCTGCAAACTTGGTCAGCCACAGCCCACTGGTTTTGGCCTGCACCTCAGAAAAGTATATTCCAAATAACAGAGGCCACAAGACCAAACCCTGGGTTATGACACTTGTTACAGGTCTACTGCTTGAGGTGGCTTCCCCTATTTTGACTACGTGGGTTCTATCAGTGAGCCAGTTTGCTACCCATCTGGTAACATATGGCTTGATGCATAGTTGAGAGATTTTATCTATTATGCCTGCATATGGAATGGTGTCAAAGGCTTTGGCCAGGTCAGATTAGATGGCGTGCACTGTCTTCTCCTCTTCCATGGCTTTGGGGACTGTCTCAAAGAAGTCGATCAAATTTAGCAGATATGACCTCCCCTTGAAGCCAAACTGTGTGGGATCAAATGTTTGGAGGTTGCCAATGTCCTTGTTAATGAGGTCCATGATAATCTGTTCCATAGCCTTGCAGATCAGGCTAGTTCGGCTGATGGGTCTGTTATTTCCTGGATTGGTGGATGCTCCACCTTTGTGTAAAGGGATGACAGTGGCTGTCCTCCATTCAGCTGGGATGAAGCCAGTACTCAGGCTTTGGTTAAATAGGGTGCCTAATGGTGCTGCAAGTTCCTGTCTGAATTCATATAGGATGCAGCCTGGGATGCTATCGGGCCCCATGGAGGCTGTATTTTTTGCCTTAGAGAGAGCAATGATGACCATTCCCTAGATATAAGGGGAAGGGTCAGGTACTGGGGATGTCCTGATTTGCTGATTGGGGGGACAGAGGGGTAAGGTTTTCGCTGAATCTGTCAGCCAGCAAGTTTGCTATATCTACGGCATTTGTATATGTGGTGTCCTTGACCACCAGTTCAGAACAGATCTGCATGCTTGCAGACATATGTGAAGAAGCCCTTATGATTGCTGGGTCTATATTAGAACACCGAAGTCTTAAAGATTGAATGTTCTAATATCAACCCCTATTCAGCAAATGCTTAAAATATCGAACATGCAGAACAACAATTTGCTGTTCAGAAACACATACACACAACATACACACAACACAAGCACACCAAAAAAACAGCGATCCACACATATACACTTAAAATCCTACATCTAACCCTACACTAAACTGTACATACACTACTATCTATCCACTTACCTTAACCCAAACCCTAACCCTAAGGTCCATCACTATCGCACACTCACCTCACCCTCGCCCTAACCCTAAATCACCTACCCCACCCTACCCTAACGTCCATCGCAATCGCACACTTACCTGACCTGCACCCTAACCCTAACTCACCTAACTCATGCCCTAACCCTCACGTCCACGCAATCGCACACTTACCTGAACCCAATCCGTAACTTTCCACAACAGTGCTGAAAATAACGAAGCAACAGAAATGGCTAACCAAATTCTTTCCCTAGGAAAAAATTTGGTGTTCTGCAGCTTCGCTATTTTCAGCGTTCGCTGAATAGGGGGTCGATATTAGAACATTCAAAGTTTTAAGACTTCGGTGTTCCAATATAGACCCATGATTGCTCTAGTAGCTAAGGCCAATTTGGACTTGAAGTTTACTTAGGAGGATTTCAGTAGTGCTCTTATTTGCTTGTTCAGGCTAAGGAGACATTGCCTCCAATTGGGCACCTGATCCTTCTTGGTCTTGGACAGCATTTTTTTTTCCTTTTGTTATAGAGCTTATTTATTGCAGATGTCCACCAGACAGGTGTTCTGACAGGTTTACTCTTCCTTGCGGAGGATGATTTAGTCCTGTCGAGTATTCCTGATTCCATGCATCTATATAACTGCTCATATAGTTCTTTGGTGTAGTTTTGGATATTGATGGCAGTTCCTACAGAGGGGGAGAGGCTGTTTATACCATTCCTCAGAGTCTGTAATCAGCTTTGGAGAAGTTTTTATGTCTGATCCTAGCTAGAGAGGAGTTGGGAGAGATGGTGACTTTGAAAGTGATAGCTTTTTGGGTGGATCTTACCAGAGAGGATGATACTATAGGGATTCTGCAGTGCTTACTTATGTTGGTTAATACCAAGTCCAAGATATTATTACCCATTTTGGGGGTATCGACTAGCTGTTCCAAGGCATTTGCATTGACAAAATCAAGGAATCTCTGGGCATTTGTGTTCTGGCATGAGTAGTTCTTCCAGTCTGTGTTTGGGAAGTTAATGTCACCCAGAATCAAGGTAAAGGGTTGAATCTTGATAGATTCAAACAGGTCCAAATAGGCGGATTGGGCATCCTGAGTCAGATTTGGGGGCCAGTAGCTAGCTATGTAATAGGGTATGTAATTCAACCACTGATTTGTCGTATTGAACACATACGTGGATTCCCACTGAGCAAGAACTATATTAGAGTAACTGCTGGCACATTGTATGCCCATTGCAACTCCCCCATTTCTGCAGATAGCATTTGTCATCATATGTAAAAACATTGTTCTCCAAAATTAACTCTAATAGAGAACAAATCAAGGAAAAAGTGCTGTAGTCAAAGATCATTTTACTTCTTAAGAATTGTCAGACTGCCTCAACCCCAACATCATTGGGGACCACAGTGAAAAAGCTCTTAATGTCTATTATCACCATTCTTATATAAATTGTCTTATTCAAGGTCTTGTAACAGTCAGATAATGTTCTAAGAAAGTGTGAAGTGTCAGTGAATGCAATGACTGCTTTGGAGATCACTATCTTCAGTTTATGTTCCACAAAAATAGAGGCAGGATTGGTGAGCCATCCTACACCAGATGCTATAGGGCATATTGGCAGGTTCCAATTATCCTTATGTATTTTAGGTAGACGGTTAATAGTGGGTATCAGAGGGAGTGTAACCAGTAAATAATCAAACAGTTCTTGTGAGATTTTATGTGTCAATGGTTAATCAAATGAGCTGTCCTTCACTTGATGTATAATTTTATTTACTTCCCATTTGTGGATTTTAGTATAGGTTTTCTCATCTTTAAGCATTTCTAACATCCTATTATGGTACATGGATCTATCCCAGACTACAATTGCTCCACCCTTGTCAGTAGGCCTAATCATGTTATCATTATGATTCATCAATTCCTTTAATACTTGTCTCTCTTCAGAATTGAAATTATAGAAATCTTTCCAATTATTCCCATTAAGAAGTTCGGATACCTCATTCTTATATACTTTTAAAAACATCTGCTGGATGAGAAGCAGGAATAAACGTGCTAGGCTTCTTTAAAATATTTGCTGCATCAGTTTGATCAATATAGTTCATATTACCAAAAGTATTCTTAAGAAGGCTATTTCTTCCAAAGCATTTAATATCTATCACAGGCTCACTCAGTTTAGAGGGAAGAGCTGGTATAAAAGATAGACCTTTATCAAGTAATTGTTTCTAGGCTTCACTTAATGTATGTCCCGATATGTTAATGACTAAGGATTCATGAACTATGTTGTCTCTTACAATGAAAATGTTCTCCTCTTTCTGCTTCTGCTTACTGAACGATCCCGTCTATAAGATGAATCATGTTTCATTTAGACCAGTAACACCAGAAAAACTGAAGGGCTCTTGGTAGAATGTTTAGGTCTAGCTCCTGTGTTATTGTCACTTACATTCATCTGTGGATTTATAATATCTAATTCATGAATTTTGGAGCTCAAATTGGTCTTATGAATGACCGTACTCTCTTTATGTAGATCAGTATGGGAAGTATCCTCTTTCATTCGCTCATTCTTATGACTTCTCCTAATTGTAACTGCTTTAATATTTTTATCAGAAATGCTGCCATAGTGGTGGGCATGTCCTTGCTCAGATGCAATAGTGTCAGAATTTCTCACATTTTGTTTCTGTACAGAGTCAGTAGATCTCAGCCATTCAAAAAATATTATCGTCCATAAAATCTTTGTAGTCCCTAGCTAGCTTTTTAGTTTTGATACCTAGTAACTGGTTGTCATACATGGATAATCACTGTTGTAATCCTTCAATTCTGAGAAGGAAGTCTTCAGTTAAAATTAGAATTTAGAATTGGGCCTAATACTTGAGAAGAGACAGCTAGCTTGGCAGCTCCAATTGAACGCTGGTGTTTATCCAGATATTAATGGCAATATTTCTATTTTTTCTCTATTGAAATTAAAGGCTTATAATAGATAAATGGTATTATTATTTTTAAAGTTGTATTGATTTTATATACATATATATATATATATATATATATATATATATATATATATATATATGTACACACACACACACACACACACACACATACACACACACACACACACACACACACACACACACACACACACACACACACACACACACACACACACACACAAACTGTATTATTTTATATATTGCACTTATTGTATGTATTTTTGTCTGTATGCACTGGTTTTGTTGGCATGTATCTTTAAAAGGATTTGGGAATGTTTTTGGCAGAAAAAGATCATATGTCTAGAAAGTTTAAAAACTGGTATTTGTTTTATTCATCTTCTCTGAAGAAATCTTATAACATAAGATGAAAGTGCTTATTTATTATTAAATATAACATGTCTTTAGTAATTGCTGCAGTCCTTGTGCTTTTACTCCCCAAATAATGTTCTACATTACACAAGAATGGTATCATATAGCTCTTCACTCTGTCCAATATGTATGTATGTATATATATATATATATATATATATATATATATATATATATATATGTGTATTGTGTGTATGTGTATGTGTATACACACACACACACACACACACACACACACACACACACACACACACACACACATGCCCCCGGATTCTCAAAAGCTTGCAAGGAGTGCAAGATCGGTGCAGGAGCTCAAGCAGGGAACATGTCTGCCGTGCGATCCAGGAACAGCCTGCAGGGGCGTGCACGAGCACTCCTGCACTAATCTTGCATGGACTAAGCCCTGGTATGCAAATCACCCCATTTGCAGGTGAAATCCATGCAAATGAGGTGATTTTGCAATCCAGGAAGCTTGCAACCATCCGTGCAAGACTAGTGCTATCTGCAGAAATGTACTCGGTTAGTAACCAAGTACATTTCTGCAAAATCCAAAACGGAGCTATGACAGCTCCGAATAAAGGCTGCATATCAAGTAGTAAGCATGCCAATGGCCAAGTATAAGGCCATTGGTATTGCAAACAAAACAAAATATAAAAAAAACATTTATTTTTTTTAGCCGGTCTCGGCTGTTTAAGCGTAGGGCAGCAGCACGCAAACGGGATTGGGGGGAAAATAATAAAATAAACCTAAAATAAGCATTCTAACTAAAATCAGTATTCTGCCATGCAAGTCAATGGCAGGCAGAAGACAACATGGCCAGTGAGTAGTGGTTGCTAAGGGGGGAAGCTCAGTGTGAGACAAGTAACTATGCATTAGCAGGCAATCCTATGCAAATGAGGGGAAGTATAGTGAATCACAGTTTTCCCCAGCATATGAGTCAGGTCCCAACAGTGTAGGAGTAGGAATAGCTTGGTGCAAGCCTAGGAGGTGATATCATGGGGGGGGGGGGGGTGTCAGGCATACTCTAAGTGGATTGGAGTTCTGTGGCTCAGGTTTGCTCCTAGCTTAGCACAGCTAAGCTAGGGGGTGTCTAAACCTGCCTAGCACTCTTTACAAAGCCTAAGTGGGTGTGCGTGCTGCACACCAGGTTTTACAGGAAGAAAAAAAAGTTAAACCAGGAAATAGCAGCAGAGTGCACATTTGAGCACTCTGTTTGCATGGCGTGCACACAAGTTTAAACAGGGAGGCAATGGGAAGGGAAAACAGCATTAGGAAGGTAATCAAGGAAAACTAGCTTAGCTGGCAGGTGAAATGTATCAGAATCAGCCAATTAAACAGGTAGTAGAGCAGCCCAGCCCAGCTCAGAGCACTACTATAAACTAAGCAAACACCTTCCCCTCTCTTTTATCCCACATTCTACACCACCAGTGTATACAAGTGGGAAAATATTAACAAACAAACCTACAAAATGAGAAGGGCTGCAGAAGGCAACATAGAACAACATGTGCAAGAGGCTTAGGGTGGTGAGGATGTGAATGCTGCCGAACAACCCACAGTGAGGAGATGGAGAAGAGTGTACAGACCAAGGGTAACCTACCAGGGGCTACATGAGCTGGAGATAGTGGAGCGCTATAGGGTGGACAGAAACCTCCTACAGCAAATTGTTGAGCTATGCCGTCCACACCTGACACACCAAACAGACTGAGGGGAACCCATCCCAGTGGATACCAAGGTATGTGTAGGCCTAGGTATACTAGCCACAGGTACCTCCCAAAGCACAACTGGGGATATCATGGGGATCTCACAGGCATCAGCATCCAGGGTATTCCACCAGTTCCTGGATGCCATGGCAGCAAATACCAGTAAGCACGTATATTTCCTCAACACCCATGAGGTGTTGTACTGTAATATGCATCTCTTCCACCAAATAGCAGAATACTCTGGGGTAGTGGATGCTATAGACTGCATGCACATATGCATCAAAGCACCATCTGGTGAGCAGGGTAGTGCCTACATCAACCGCAGGGACATGCCCTCCATCAACTGCCAGGTCATATGTGATGCCCAGGGCATTATAATGAATGTGCGTGCTGGCTGCTCTGGAAGCTATGATGATTCCCACATATGGCATATGATGCAGCTGTACCAGAGATTTGCCAATGGGGACATCCCCTACGGTCACCTAGTGGGGGATGTTGGGTACACACTGGAGCCATGGCTGATGACACCCATCAGAAATGCACACACACCTCAGATCATGGTTCCAGTGTCTGGACACATCCGGTGGAGCCTTGCAGTATTCACCAGCTACATGTACCTAAATTGTTATGGTATGTGCTATGCTGCACAATATGATCCTGTGGAAACAGCTGCAGCAGGAGCAGCATGGGGCAGGGCCAGACAGCCCCCCCATCAATGTCAAGGCCTGCACAGGCATAGAGTGACATGGAGGAGGAACAACCTGAGCCTGCCCCAGTAGGCAGAAGGAGGCTTGCTCATTATGCCCTGGCCTTGGCAAAGAGGCAATGCATAGCACATGCACTGACACAGTAGGGACCCAGGGAATGACACCTCTCTCTGACTCGCACATACAGTAAAAGGGATGCCAAAAATGACACTACCTGTGCACAACCATGTGTAGGGAGTGTACTATGTGCATCTGACATAGGCAGCCCTCCAGCACCATCTGCAAGTCTGGCACACCCTCAAGGTAAGTCAATCAACCTACCAATTGCCAGATGGAGTAGAATGTGTCATTTCCAGTAGCTATGGTATGGATGTGAGCATGCAAGGGAATTGGGTGGCTGAATGTTATGGCAGCAGACAGTAGACACCCATAGTGGCACCATGACATCTGTAACGCATACTGGAGTGGCCATAGTAGCCAGTACTACACAGGGTAACAAAACCCACTGCAGGAAATGTGTTGAGTGACATGTGTGTCCATATGACCCACACATGCCAGTCAGGATGGTTCACATACCCAACAACAATCTCAGCCAGCAGGACAGGTGTAGACAAATCCAAACAGAGCCTGTGCCATGGCCCCTGGATGATGGCTATGGTTAACCTCCCCGCCAGGCCTACACAGACAGACCACAGCAGGGCAGGCAGTGGGATGTAAGCTCTAAAGAGTAGGAAGTCAGACAATGTATGGCAACTAAAGCCATGATCTGTAGTACACTGGTACGCCTCTAGTCAGCATGATAGTTAGCAATACAAAATGAAATAGAGTACCTGACATACCAGTACAATCATAGCAAATGTGTACAAGTATCACGTGTGCCCCCCACATCCTACATAGTAATGTAATAACAGTCACGTGTGCCCCCCAACCCTGTGTAGAAATGTAGAAATAGACAGGTGTGCCCTCCCCATCCTACATAGTAATGTAATAACAGTCAGGTGTGCCCCCCCACTCCTGTGTAGAAATCTAGAAACAGTCAGGTGTGCCCCCCCGCTATGCAGAAATGTAGTAACAGTCAAAGCCAAATGATCGATGGTTACCTTGCAGAGACAGCATGCTACCTGTAGGTGTATAACACAAAGGTCAGCACTGCAGCACAAACTACCTGGACATGATCCACACATTCAATACAGACGGCCATAGTGGGCATGCTCACACACTTAAACACATAAAGGCCATGTCTGCAAACACCAGTGGACCAGACATATCTGGCAGTTGCAGTTGTTAGTGCAGACACCCATCAGTATGCACCACTCATGTCTTGCACATGCAGTGGATAGGAATACAGACATATATGTCAGGGCAACACACTATAATAAGCCAAAGGTAGACGTACATAGATGTGTGGAAGAGGGTGACTGTGACAAGGAGCCATCCAGGTCTGCCCCACCCAGCACACAGTTAAAGGGCCACAAACACAAGGTGCAGATGTCACTCACTGCAGATACTAGCCACCAGTATCTATCAGCATTACAGACTATGTGGTGCACGTGCCAGCTGTGCAATATGACTGTACAAGGAAATAGTCATCTAGCAGCTGTACACATGTACCTGTGAAATATGACCATGTGTGTGCACACATGTGGCATGTCAACCCCTAGATAAATGGGTTATGACCCATGCACACACACTGCCCTCCCCATAACCCTACTATGACAAGCCTGCTGAGGTCATCCAATGTCAAATACACCTTTGGGAGAGTTGTAGCCTCTCTCTCTCTCTCTCTCTCTCTATATATATATATATATATATATATATATATATATATGATTATCCATGTGTAGTACTTCCAATTACTACTGTCATGGCAACCACCTACTATAAATCCCTACATCATGTGGGCATGGTCCCTTTACATTTCCTGTGTGATGGACACCCTTCCTGTGTGTGGGCATTAGGGTTATAGACAAAAGATAGCAATA
The DNA here is from genome assembly GCF_019279795.1 of Protopterus annectens. NCBI lineage: Eukaryota > Metazoa > Chordata > Ceratodontiformes > Protopteridae > Protopterus > Protopterus annectens. Next base: position 20,625,154 of record NC_056742.1, on the reverse strand, counting down.
CCTTTTACAGGAAAACCGGCACACTCAGGCCAGCTACATATTTGGAGGAGGTTCAGGAACTACAGAGAGAGAGTGTGAGTAGAGTTGTGTTATGCTTTGTATAGAATTGGTGCTACAGGGTGTTTGTATACTTACTAGTTTACCTTGGAATTCAGTCTGTCTGCATAGCTTTCAACTGTGGGCCTACCCTCTTGGTGGCCAGAGGTGTGCCTGTCATGTTTTATCTGTCCACCACACAGGTCCTTTGTCAGATATTTCACTGGCAGTGTGTGTGTGTTGAGTGCTATCAGTACATGGCTACATCCATTTCTGTTTCTAACCTCAATTCCCTGACTAAGGATAAGTTGCAGACTATCCTGTAACACCAGCAACTTGCTTAGTGTATGGCAACAGTTTTCCACATATGTGCCTGTGTTCCAGCCTCTGTCCTCCACCTACATACCAAGCTTTGCACATATGACATGCAGTCAGGGGTTGTTCTGTAGTGGGCTGTGAGTATATCACACTGCCATTGCTGTCATCACTCCACTGCTGTTGTATCCCCCACACATACAGTGGGGCTGGAATCATATATGTGTGAGCATCACCTACACAATACAAGTGTGCCTTATGCACTCCAGAGGTCAGTCTCTGTAACAGTGGTATATAGCCCATATTATTGATTCGGGGGGGCACCATAAATGACCTAGGCTGTTACAAAATGTGGGGGTATCAGGGGTGAGCTGCCTTAAGGTATATGGATGTACAGTACCATATAATTCACCTATATTTACATTACTTACATAAATTGGGTTAATGCAAGCCTACTGCTTCCTGCCATACAGACTGTTCTGTTTGCGTTTGTGATGGTGTCAGTTATACCTTGTTATGTAACAGTTACAACCCATTTGGTCACATGATGTCTTTACCACCTAGTGATTTTGTACAGCGTGTAGAGAGAGGCTGCTGAACTATACACCTGCATTACATACTGTTGATTGTTTGGTATCCTGTGGCCCAGTCTGTCTTCACTATAGTACAATTTGAAGGGCTTGGCCTGGACAGCAACAGTTATGAACCTTTCCAGACTACTGTATTAGTATAACTGCTTCACAGTTGCATTACTCTGTTTATATGGATGTCAGTGTCTGAACAGCTACATGACATGGCATATAAAACTGTAATAGTACACAATTAAAGGTTTTCCATTTCTGCAAACCTGTGTGTGGTGTTTTTTCCTATGACCTCTCTGTGGGTATATGTTGCAGGCAACAATTGTCATTTGTATGGGTGGCCCATACAGTGTCCAGTTGTTCAGGTGTTAACTTTAGGCATAGTGTCTGATCCATATTGTGTGCACCTTCTAAATATGTATCTTACTGTACATATATCTGCGTGTGTATGTGTAGTCACATGTATATCTATAAAATGTATATGTGTGTATGTGTGTGTGTGTGTGTGTGTGTGTGTGTGTGTGTGTGTGTGTGTGTGTGTATATCTGTATCTGCATATCTGTGTCTGTGTATCTGTATCCTGGGGATGTTGATGGCTTCCACATTTTACATTTCCTATGGGAGGCAGACTGTACTGCATGATATGTTACCAATACCAGCCTGACATCATACAGGTGGGATGTAGTACTGTTAACATCTTGTGCCCATGTCCTATCAGATCCTGGTTATGGGATCTGCAACACTTGGTAGTGTATTGCAGGGTGGACATGTTTGGCTGTGGGGTGTGTGTATTCGTACAAGACATATAATGTGTGGGGCCTCTCAACCCCATTAACGGTGCATGTGGACATATGTGTTTTTGTTAATCTGCCATTGCTCTCTACAGATGTATGGCCATATATACCTATATAGATTACATGTCTGCTTACATATATATAACTATGTCCGTATATACCTACATAGATATATATCTGCGTACACATATGTATCTTGCTGTGTATATGTTGACATATAGGTGTAGACACATATATGTGTCGATGTAGACATTTGCATGTATATATGTTCATATATGTTAATATATATGTATATATTTTAGAAATATGTATATCTACATATATAGATATGTTGTATCTGTTTAGATAGTAATATATTTACACACATACATCTAGATGTTGGTATATATTTTCCGTACTGTTGCATGACTGGACTGGATGATATGTTTCTGAAAACATCAGATTTATTCATATCTGGCATGGCTTAGTGGTAAATCACTTTGTATATGGTGTGCATGGTCCTGGGTTTGAGCCTTGTAGAGGCTGTTTATTTTGTTGCTGGACAGAACACAGGCCATTAGATACAGAGTGATTAAGGCACTTTAAAGCAGTTGTAAGCAGGTTTGCGCAGAGGTAAGCACTGCTAACTTCTGGTTACAGTTTCTTACACTCAGTTAGCTTCTACATTGTTTAACCAGTATAGGAATTGGTTTAAACCCATTTACTGCTGCTTAAAAGTGCATACTCTCACTTACCCCTATGCTAATTTCTTTAAAAGAAAAGAAAAAGGGGTTGATAGGAAAGTGGTGGAAAAGGGGCACAAAGAGGGACAGACAGTAGGGAAAATAGCCAGGGATGTGCAGCAAGGGTGTAGGGAAGGTCCATAGCTGCCCATTTCTTCTACAGCAACAGCTGTGCATATACACTGCATTTGGAGGAAGATTTGGACACTCAAACCCCTGGGTGGGGGTGAGGACAACAATAATAAGTTGTGATGCCAATTAGACCGGATTACATGTGTCCAGTGGACAAGTGTGCAAAATAGACAGCTATTTATGGGGTGAGATTTTTTTGTGGGAACAGATTGCCCTTTTTTTTCTTTTTCAGATGAGAGTGGGATGTTGGGGCGAGGTAGTAAGTATATTTGGGGAGGTAGGCTGGGATAGGTTAACAGACAAGACAAACAAGATGCATACAGAGGCAGTATATGACACATGTGGGGGGTAAACACCTTGGACAGAGAGGGGTGTTTGGAAGTCACAAGCCCATGAGACCCCAAATGGAAACAGTGGGACTGAGGTCCCCACCCATGGACCATCACCACTGCACCTTCATGGCCCCAAAAGAGGCTGTGCTGGGGGCTGGGTAAGATGGGCAGGCTCACCCTCTAATTGCACCACGTGGCACTCAATCTGGTGTAGCTGGTCTCGAAACTCCCTGGTGAGCTCCCTACACACCACGGCCCGGACCTGACATCAGGTGACAGGTACCTCTCCGCTCCCACTCCAGGGGGACTGAGCCCCATCCCCTGCAGCAGTTCCACCTAAAAGTGGTGCAGGGCCAATGGAGGAGGAGGTCCTAGGCTGGGCCCAAGATGTGCTGGTGCCTGGTGCCATGGCCAGCAGAGGTGGGACAGGTGGGTCCGCTGGGAACGGCCTTCCCATACTAGCTATGTTGTTGCAGTTTTAAGACAGATATCAGTTAGTCATAGTCAACAGCATTCAGGATTAGTTATAACAGCATGCATAGGTATTCCCATTAACCCAAGACAACAGTTTACAACAGTTGCAGATCAAGCAGAACACATGCATATATGGTACAATAGTGGCCATTACAACAGCATGCAGGTTTCATTAATGGCAACAGGCCACCAATATGGGAGTATTTTAACATGGCACAGGCATAGAACCACATGTGAATATTTATAAACCAATAAGACATATGTCCCAGCAAATGTTTGGAGTGCACGCATACCCATTGAGGTGTGTAATAAGGTTATTGTTGCACATATGGAGGGGGTGAGAGAGAGAGGTCAATTAACAACTAATATATCCCTGTAGTTTTCACAACTTTCTGAGTCACTGCAGTGATCTGTCCCTTACATGTATTATTACACTACCCAATGTCCTTACTTTGTACAATGGTATGTTTGGAGATTAGTATATGCATGGACTGTGTCTTATGTATAGTCTACACCTCTTATCTGTTATACCTGTTGAGAAAATCATTGTTAACACTACCTGACAATTTCTACACATATTCCCAGATACCATGCTTGTAGACAAGTATGTACATGACCTGTAAACCAAGAAACCAATGGAAAGAACTGTTGGAAAACAAAAAATGAATCACGGAGCTCCGTAAAACTCGATGCAGACACCAGGCTGTAGTTCAAAGCAAAAGAAAATTTAGTCTTTAATTAAGTGTACTATTTAAAATGTCCGCTTTTCGTCAAGTGAAAATTCACTCAACTTCTTCAGAAGAACCAACAAATCAAAAGGCACCACCATAATTAATTTAATTGCCTGTATAGTGACTTCATAATGTAATCAACCAATGTGATTCAGTAGTATTTTATATTAAGGCAGTTGCTTACGGTGGTGCCTTTTGATTTGTTGGTTCTTCTGAAGAAGTTGAGTGAATTTTCACTTGACGAAAAGTGGACATTTTAAATAGTACACTTAATTAAAGACTAAAAATTTTTTTGCTTTGAACTACAGTCTGGTATCTGCATCGAGTTTTACGGAGCTCCGTGATTCATTTTTTGATATACATGACCTGTGTTGTGCCTACAGTCTACACCTCTTACCTGTTATAGCTGTAGAGAAAATATTTGTTAACACTACCTGACAAATTCTACACTTACTCCCAGATTCCATGTTTGTAGTCAAGTATATATGTGACCTGTGTTGTACCTACAGTCTACACCTCTTACCTGTTATAGCTGTGGACAAAATCTTCGTTAACAATGCCTGACACATTCTACACATACTGCCAGATTCTATGTTGCTGTTATACACATAACTAGCAATCTGTTATTGCACACACTCTGGTCAAGGCATGACAGGATGCAGGTGTTAATGTAACATATATTGAGAATTGCTGTCATACACTTTGGGTGAGATGCTACAATGACAGATTTGCTTCCATATACATTCTCTTTTTATGTTCAGGTCTGACTATCCATTATATGTCAGTATAAGCTACCTACATTTCTTGGATCATCACACTGATATGTCAGGGGAACAGGTTACCGGGCAGCAGATCTGGGCCATTTATCTGGACATGCTGGACAGATCAGAACAGTTGAGGGGTATGACTATGCATACAGCTTACTACCTGAACATTCTGCCACAGTCTGTACAGTTGATGGTTATGATTATGCTAACAGCGTACTATCTGAACATTCTAGGAAAGTCTGTACAGTTCTTGGGTCTAATTATGCATACAGCTTTCTATCTGAAAATTCTTGCAAACTCTGTACAGTTGTGGGGTATGATTATGCCTACAACGTACTACCACTGCCAGGATTCAAACCCTGCTATGCGTGGTAAAAATATTACAGTTGACATCACAGTACACTGTGCTATCAGGGAATTGGTGTGAAGTATTTCAATGGTTTCTGTCTAAGTCTCCTTCAGTTTTTCTATATGACTGACCTATATAACATTGTTATACTGACCTTCCTACACATTTTACCTGCATTCAACAGTGTGGGTAACACTGCTTAATACAACAGTACTATTTATAGAATGCAACACTACAACAACATATGTAAGCAGGATGTACACAAGTACTCCAGGGGTTATACTTTTATTCACAAGATATTACACCTTTATATCCATGCAACCTATATGACAGCCTTCCTGCCATATTGTCTGATTTATTCAGTAAATCCCATACACAATACATTTTTATACTGGTACTACACTTTCCAGAACTGTTATATTTGTTTGTTATGACAGTACATGCAGGAATATTACTAACATGCCTCGCGGCGCAGCCTTTGCAGCCTAGCAGCATGGGCTTGCTGGTTCAAAGCCCGCTCATCTGCAGCTGTCAGAGAAATACAGTGATATTTAGCCATTACCTATCCATAGTATACACAATCTAGGCAATCATTATCTACATAGTAGACTGGGTACTTACTCAGTGCTGGGGCATCAGCCATCTGCCTTGCTTCCACTGGTCCAAGAGATCACCCCTCTGCCATTTCAGGTCAGCATGGTGATGCCTGATCTGCTCACCAGTCGGGGATACCAGTGGCACTGGTGAGGTCACAGGCAAGACTATCCCAGACCTCCACTTTATACTGAGAGCCCTGGTACTGGCCTTGCAGTAGTCTCTCCTCGTGGTGTTTTACCAAGAGCCATACCATGAATCTAGACTCCTGGGTGCCCCAGCACTGCGCTCTAAATCGAGTGCCTTCCCCAACTCCAGCCATTCTGCCTACAGTAGGGAGCTGCGACCAGTTATGGGAATTATTGGCGCTTGTGGGGTTTAAATAAGCCCAATTTCCCCCACTTTCCCATGATTGGATGGTTTTGAAAAGGCTAAGCTATGGGAACACCTGCTTATCTAATGTTGGCATTGCTTAAAGGGGCATACCACTGGGCAGATTCAGTTAGCTGGCCTACACATTGCTTACCCCAACTAAGCTGAGCTGTGCAATGCTTAGTGTTGCTTAATATTTAATTTACATTATATTTTCCATTTGGCATTGATTTATTATTTGTTACATGTTATATATATGTCTGGTATCTGTGATTCATGTGTACATACACTGTATGGGGTCCTGGGGACTTCAACACTTTATTACAATAACACCTCACATATGGCCTTACTGCAGTACTCCAGTTCACATATTTATGTTATGTAGCAGGTTATACAACATCATACTGTACAGAGATTCCTTTAACATGTTAAGTTTGATTTTTCCTATGGAGAGGATTTGTTTGTTGAAACCTTACTCTTATGTACTGCTATGATGGTTTAGTGGTTAACTACTGTGAGTGTAATGTACAGGGTCTTGGGTTCAAGACTTGCAGAGGCTGTTTATTTTGTTGCTGGGCAGAACACAGGCTGTTGGATGCAGAGTGGTTAAGGCACTTTAAAGCAGTTGTAAGCGGGTTTGCATGGAGCTAAGCAGTACTTACTTCCAGTTATAGTTTCTTACACTTAGTTAGCTTCTACTTTGCTTAATCTGTGTAGGCAATGCTTACCCCGTGCAAATGCACTTAAACACGCTTACTATTGCTTACATATGCTTACGACTGCTTATTTGTACTTAAACCTGCTTACTAGCTCCTTGTTCATTATGACACTGACACTTCATATGTGCATTTCCTGCAGTACTCCAGTTCATAAATATGTGTTTTTTAGTGGGTTTTGCAACAAAAATATTGGTTATAATGTGCTTTGCCATGTAAAAATAGACTGTGCTACAGTGGGACTCAAACTGGAAATGCCTGCTCATTAGGCAACTGTTCCACCCACTACACTATTGCTGTGCTGCTTTATTTGCATTTATCTTCCTTGTTATCCTCTTCAGCCTTTTAAGCTGCTATAACCGTAGCAAAGCAATGGGCACACCCGCACACCTATGGTTAGCTGTACTCTGATTTAAAAAAAATAAATAAGAGTTTATTTTTTCCATTTATATGTACTGTTGCTGTTGTACACATGGGGACTGTTGGTGGGGATATGAGGGCACCTATGAGCAATCTCGCTCATTTCTTAACACCTTCTGCTGTTCTACATTTTAGGGGCATGTTTATTCTGAGAGCTCTGCTCTCAGACATGCCCCCTGCACTAGTACACGCTCCTCGTAAGCCTAGGAGCTCGGTCAGTGCGCCTTGGTAATATGCATGGCGTGCTGCCATCCTGCACTTACACGGCGCTTCCATGCAGGACTAAGCTAGTCCTGCACGGAAAATTAGTGAATCCAGCACACACACACACACACACACACACACACACACACACATACATATATGTATACATACATATGTATGCATGTGCATGTATGTATATATATATATATATATATATATATATATATATACACACACATATGTTTGTGTGTGTGTGTGTGTGTGTGTGTGTATATATATATATTTATACACAAAGACACACACAGACACACACACACACACACACACACACACACACACACACACACACACACACACACACACACACACACATACACGCGCGCGCACACACACACACAAAGCCAAAAGTTTAAGTGTGGTGATTGCTATAAAGGATGTAACTAAATTATGGTAACAATAAAAGTGAAGTCAACACTGCTCATTTCTTAATAAAGTAAATACATATTCAGTCTACAGTTAGATCACATTAAACCAGTTGCTACAGAATGACAAATGAAGATGTATGTCTGCAAATGGCAGGAGTACAATAATGGTAAAGAAACTACTGCAATGTCTTTCATGAAGCTTCACCTCAAAGGGCAAGAATTTTGTAATGGTGAATACATTGAGGTAAACATTCAAAACCACAATTAATGGAAACAAACTTAGGTCCCAATAAACAGAACATCAGTGAGGAAGACAACCTAAGCAAAGAGAGATAATGATGCATGCACTTTCACAATCAGATTCAGCCTACGCTGGCTAGTGCAGTCTCAAAAGTAAGACCATGTTACCAATAGCACAGCTAACAAAACATCCAATACTATTAGTCCCATAATCCAGTACAAAACGAATGACAATAATTAAGAAAGGCAAATTTGAACATTATTACAATTTGAAAAATAGGTCACAAATAAAAAAAACTTCAATGCCACAGATTTCCTAACAAAATGGAAACCTAATGCTTATCAAGATAAAATATCATTCTAATGGAACATGTTCTACATATGTATCATCTATCACAATATTATCTACGGTCAGTAGCAATAAATTTTATGCCCGAAGTTTAATGCTTGTTCTTATTAACTTAAATGATACTCATTCATTTAAATAGAAACAGTTTTTCTGTTTCAAACTCATAAAAGCTGCAATTTCAAAGAGATAATTTTATAAAGTAATAAAGGTCATATAAAGCTACGCCATATATAAAAATCTAAGTTAACATTTATTTTTACTTTCATAATTTAGATGTGGTAACACTGACAGTCCCCATCTCCTGAGAGTTCTACAGTGAAGAGGATATTCCATTATTCTGCAAAAAGGGACTAGATAGGCAGTAGCTGAAGTTTATTGCAGCAAATTCATCTTTGAGTCTGGGACTATCTAACAAAGGTCACCTTAGTATATAAAGCTGCATTTTATTAAGTACACTTGACTTTTACCATGCCCATTTATACATACCCACAGTGTTTTATGTCTGCCATAAAAAGCAACAAGGATTGTAATTTCTACTGATATGATTTAGTGCAGTCCATAATTGAATTCGTCTTTTGAGAGTTGGCTTTAAAATTCAGCAAACATTCTTTACTTTGCAATAAATTTATTTAATATGAAAAGCTATGAAACTAACACTGTGTAAATTGCACTACATTATTCAAGACAACCTTTTTTCACATAAAATAAAAAGTCTGAAGTCTACATACTTTATATTTAGAATATATGATGATCAGCAATCCTGATTTTATTTTGCTATTATTTTTAGTAGACAGATAAGCGCAACAGTACTAAAGCACTTCACAATAATGCAGTGTATAAACAGTGGGTCTACACATGCCTGCTTAGTACAGCTGACATTTATGCATTTCTTTTCAAACATAAAACATTAGTTTATGTCAACTTTATTCCACATTATAAAAGAATTCAGTATTCATCTGAACAAGACATCAGTGAATCAGTTTCAAGCGCACTTCCATTTGAAGCCATAAAAGTGAAAACTGTGTGAGTTCTAAGTCTTTATTAGGAACATAAGCTAAGTCTAAATATTAACAAAGGCAACTTTAGAAGGCTGTTTAAGTTGCCAGTAGTAACAAAAAAAAAATAACTAAATAGTTGATGTTCTTATGGAATATGACACTTACCACAGCTAAGAAATAAACACTGACAGAAAAACTGAGTTTGCTGAACAAAAGCGAGTGCCTTTCATTATCAGTGTAAGAATTTTTTTGTATTTATTCTTTATGGATTGCCCCAGACATCACCTTCTGATTATGTGCTCCAAGTATTCCTTAAAATGGTTGAACTACACTAGTATCTCCTAGCTAATATTGGACTTTCATTTACAATTCAGGCAAGCTAGACAGATACATGGCAGGCCTTTGACAGTTCCATGAAAGGCCATCCAAAACACATTTTATCAAAAATATGAGTCACGCAAAAGCAAAGTGATGGGCTCTACTTTCAAAACTATATCCTTTTCTATGTGGAGGGGGTGCTCCAACACATCTCCAGTGTATGGTGCTTTGCTCCTTTCACTTTGCAGTTGCTTTATGCAAAGGTGAATCTCTGATTTCAGTGGCCTCTGTCAGTGAATGTACATTTCAGGCATGTGTTAATATTCAAGCATTCGGTCATCATTCTGCTGGTAAGTTAAGTAACTGGACCTAGCCTTAGTCAGATAATCTCTCTCATGCATGAGAGATAATCCCCTTTAGTATTTCCTTTAAGTGTTACCTAAGGACTGACAGTGGGGCTTAACTTACTAGTGGTGTTGTGGTGATGTCACAGTGGGTTCAGATCCTAAAATGTATTGTTTACTCTTTGGTGCTGTTGCAGTAGGGCTCAGTGCCTATGGTAAATCAGTCTCTCTATAGTGATGTGTGGCTGTGCGGTGATGTCACAATACAACTTAGCTCCTGCAGTACACCAGTGGCTGTGTGGTGAAGTCACAGTACAACTTGGCTCCTGCTGTACATCAGAGGGTCAGTGGTGATGGAAGGCTCTCACCTTATTCCTGTTATCTGGAGTCCTCCACCATTTCCTTTGATGCAACTCAGATGGGTATTTATTCTGTAACTAAGTTTGAAACAACTTTAAGTACCCCTACCTAATTATTTTAGTCCAGCGTGCCTGCCTTTTCCAGCGATCACCTAAATGCCATTGACAGTCCTGATAATATAGTTCCCTCATGATTTGCCTTCAGACGCGTGGGCTATTTTTCCAATTTATATCACTTGTGGCACAAAGAGGGCAGAGAAACTTACTGCTCCTCTTATTTAATAAGTATGTGCATTTTATAGCTCTTTTCTATTGTTAGTACTAGGATATACTGTGAAAAACTGAGGATGTAGGAAAGAGGATGAACACTTTTTGCTGTTGATTTCAATCTTGTTTTTAATAAATCATCCTCCAAACTGCTGGTAATATTATGCATCAATAGTAAAAGCCACTGAAATAATTGCCATGGAAAATGGTAGCTGTGTCTAATCTAAATCTAACATTTAACATAATAATATATTGAGAATATAGCTATTAAAGCATAAGTATCAGTTGTCCTATGCATAAAAGTAGTTTTAAAACAAAGTCTCAGTTTCAAATGACTCAAGGGCCACATGTGGTTGCATACACTCAGCCAAGGGTCACTGGAGCATTATTAAATGATTTATGTTATGCCTGTCAGACAAACAAATTGAAACGTCCACTAGATTCAATTTTAATAACTTACTGTCTGTGTTTATTAACTAAAATATGTATTCAACACCTACACCTACATCAAGCACTTCCAGTTTGGGAAATGATGGAGTTTATTCTCTGTAGCTGCATTCTAGACAATCTCACTGATAAAGCCTGTGTCCCTGGAAATGGAAGGCTAAACTCTTATGGGTTTCCACCATATTTCTGGTACTTCTGATAAAAGTCATCAATGTCTGCAGTATACTAGAGTATATGATGCACTGTAAAACAAGAGTCCTTGACTTTGTAACTGAAGTAACATCTCCTGCTGGTGGAATACCTGACAACTACATTTTCTTTGTTGTTAGTAATGCCAAGCAAGAATTCTAATTATTTTAATATGATGGTGGACAGAAAGATACATTTGTGGTTATAGCACTTCTGAATAAAGTGACTGGTGTCTGGAGAAAACATTCTGTGCTCTTGTGCCCTTCTCTATCAACCAGCATGTCTTACTGATATGCTTTTGACCATCATGGGCATTCATTAACAAGGGCACTCTGTATCTTATGCTGTGAAACAGACCAGGGTTTCACATTCAATGGATGATTACCACTGGGTGCTAAGAGTTGGGCTTTGACTATTTTCATACACACACACATGCACACACGCACACACGCACACACACGCACACGCACATACAAACACACACGGATGAATTTAAAACTAATTAGGTCAGGGTAGTGCCCACAAAAGCTGAACTGAAAAAAAGTGAGCATGCTCTGTCATCCTATGCTTCTTACTTAATTGTAGCCCAAATACTTGCCTCCTATCTACTAGTATACTTATGGGCATGATTCCCCACAGTCATGTGTTATCTATGCTGTGTTCATTGCTCAGTGTCGCAAATCTGTGATAAGTAAAAGTATAAGGATACACTAGTCCACCAGAAGAAATACTGGCTTGAAAGAGTTAGAAGTTGTTTCTAATTCCTTTCCAGTGCTGATGTACACATATATCGGTACTAAGAAGACCTGCCAAAAACAATTACACCTTACTCCAGATAGTATCAAGAAGAGGAGGAGCCAAACAAGAGGTGAGCTTCATTGCTTCTTCCCAATACAGAAAAAAGCAATTTCCCTAATGTGTGTCTGCCTTAAATATCAGTTCTAGCATATAGGTGGACCACATTACCATACACTGGCAAAATCATTCTATAGGCCATAAACTATATACTCGGGGTCTGCCTCTGCCGGGTCTGTCTCTGCCCCATGAGCTAAAAGTTTGAGACATCTATTTTACATCTATGTACATTTAATTGTAATGTGTACTTGGAAGATACATTTTTCAAAACTATAAACATTTATCGCAAAGATCTTCAGACACTTTGCTAACAGCCCTCAAAATTCAACTGTTTTATAATTATTGAATGTTCTGTCTTAAACAACTTTCAAATTATCAGTGATGGATTCTGCTTCTTCATCAGTTAGTTCAAACAAGTTCATAAAATTCTATAAAAAATATTTGCTGTGTTTATTAACAGATATCCAAGTAAAGTTTAAAAAAAAATAAAGATAAGTGTGAGTAGGAGGCTCTATGAAGGAAAATCAACAGCATGTTATAATTTACAAAAATGTCTTAAAATGCTCTTATTTAAAAAGTTGAAGCACTGTGGAGCCTTAATTTAAAAACATTTCTATAATTATTCTTCTGATGTTATTATTGTTTGTTTATTAATTTAGTCTGAGCTGATGAAATGGAATGGGTCCATTTTCAGCGGTGGCCCAGGTAGAAAACCTCCAAAATTAAAGGATGATTCTAAGGTTACCATTAGCATGTAATATAGGCAAGCAATATAAAGTAAATATCCAACAAACAAATCATAAATTGCATTCATAAAACTCACAGTAATATACAGAACATCTGAATTCTTAAAATCTCCATTCCTAAAACACATATAGCGTAATGAAGAGACAATATAAACATAGAGAATCAGTACAGATCAAAAGAGGAAAATTAAGTGATACCTAGTTTTCATATCTAGGTTCTTTCTGAGGCAAAAATGAATACAATTTCCTTCTGAATTCTGTTTTTTATGAGGTACTACTTCTAATGTCACTCGGAAGCTCAAAGTTTCTCAATGGCTGAAAGAAATAAGGTATTCTTTAATTACACCAAATACTAAAAATAGAACTGTGAATGAACCATGTTATGAATAAACAACAAAGGATCACCCAGCAGTAAGGTGCGATGAGCATATTTTCTAAAAGACTGCAGATTTCACAATAAGCAAAAAGATATGTTAGAATGTAGACTGCAAATTAGGTAACAACTACTTCAAAAATACATAACGAGGTGCAATACTGGTGACTTTCCATTTAATACCAGTAAATGGAATAGCAGAAGACTTGGCAAAATAGCTATATGTTAGGATTATGAAATAAACAGTCATTTCATATCAAATATCATGATCTTAAAGTTCTAAAGACAACAGTAGACAACAAATGTAAGTTTGCACAGTGTATGTCTACTAAAGTTAATAAAGGATAATCTGTAGCCCATAATTCTAAAGGACATGTTTATTCACTCTATGGAGGCAACCATATCACTACATACTGCTCTAATCAAGTTCACTGCTGAAAAGAACACTTCATCCTGTGGGGTTCAGACAATCTACCTGAAAAAACTTGAAAAACTGTAATGATTCACTAGAAAAAAATCATAGTGTTAAAATTATGAACTGTTCAGAATAGCCTAAGGAACTGTAAATATGTTATGCTTCTTATGACATAGTCAAAGATAAACTCTGCCTCGCTTTTGCTAGAGCAATAGCTTATCTTGCTGTGCTAGAAGGTATGTGTGTGAAATGTACTGCGGGGGGAGCATTTTTAAGGACGCCTTCTTCTAGCTAGAAACTACTAGCATTAAATAAATAAGTATGTGAGGATATTATATATTGCTATCTGTGCTAGAATGACTAGCTGTAGTTTTGTAAATACTTGTAAATAATTGTAAATTACCCTGTGTGTGTATATATATATATATATATATATATATATATATATATATATATATATATATATATATATATATATGCCAGCATGACTAGCTATTATTTTGTAAATAAGTTTATGTTTTTTGATTACTTTGATGTACATAAGATGTTCGAATCAAACAGTCTCCCGGATTCTCGAAAGCTTGCACGTCATGCAAGATCGGTGCAGGAGCTCAAGCAGGCAATATGTCTGCTGTGCGATCCAGGAACAGCCTACAGGGGCATGGACGAGCGCTCCTGCACTAATCCTGCACGGACGAAGCTCTTGTATGCAAATCACACCATTTGCAGGAGAAATCTATGCAAATGAGGTGATTTTGCAATCCAGGAAGTTTGCAACTGTCCGTGCAGGACTAGTGCTATCTGCAGAAATGTACTCGGTTAGTAACCGAGTAAGTTTCTACAAAATCCAAAACGGAGCTGTGACAGCTCCAAATAAAGGCTGCATATCATGTAGTAAGCATGCCAATGGCCAAGTATAAGGCCATTGGCATTCTTCTTCTTCTTCTTCTTCTTCTTCTTTCGTCTGCTCCCATTAGGGGTTGCCACAGCAGATCAGCTGTTTCCATTTCTTCCTGTCCTCTGCATCTTGCTCTGTCACACCAACCACCTGCATGTCCTCTCTCACCACATCCATAAACCTTATCTTAGGCCTCTCTCTTTTCCTGTTACCTGGCAGCTTCATCCTTAGCATCTTTTTCCCAATATATTCTGCATCCCTCCTCAGCACATGTCCAAACCAACGTAATCTTGCCTCTCTGGCTTTGTCTCCAAACCTTCCAACCTGGGCTGACCCTCTAATATACTTATTCCTAATCCTGTCCATCCTCGTCTCACCCAGTGCAAATCTTATCATCTTCAACTCTGCCACGTCAAGCACTGACTCCTGCCTTTTTGTCAATGCCACTGTCTCCAACCCATATAACATAGCTGGTCTCACTACCCTCTTGTAGACCTTCCCTTTCACTCTTACTGGTACTCGTCTGTCACAAATCACTCCTGACAATCTTCTCCACCCACTCCATCCTGCCTGTACTCTCTTCTTTACCTCTCTTCCACACTCACCATTACTCTGAACTGTTGATCCCAAATACTTAAACTCATCCACATTCGCCACCTCTACTCCCTGCATCCTCACCATTCCTCTATCCTCCCTCTCATTCACACACATATATTCTGTCTTAGTCCTGCTGACCTTCATTCCTCTTCTCTCAAGAGCATATCTCCACCTCTCCAGGGTCTCCTCCACCTGTTCCCTACTCTCACTACAGATCACAATGTCATCTGCAAACATCATAGTCCACGGGGACTCCTGTCTGATCTTGTCTGTCAACCTGTCCATCACCATTGCAAACAAGAAAGGGCTCAGAGCTGATCCTTGATGTAATCCCACCTTCACCTTAAACGCATCCGTCACTCCCACCGCAGACCTCACCACTGTCAAACTACCCTCGTACATATCCTAACATATTATCATATCATATTGCAAACATTAAAAAAAATTACAAAAATCAACTTTTATTTTTTTTAGCCAATCTCGGCTGTTTAAGCATAGGGCAGCGGCACGCAAGCAGGATCAGGGGAAAAATAACAAAATGAACCTAAAGTAAGCATTCTAACTAAAATCAGTATTCTGCCATGCAAGTCAATGGCAGGCAGAAGACAACATGGCCAGTGAGTAGCGGCTGCTTAGTGGAGAGGCTCAGTGTGAGACATGTAACTATGCATTAACAGGCAATCCTATGCAAATGAGGGGAAGGATAGTGAATCCCAGTTTTCCACAGCATATGAGTCAGGTCCCAACAGTGTAAGAGTAGGAATAGCTTGGTGCAAGCCTAGGAGTTAAGTGACATCATGGGAGGATATCAGGCATACTGTAAGATAATTGGAGCCCTGTGGCTCAGGTTTGCTCCTAGCTTAGCACAGCTAAGCTAGGGGGTGTGTCCAAACCTGCCTAGCACTCTTTACAAAGCCTAAGTGAGTGTGCATGCCATGCACCGGGTTTTACAGGAAGAAAAAATAAGTTAAACCAGGAAATAGCAGCACTGTGCACATTTGAGCACTGTGTTTGCACGGCACACCTCTGGGCTTAAACAGGAAGGCAATGGGAAGGGAAAACACCAGTAGGAAGGTAATCAAGGAGAACTAGCTTAGCTGGCAGGTGAAATGTATCAGAATCAGCCAATCACACAGGCAGCAGACCAGCCCAGAACACTACTATAAACTATGCAAACACCTTCCCCTCTAGTTTTTCCCACACTCTACACCACCGGTGTAAACAAGAGGGGAACTTTTAACACTCACAACAGCAAAATGATAGGGGCTGCAATAGCTATCATACAACAACTTGTGGAAAAGGCTGAGGGTGGTGAGGATGTGAATGCTGTCGACCAACCCACAGTAAGGAGACGGAGAAGAGTGTACAGACCCAGGGTAACCTACCAGGTGCTACATGAGCTGGAGATAGTGGAGCCCTATAGGGTGGACAGGGACCTCCTACAGCAAATTGTTGAGCTGTGCCGGCCACACCTCACACACAGAACTAACAGAGGGGAACTCATCCCAGTGGATACCAAGGAATGTGTAGGCCTAGAAATACTAGCTACAGGTACCTTCTAAAGGCCAACTGGGGATATGATGGGGATTCACAGGCATCAGCATCCAGGGTACTCCACCAGTTCCTGGACGCCATGTCAGCACATGTCGGTGAGCACATATATTTCCCCAACACCCGTGAGGCGTTGGCCAGCAATATGCAACTGTTTCAGCAAATAGCAGAATCCCCTGAGGTAGTGGGTGTTATAGACTGCACGCACATATGCATCAAAGCACCACCCGGTGAGCGGGGTAGGGTCTACATCAACCACAAGGGCTTCCACTCCATCAACTGCCAGGTCATGTGCAATGCCCAGTGCATAATAGTGAATGTGTATGCTGGCTGCTCTGGAAGCTATCATGATTCCCACATCTGGCATCTGACGCAGCTGTACCAGAGAATTGCCATTGGGGACATCCCTGACGGTCACCCAGTGGGGGATGCTGGATAAGCACTGGAGCCGTGGCTGATGACACCCATCAGAAATGCACACACACCCAAAGAAGAACTCCATAATGAGGCACACGCACAGACCAGAATTATAGTAGACCATGTGTTTGGGATGTTCAAGTCACAGTTCTGGTGCCTGGACACATCCAGTGGAGCCTTGCAGTACTCATCAGCTACATGTACCCAAATTGACCTTGTATGTGCCATGCTACACAATATGATCCTGCAGAAACAGCTGCAGCAGGAACAGCATGGGGCAGGGTTACACAGCCCCCCACCATTGCCAAGGCCTGCACAGGCACAGAGTGACTCGGAGGAGGAACAACCTGAGTCTGCCCCAGGAGGCAGAAGGAGGCGTGCTCAGTATGCCCTGGCCTTGGCAAAGAGGCAACACGTAGCACATACACTGACACAGGAGGGACCTCTCTCTGAATCTCACATACAGTAAAAGGGATGCCAAACATTACACTACCTGTGCTTAACCATGTGTAGGGAGTGTACTAAGTGCATCTGACATAGACTGCCCTGCAGCACCACCCTCAATACTGGGACACCCACAAGGTAAGTGACTCACACATGCCAGTTGGGGGGGGGGTTCACATACACAACAACAGTCACAGCCAGCAGGACAGGTGTAGACAAACACAAACAAAAGCTGTGCTATGGCCTCTGAATGAGGCCTATGGGTAACCCCCCCAGGCCTACACAGTCAGACTACAGCAGGTCAGGCAGTGGGATGTCAGTTCTGAAGGGTAGGAAGTTAGAAACTAATATGTAGGTAATTAAAAGCTAAGATCTGTACTACACTGGTATGCCTCTATTCAGCACAATAGGTAAGACTATAGAATGAAATGGAGTACCCGACATACCAGTACAGTCCTAACAAATGTGTACAAGTATCAGGTGTGCCCCCCCATCATATGTAGAAATGTAGTCACAGTCAGGTGTGCCCCCCAATCCTGTGTAGAAATGTAGAAATAGTCAGGTGTGCCTCCCCATCCTACGTAGAAATGTAGTCACAGTCAGGTGTGCCCCCCAATCCTGTGTAGAAATGTAGAAATAGTCAGGTGTGCCCCCCCATCCTATGTAGACATGTAGTCACAGTCAGGT
The DNA here is from genome assembly GCF_019279795.1 of Protopterus annectens. Classification (NCBI taxonomy): domain Eukaryota; kingdom Metazoa; phylum Chordata; order Ceratodontiformes; family Protopteridae; genus Protopterus; species Protopterus annectens. Next base: position 20,606,696 of record NC_056742.1, on the reverse strand, counting down.
GTGCCCCCCCAATTCTGTGTAGAAATGTGAAAATAGTCAGGTGTGCCCCCCACCCTATGTAAAAATGTAGTCACAGTCAGGTGCACCCCCCAATCCTGTGTAGAAATATAGAAATAGTCAGATGTGACCCCCCATCCTACGTAGAAATGTAGTAACAGTCAGGTCTGCCCCCCCAATCCTGTGTAGGAATGTAGGAATAGTCAGGTGTGCCCCCATCCTATGCAGAAATGTAATAACAGTCAATGCCAAATGATCGATAGATACCCTGCAGAGATAGCATGCTACCTGTAGGTGCACAACACAAACATCAGCACTGCAATACAAACTACCTGGACTCAATCCACACATTCAGTACAGATGGGCATACTGGACATGGCCACACACTTAGAGAAATGAAGGCAATGTCAGTCAACAACATACTGAAAGGTCATACTGGACATGCTCACACACTTAAACACATGAAGGCCATGTCTGCAAACACCAATGGACCAGACATATCTGGCAGCTGCAGTTGTTAGAGCAAACACTCCTCAGTATGCACCACTCATGCTTTGCACACACAGTGGATAGGAAAACAGGAATATATGTAAGGACAACACACTATAATAAGCCAAAGGTAGACGTACATAGATGTGTGGAAGAGGGTGGCTGTGACAAGGAGCCATCCAGGCCTGTCCTAACTAGCACACAGCCAAAGGACCACAACCACACGAGGGTCAGATGTCACTCACTACAGATACTAGCCACCAGTATCTGTCAGCATTACAGAGTATGTGCTGCACGTGCCAGCTGTGCAACATGGCTGTACAAGGAGGTAGTCATCTAGCAGTTGTATAGACATACCTGTGAAATATGACCCAGGTTGTGCCCGCATGAGGTATGTCACCCCCTAGATGAATGGGTTATGGCCCACGCACACACACACTGCCCTCCCCATAGCCCCACTATGACAAGCATGCTGAGGTCATCCACTGTGAAATACACATTTGAGAAAATTTTAGCCCAGTAATCTCCGTGACGCTTCCCATAACTGCTGTAGTGTGATAAAATAGTTAGGTAGGAGTTCTAACCCCAGCCTTCACTCTCTCACTGGTGGATGTGGAAACCTACACCTGCTTTGCTTAGGCAGCAGCATGTGTATTTTAGGTAATGCTCATGCTCATGATCAGCTGATGGCCTCTGCACAAATTGCAGCCCTCCCCTAGCTGATTGCATGTGGAATAGCTGTGGTAACATTCCCATAGCCAATTGCATGGAAACACACTCCAATATCTAGGAACATCATGTTGGTGTTGGGCCTTTTCATTCACTGTGAGTAGGAACTTGATCTGTTGTTTGGCAAACAGCATCTGAGATGGATTAGGGATTTACCTCTGACAACATACACTGTGGAAACAGGCCAACACACATGAGGGGGATGTGCCTGACCTGACTACAGACTGTAAGTGCTGCTATACTGCATTCAGAGTAATGTTGGTTTAACAGGGTGTGTGCAGATATGGCTGTCCTACATGTATTAATACCTGCCATGTCAGTTTTATGCTTATGAGGATTCCCCATCTGTAGGGTCATCTGCAGACTGGGCAGTGTGTGGTGCCTTTGGTTTCATGTGTTATCCACAGAGCATGTATCTGTGAACTGCAGAAGGTAGTGTGAAGATTGCAGTCTGTAGATGGTAAAAGCCATGACAGTTACTGACGTCATATCCTTCATAGGACATATGTTGCAACAAACCCTGTTACAGCAGTAAATGTATGATGTTATCACAGCAACATGTCAATATTGGCCCTGTGTATGTGCTTCCAGCCACAACTCAGCCAACCTTTGTACGTATGTCATGCATTAAGAGGTGCATATGTGCTGTACATCATAATTAGCGCCATCATATCTGATAACAAGCCAGTGAGACATCAAACTGCTACACATGTTATGTACAGTAGAGATTATATTGGATGACATAACCTGGACATTCTGTGGTTGTTTGTGCAGTACTGAGGTCTGTGTACTTATGGTGATTGCCGACAGTGTGTGTATTGTTAATATGTACCTTGGCCTGTGTACAGACTGTGGTAGATGTCATCACACCCAGGTTGTGCCCGCATGAGGCATGTCACCCCCCTAGATGAATGGGTTATGGCCCACGCACACACACACTGCCCTCCCCATAGCCCCACTATGACAGGCATGCTGATGTCATCCACTGTGAAATACACCTTTGAGAAAATTTTAGCCCAGTAATCTCTGTGACGCTTCCCATAACTGCTGTAGTGTGATAAAATAGGTAGGAGTTCTAACCCCAGGCTTCACTCTCTCACTGGTGGATGTGGAAACCTACACCTGCTTTGCTTAGGCAGCAGCATGTGTATTTTAGGTAATGCTCATGATCAGCTGATGGCCTCTGCACAAATTGCAGCCCTCCCCTAGCTGACTGCATGTGGAACAGCTGTGGTAACATTCCCATAGCCAATTGCATGGAAACACACTCCAATATCTAGGAACATCATGTTGGTGTTGGGCCTTTTCATTCACTGTGAGCAGGAACTTGATCTGTTGTTTGGCAAAAAGCATCTGAGATGGATTAGAGATTTACCTCTGACAACATACACTGTGGAAACAGGCCAACACACATGAGGGGGATGTGCCTGACCTGACTACAGACTGTAAATGCTGCTATACTGCATTTGGAGTAATGTTGGTTTAACAGGGTGTGTGCAGATATGGCTGTCCTACATGTATTAATACCTGCCATGTCAGTTTTATGCTTATGAGGATTCCCCATATGTAGGGTCATCTGCAGACTGGGCAGTGTGTGGTGCCTTTGGTTTCATGTGTTACCCACAGAGCATGTATCTGTGAGCTGCAGAAGGTAGTGTGAAGATTGCAGTCTGTAGATGGTAAAAGCCATGACAGTTACTGACTTCATATCCTTCATAGGACATATGTTGCAACAAACCCTGTTACAACAGTAAATGTATGAAGGTATCACAGCAACATGTCAATATTGGCCCTGTGTATGTGCTTCCAGCCACAACTCAGCCAACATTTGTACATATGTCATGCATTAAGAGGTGCATATGTGCTGTACATCATAATTAGCGCCATCATATCTGATAACAAGTCAGTGAGATATCACACTGCTACACATGTTATGTACAGTAGGGATTATATTGGATGACATAACCTGGACATTCTGTGGTTGTTTGTACAGTACTGAGGTCTGTGTACTTATGGTGATTGCTGACAGTGTGTGTATTGTTAATATGTACCTTGCCTGTGTACAGACTGTGGTAGATGTCATCATCCTAGGTCCCGTCCTAGCTGATGTTACATGCTGATCCACTGTATGTTACCGTATTAGCTTATATGTTTGTAGGGCCATATACACACATGCCCCATAACACAGACAGGCATCAGACCACACTGTGTAGTGGCCCAGTATATGTAGAGTTAGTGTGTGAGTGGCACATATGAGGATGGTGTTGAACAGATAGTGCATATACTGTAATATTATGCTAGCTTACCATATGTGGCTGTGGCTGTGTTCACATTGGTTGTGGTTATGCACTTTCACACAGGTGTATCTTACCCTGTGCTGTGACATGCCTGTAGAGCCTGCTATATATGCAGGTGCATGTGCATTCCCCTATAGGAGATGTAGGCCAGTGTTGAGCCAGTCTGCCTGTAGCCTGTACAGTGCTTTGTTACATGTCTAGCAGCTTAGTGTACTTACCCAGTGAGGTGTCATGTCCAGATACTTGCCAGATGTACTACTGCCAGGCCTCCCTTAACAGTCATGTATGTCAGACAGAGCGGTGGGATGCTGTACAGATGTATGTCAGTATCTAGTGGGTAGTATGTGTCCATGGCACCTCTGTACCAGCAATTATTATGTGTCAGGACAGACAGGGGTGTGTGAATGCATAACTATGGGGGTGAATGTATACCAGTCGTTATGTGTTATACCCATCTACATGGCTGTTAACATCCATATTGTCAGGCTTGGTCCACATGCTCTGCACTAAGGGGGTCTGTGTATACCTCTGGACTGTACAGACTGTGTCAGAATGTCCACATCTATTGGCCAATATCTCTGCTGTAGTCCACAGGATCATTTTGTGCTTGCAGCGGTACAGTCCTATGATGTCCTTAGGATGTCTGTCAGTAGCCAATGGTGCACATGTGAAAAACAGATGTGACCTCCCACACACACACCATGTCTGTGAAGATAATCCCTATTACAGTAGCAATAGTCTGCTAATATATCTGCTATACATGCCTGACATCCCCTTGCACTACGAAGATGGGACTATCGGGGCTGAGGTTGTGCTACACCCATCTTCAGGAAATATGGTGAATATATATGTACATATGATTATCCAGATATCTATATAGATAAATACATATGTACATATCGACATATATAGATGGGTGTATATATGTACATAGATATGCATATACACACCCAGATATATACATATGCAGAGCAGTATATGTCTACATCTATACATATAGAGATAGATATGCACATATATGTATACCACGCTGCCATGCCTGCCAGTAGTCCACTGCTGTTGTATCCCCCACACATACGGTGTGGCTGGGACCATACATGTGTGCCCATATGCACTCCAGATGCCAGTGTATTTAACAGTGGTACATGGCCCTGTATTATTGAGTCTAGGAGGGGGGATGCACCATACATAACCTAGGCTGTTACAAAATGTGGGGGTATCAGGGGTGAGCTGCCTTAAGGTATCTGGATGTACAGTACCATACATGTCACCTAGCTTGACATTACTTACATAAAGTGGGTTACTGCAGGCCTACTGCCTCCTGCCATACAGACTGTTCTGTTTGCCAGTGTGCCTGTGATGGTGTCAGTTATGCCTTGTTATGTAACAGTTACATCCCATTTGGTCAGCTGAAGTCTTTACCACCTAGTGATTGTGTACAGAGTGTAGATAGAGGCTGCTGGACTATATACCTGCATCACTTACTGTTGAGTGTGTGGTATCCTGTGGCCCAGTCTGTCTTTACTATTGTACGATTTGAAGGGCTTGGCCTGGGCAGCAACAGCTGTGGACCTTTCCAGACTACTGTACTAGTATAACTGTTTCATAGTTGCATTACTCTGTTGATATGGATGCCAGTGTCTTAACAGCTATATGACATGGCATATAAATCTGTAATAGTACACAAATAAAGGTATTCCATTCATGCAAACCTGTGTGTGGTGTTTATCCTATGACCTCTCTGTGGGTATATGTTGTAGGCAACGACTGTCATTTGTATGGGTGGCTCATCCAGTGTACAGTTGTTAGGGTGTTAACTGTAAGCATAGTGGCTGTACCATATTGTGTGCGTCTACTACATAAGTATCTTACTGTACATATCTCTGCAACTGTATGTGTAGTCACATGTATATATATATATATATATATATATATATATATATATATATATATATATATATATGTGTGTGTGTGTGTGTGTGTGTATATCTGTATCTGCATATATGTGTCTGTGTATATTTATCCTGGGGATGTTGATAGCTTCCACATTTTACATTTCCTATGGGAGCCAGACTGTACTGCATAATATGTTATCAATACCAGCCTGACATCATACAGGTGGGATGTAGTACTGTCGACTTCTTGTGCCCACGTCGAGTCAGGTCCTGGTTATGGGATCTGCAACACTTGGTAGTGTATTGCAGGGTGGATGTGTTTGGCTGTGGGGGAGTATGCCAATTCGTACAAGAAGTATATTGTTTGGGGCCTCTCAACCCCATTAACGGTGCATATGGACAAATATGTTTCTGTTAATCTACCATTGCTATCCACAGATGTATGGCCATATATACCTATATATATATATATATATATATATATATATATATATATATATATATATATATACACATACACATACACACACACACACACATATATATATATATACATATATATATATATATATATATATATATCTGCTTATATATATATATATATATATATATATATATATATATATATATAAACAACTATGTCCATATATACCTTCATAGATATATATCTGCGTACATATATGTAACTTGCTGTGTATATGTAGACATATAGATGTAGGCTTATATATGTGTCAATGTAGGCAATTGCACGTATATATTTATTTTTATTTATTTTACATTTGTTAACGGGAATGTCTGACTGAGCCTAAAAGGCCCCTTTTCAGCAGAGGCCCAGGGAGAAAAGCTCCACATAGAAAAATTACAGATACATTTAGTTATTTAGACATGATCAGTATACACACAAATTATAAAAAAGATGTTTTTACAGTGGTATGCAGCACAACAGTTACAGTGGAGAGAACAAACAAAAAAATATTAATTTAAAAATAAAGGTAATTAATAGATTTGTGGTGTACAGCTGAAATTTGGAACATAGATAGAATACATACATAATACACAGGTACAGTAGATACATTGTAGATTAGCCAGTGTTTGTGAGTAAGACTGAAAACTATTATCAAGCACTCTAGGTTTAGTATGTGTACCTTATCCACTTTCACTAGCCTGGGGAGCAATCATGGCACTGCCAACTTTGCTTGAGATGTTGCCTGATGAGGTCTTTAAAGGAGGCTTTGGATGATGTGTTTTGAATGCAAGTGGGGACAGAGTTCCATTTTTTAGCCACTGAACTACTATATAGTGCATCTCCAAAGCTATTGTAGCTGTTGGTGACTTCTAGTAGTAGTTTGCTTGATGATCTAAGAGGCCTTTTGGCTGAGTGATGTTGCACTAGGTTTTTGAGGGCAGGACACTTATTGGGGAGGTAATAGATAGAATGACAGAGGCAGAGCTGATTGTAGGTTAGGAGGTTGGGCAGTTCAAGCCAGTGGAGCTGTCTCGAAGCAGTACAGTGATAAGTTCTATATGAGTAATTAGCAGCATAGCTGGCAATTCTGTTATAGCAGGCTTCCATTTTGCTTAGTTCAGTTATGTTGAGATTAGTCAGAATGGGAGATGCATAGAGTTGGGTGGATAGAAGTTGGGAGCAAGCAATGGCTGATCTTGTGCTGTTGGTAAGAAATGGTTTGATATGGTAGAGTGATCCCAGTTTGGCATGTACTTTTTTTAATACTTAAGTTAAGATGACTATCAAATTTTAGGTGGGAGTCTATGGTTATTCCCAATAGCTTAGCCTGTGCCACTGGAGCGATTGGAGTAGCATTTGTGGAGTAGATAGTGAATTGACTATCAGTGTTTTTGTTAGAACTGGTTATAATCATAAGCTGAGTTTTCTTTGGATTGAGGATAAGTTGGGCTTTGGTAAGGTAGTTTTCAACGTCCGAGAATGCTAGTTGAGTTGTTTGCAAGAGGGTGGGAATGTTTTGTGCAGCACAGATTTAGTGTCATCTGCATACTGAATGATAGATGCATGCTGTGTGGAGGTATGGAGGTAATTTTTGAAGACTGTGAATAGTAATGGTCCTAAGATAGAACCCTGTGGGACTTCTATAGTTATGGGAAGCTGAGGAGAGAGAGCATTTTCCCATTTCACAGCTTGGTACCTGTCAGTTAAGTAGCTTTGGTACCATGTAAGAGTGGAAATTGATAGATGATATTGGTTTAGTTTGTTTAGCAGGATTTGGTGCGAGACTGTGTCAAATGCTTTGGACATATCCAAAAAAGAGTTAACACCTGCAGGCCTTCATTTTTGAGATGGTTTACTGTGTCTGTGAAGCAGAGTAGGGCTGTAGTGGTACTATGGGCAGGTCTGAAACCATGCTGAGTAGGTGACAGGATGTTGCTGTCTAACAGATATTTTAGCATCTGGGTATGGATGCATTTTTCTAGGATTTTGGCCAGGGGAGGAGAGTAAAGCAATGGGTCTGTAGTTAATAAGTTCAGTGGAGGTCTCGCTTTTATGTATGGGTATAACATAGGATATTTTCCAGAGTTTGGACACATAGTTTTCAACAATTGATCTGTTTATGAGAGTGGAGACTGGGATAGAAATAGCATCTGCTGTGAGTTTCAAGAAATAGCTGGGGAGTAGGTTGGCTGCTGTTAATGAGGTTTTTAGTTTGGAGAGCATGCTTTTGATTGAAGTGGTGGAAACTGTTTTGAGGGTACAGCTTGTATTAGTGCTATTTGTGTTTGGGGGGATAGTGAGGAAGGAACTGTCCTGTGATACTAAGGATAGAATTGAGTTCACAAAGTGGGAGATGAATTGTGTTTCGATGGGAACTTTAGTGTCAGGGGTGGTTGATTTGGGGGTAGCCTTTTGGGTGGGTTTTAGTAGCTGGTTTACATTTTCCCAAAAATGTTGGGGGTTATGTTGGTATTTAGTTTGTAATGTCATGTAGTAGGATTGTTTGTCCAGCCTAATAAATTTTTTGCACAGTTGCGCAGTTCTTGGTACTTAGTTAGGCTTTGTGTTTCTTTGTTTTTTTTTTTTATAGTAAAGCCAGGCAGTGTATCTGGACCTGAGGATTTGTTTGGTTTCTTTACTGAGCCAGGGGTTTATAGAGGTTCTAACCTTGATTTTGCACAATGGAGCGACAGTGACTAGGTGTTATAGAAATGTTTTGTTGAAATATGCTACAGCCTGGTCAAGTGGGAGGGTTTTTAGGGGGGTCCAGTCACAGTTACAGAGTAAAGTATTGAGGACCTCAGGAGAGAATTTTTTGTGTTTCTAGTGGATATATAGTTAGTGGTTTTGCATATGCTTGTTCTACTACATATAAAGTATATTATGTTGTGGTCACTTAAGGTGTCTGGGAGACTGCCTGTGTGGGGGTACAATTTGGGGTTGTTAGTTAGGACCCAGTCAAGGGTGGATTCCCTTTTAGATTTTTTATCACATCTAGTTGGAATTTGGACTAGTTGCTGGTAGCCATGGAGATTTATTAGATTACTTGGTGGTTCTGATATGCAGGTGAACCAATCTAGGTTGAAATCCCCCAGAATAAGGGTTTCTTGTGGAGAGGAGAACTCCTGAGTTAGCTATGTTTTTATTTAGCCAGATTTCTGTTAAAGCAACTATGTCTGGGGAGTAGTGTACTGTTGCGGCCTAGAGTTCAGGTATTTTATTTTTGATATTCCAATATTAATATTTAGCATTAAAAATGGTTGGTTTTGCTGCTGTTGTTGATTTGCCCAGGGATGAAGATAGTGGGGGTGTTATGTTCTGACATTTGTGTTGGAGCAGTTTGTGTTAGACAGGATGGATTTGGGCCTGGGTTGAGGTGGATATCCCCACTTATGGTGAGCTTGGTGTTAAAATGGTGATACAGATGTTGGAGTTTGGTGAGGAGTGTGAGAAAGTATTGTGTTTTTTGGAGTAGGAATGAGAGCATGTGTTTAGTTCTGAATTGGTCCGTTATGTAGTTCTTGAACAAATGTGGACAGATATTATTATAATGTATGGAGTCTGTATATGAGAGTGCATAATGTAGTGTTGTGCTACTATGTTTAGGGATATTGCTACAGTGATAACTTGTGGTGTTATAAAGAATTATGAGAAGACAGGCTAGACTTAGTTTTGTGATAGTCATGGTTATAAAGTTTAAGTTGGTACTAGGTGGGGGTCTGAATAGGAATTATAGGGTTGCACTATATGTGGATGGGTAAGCAGTGTGGGTGATGTAAAAAATGCCTAGTGGGAATGTGAGTGATTGGGAGTATTTTGTGTGGAGCAAGTTGGTGTGGTATAATGTGATCTGACTTGAGGAGCTGTGATTGATGGAGGTGATGTGAGGGTGAGCTGTTGGTGTGGCTGTGACTACTATAAATGTAGCGGTAGTAGGGCTGGGAGGGAATAGTGGGCAGGGCAGGGGAGCGGAGAGGGCCCGAGCATTAGCGAGGGTGAATGGAGTGGGGCAGAGCCCACCAAGACAAGAGTAAAAAGTAAGTATCACTTTACAAATCTGAACACTTTAAACAAATTCCTGAGGTCTAATGGCTTACCAGCAAGCAGAATGCAATTGCTGAAAAGCACTTGTGTCCTGGTGGGAGACTAGAAATTTAAAGATGGCTCAGCAGGATTCTAATATAGACTTATTATTGGGGGAGGGAGATAGCACAAGGGGTGTAAACCAGGTGGAATGCAAAGAAACCAGAGAGGCAATTAGTGGAAAACTATCAGTGAAGGCTTCAGAGTGAGTAAGTAAGAACTCAAACTACCTGTAAAGTGAAGGAGAGAAGAGACAGCAAACTTTATTAAGGTTGGGAATGTGTCTTCACATTGACTTGCTGATTAGTAACCAGTCTGTGCACAGATTAGAGTAGGGAGATACATTAGCAATGAAGGGGAATGTATAGAGATGCAAATAAACAGACGGGCCTCCAAGTGATACAAACTAAGGCAGAAAGCACTGAGAGGGCTGCTTGATGGTTAATTTAGTCACAGGGATCTGAATTAAATGTATACTGTCTATTGGACAGTTAGGATTACTGCACTAGCTGGGGGGGGGGGACACAAGGCTACAACAGTCAGTTTTATTAGCAAGCTGAGAACTACTAAGAAATACTGCTAATGTAATTGCTTCACTCTCATAAAACGTACAAGTAGAATGCCTGGGTGGACTGACCCTGCTCTTGAGACTCAAAATGTATATCCTTGTTTAGTTTTGCAGTACTGATTCCTTCTTATACTGTATGGGTGGAGTGGTAGCCGCATACTTCAGATTTCCTTGAGTGTGCTCTGAAGAGAGAGAGAGAGAAAAAGAGAGGATGAAGCTAGTAGAATGAGACAAAGATAGGTTAAAGGAAGTAATGAGGAGATAGGAGGGTGTAAAAGATACAAATCTGAGGATGGTGTGGATAAAGCAGGAGAATAGATGGTACTGCTATAGTCTGTGCTTCAACAGTTACCACATTACAGTGGTATGTTCAAATATATTCATATATATGTATATACTTCTAAATATATATATATGTGTATATATATATATATATATATATATATATATATATATATATATATATATATATATATATCTACATATATATATATATATATATCTACATATATAGATATATTGTATCTGTCTAGATATTAATATATTTACACACACATACATCTAAATGATGGTATACATTCTCAGTACTGTTACATGACTGGGCTGGATGATATGTTTTTGAAAACATCAGATTTATGTATATCTGGCATGGCTTAGTGGTAAATCACTTTGTCTATGGTATGCAGGGTGCTGGGTTCGAGCCTTGCAGAGTCTGTTTATTTTGTTGCTGGGCAGAACACGGGCCATTGGATACAGAGTGATTAAGGCACTTTAAAGCAGTTGTAAGCGGGTTTGCGCGGGTTTTTGCACGGAGGTAAGCACTGCTAACTTCCGGTTACAGTTTCTTATACTCAGTTCCTACTAAATTGCTTAATGGGTGTAGGCATTGCTTACCCCTGCGCAAACAGGCTTAAACCCACTTACTGCAGCTTAAAAGTGCTTACTGCTGCTTACCCCGTGCTAATTTCTTTAAAAGAAAAGAAAATGGGGTTGATAGAAAAGTGGTGAAAAAAGTGGCATGAAGAGGGAAATACAGTAGAGAAATAGCTAGGGATGTGCAGGAATGGTGTAGGGAAGGTCCATAGCTGCCCATTTCTTCTACAGCAACAGCTGTGCATATACACTGAATTTAGAGGTAGATTTGGACACTCAAACCCCTGGGAGGGGGGTGAGGACAACAATAAGTTATGATGCCAATTAGACCAGATTACATGTGTCCAGTGGACACTTGTGTGAAATAGACAGCTATGCATGAGGCATGATTTTTTTGTGGGAACAGATTGCCCTTTTTCTTCTTTTTCAAGTGAGAGTGGGATGTTGGGGAGGGGTAGTAGGTATATTTGGGGAGGTAGGTTGGTTAGGTTAACAGACAAGACACACAAGATGCAAACAGGGGGCAGTGTATGACACATGTGGGGGGTAAACATATTGATGGGGAGGGGTGTTGGGATATTGGAAGGCCATCCCCTAGTGGTAACAGTGGGACTGAGGTCCCCACCCATGGGCAGTCACTTCTGCACCTTCACAGCCCCGAAGGTGGCTGTGCTGGGGGCTGAGCCTCAGAGCCAGGCTGACTCTCTAATCACAACATGCAGCCCTCGAGCTGGCATAGAAGATTACTGAACTGCTCATTGATTGCTCTACGCACCATGACCCCAACCTGGCGATGGGTGAAAGGTGCCTGTCCAAGCCCACTTCCAGGGGGGGCTGAGCCCCATCACCTGAGGCGGTTCCACCCAAAGATGGTGCAGGACCATCGGACAAGGAGGTCAAGGGTTGGGCCTCAGACATGTTGGTGCCTGGTGCCTCAGCCAACTGAGGTGGGACAGATGGGTCTGCTGGGACCAGCCTTCCCAAGTGTGCTATAGAGTTTAGATTTCAACATCATATATGGGTTAGTAATAGTCAACACATTCCAGGGTTAGGCATAACAGCATGCATAGATATTCCCATTAACCCAAACACCAGATATGGAACAGTTGCATAGCAAACAAAACACATGCATATAAGGGACTACAGTGGTAATAAGAACAGCATGCAGGTACGTTGATGGCACCATGCCAACAATGTTGGAATAATTCAATATGGCACATGCATGGGAACCATTAAAATATTTATCAAACAACTGGACATTATCAGGGTCAGTACATACCAGTTGGGGTGGGTATGTTGATTATTGTTGGAGATAAGGTGGGGCGGGGAGAAAGATGTCAATTAACAAGTAGTACATTCGTGTAGTTCACATTAATTTCCTAGTCAGTGCTGTTATCTGTAACTTACAAGTCTTACGACACTACCCTATAGACATATTGGACACTGATATGGCTGTCGACATCATTACACATGAACCGGTTTTACCTGCAGTATACACCTCTTACCTGATGTACCTGTGGAGGGAATGTTTGTTACACTGACTAACTGTTTGTACACATACGCCTGGATTTTGGGTTGATGTTTTGCACTATGCTATCCAACTCTTTCTGCACAGACTCTGGCCATGTGTTGACCACATGCTGGTATGCCTGGACATATCTATAATATTGCCCTCTTCCACCTTTAGTGACCTGACATACACATATACATGCTTTCCTACACAGTTATATTATGTAGCACAGTGTGGGTGACAGTGACCAGTGATACTTTATTATTCAGAGAAACTGAAACATTCACAATCCCCTACAATACTAGGGTGGATGGTACCAATACAGTTTATATCGGTCTGTATTTCTCAGCACAGTGTTCATATCCAACGTACCTGTGGGAGCAGTATTTGTTAGTACTACCTGACTGTTGCCACACAAGGTTCCAGATTACACATTTGTATTATGCACATACATCTCACTCTGTTACTGTACACACTCTGGTCACAGCTTAACAACATGGGAATGTAGATAGGACATACTTGAAATATTACTCTCCTAAGAGTTTCATGGGTTGCTACAGTGACAGGTGTGTTCTCATGATGGATGACAATCACTTGTATTCCCTGCTTGCTGGCTACACATCTGGGATCATCCCACAGACTTACCAGGGGGACAAGGGGGCAGGCAGCAGATATGAGCACATATACTGGACATTCTGGCCTCATGTGTACATTTGTGGGGTATGACTCTGTATGCAGTCTAATTCCACTCCCAGGATTCAGATCATGGCTGTGTTTGCTACAACTTAAACACTGTCCATCACAGTTGTGTCTGCTATATTGATATTGCTGTATATCTCCAATCTGCTTTCTGGTTTATTAATACCCTGTGCTTATGCATTCTAACTTTGTATAACAACACTCATATACAGATTTCCTAGACAGTTATATGTTGTAGGACAGTGTGGGTGACAGTGATGTGCAATACCTCATTATTCAGAGCAACTGCATATCATTCTTGTATTTCTGGGCACTGTGTTGGTATCTGACAGACCTGTGGGAGGAATGTTTATTAGCACTACCTGAATGTTCCCACACACAGTACCAGGTTCTGCATTACTATTATGCACATACATCTCACTCTGTTACTACACACACTCTAACCACAGCTTAACAAGTTAGGGTGTAAATGGGACATACGTGGCTTCTTAGTCACATAAGGTATTGGGGACTTGATAGGGTGCCAGATTTGTTGTCATAGATGTGTGTCAATCAGTTGTAGTTCCTGTTTGCTGCCTATATGTCTGGGATCATCCCACTGATTTCCCAGGGGGACAGGTTGATAGGCAATAGCTATGGGCCACTTTAATAAACATTCTGGACATATCTGTACAGTTGTTGGGTATGATTCTGTATGCAGACTACCACCATTGGCAGGATTAGAACCATGGCTGTGTGTGCTAAAAAATCAACAGTTCACATCTCAGTTGCATGTGCTATTCAGTTTTTGTTGTCTGCATTTTCCCTGTTTACTTTCTATGTGTCTCTCAGTTGTACTAAATGGCCTCTGGGGATTACACTTGTCATATACAGGCATTCCTACACATTTAATGTATGGTGCATGGTGTGGGTAACAGTGCTTAATACTACAGTACTATTACATGATTGCAAATCTACATTACCATATGAAACCAGAATATACACATGGAGTCCAGCAGTTAGACTTGTTTTGTCAGGATATTACACTTTTATTGCCATACAAACAATATGAGACTCTTCCTGCCATATTTTCTAGTGTCTGCAGTACTTGCCTTGAACAATACAGGTTTTATACTAGCAATTCATTTACTACTACTTTTATTTTTATTTCCTATGACATAAAAGCATGAGTATTACTAACCTGACTCACATAGCAACAGCGCCAGGCAGCAGATGTGGGCCTCATGGTTCGCGGCCCACTACATTGCAGCTGTGGGGGACATAGGAGGAATATTTATCCATACCTATCCATGATACACCTGAGCTGGCACTTATTACACACATACTGGGGTGATACTTACTCATGTCTGGTACATCCCCTGATGCTCTAGCTTCTTGGAGCCAGTCCTCCAAGAGGTCCTGCTTCCACCACTTCAGGTCATGATGCCTGACCTGCTCACCAGTTTGGGGTATGCCAGTGATACTGGTGAGGTCACGGACGAGATGGTCCCAGGCCTTCACCTTATATTGGCAGCCCTGATACTGGCTCTGCAGAAGTCTCTGTGCATGGTCTTTAACTAGGGGTCTTGCCATGACCTTGGGGTCCTGGATACACCAGCACTGCACCCAGAAGCACACTCCTTCTCCCCTTACTGCCATAGTGCCTGCAAAGTGAATCTACAACCAACTATGAGATGTATTCCCACCTCTTGGGTTTAAGTATGTGTGATTTCCCACACCTTTCCATGACTGGCCAGTTTTGAAAAGGCTAAGTTATGGGCAAACCTGCTTACCTAAGGTTGGCATTGTTTAGAGGGGTATATAACTGGGCACAAAGAGTTAGCTGGTCTACACATTGCTCACACCTCTTAAGCTGGCCTGTGCAATGCTTAGCATTGCTTACATTAGACTTTCATTAGAATGCCTTTTTGGCATTGTGTTATTATTTATTACACCTGGTATGTATGCCCGGTATCCCTGATTGATGTGTACGTACACTCTGTGGGGTCCTTGTGTTTTATTGGGGACTTCAACACTCTATTGCAATTACACCTCACTTCCGGGCTTACTGCTGTACTCCAGTTCACATAGTTATGTTATGTAGTGGGTTATGGTACATATGACTGCATACGGATAACTTTCACAAGTTCAGTTTGGTTATATTATGGTGGGGACATGTTTACTACTACCTCATTCTTCTGTACTTCTGTGATGGCTTGTTGGATAACTACTGGGACTATGGTGTATAGGGTTCGAGACCTGCATGGCTGTTTATTTTGTTGGTGGGCAGAACAAGAGCCATTAAATACAGAGTGATTTAGGCAGTTTTGAGCAGTTGTAAGTGGGTTTGCGCAATGGTAAGCACTGCTAACCTGCCGTTACATCTGCTTACAGAAAGTTAGCTTTAGAATTGCTTAGCCAGTGTAGGCATTGCTGACCGCCATGCAAAAGGGCTTACGCCCACTAACTAGTGCTTAATTATGCTTATTACTGCTTATTTGCACTTAGATCTGCTTAATAATGCCTTATTCATTCTGATACTCACACCTCACATGTGCATTTACTGCAGTACTCCAGTTCATAAATATATGTTATTTAGTGGGTTATGCAGCAAAAATATTGGTCATAATGTGCTTTTCCATGTAAAATAGAATGTGCTGCAGTGGGAATTGAACTGGCAATGCCTGCTCTTTAGGCGAATGCTCTGCCCACTACACTATTGCTGTGTTGCTTCATTTGCTTATATCGCCCTTGTTATCCTCTTCAGCCTTTTGAGCTGATTTAACCGTAGCTAAGTGATGGGCACACCCGCGCACCTACGGTTAGCTTCAATCTGATTTTTTAAAAAAAATTATGGTTTCTTCATTTTATTACTACATTCTGTTGCTGTTATACACAAGGGGGACTGTTGGTGGGGATTGGCTGACCAAATGTACATATTTTTTTTTAAAGAATTCTGAGTGTGGATTATGCCAGTCAGCTGACCTAGATGTGATGTCATTGTTTGAATAGAATTTTTACAACAGCTGTTTTGTTTACTTTTTAAAATCTGATATGAGAGAGTAGAATTCTCATAACAGCTTTCTGTGACTTTTAAAACTTCTGCTATAAAAGCAGGTTCTGAGTCAAAGTTCAGTTGTTGTTGTAGTTGCTCAGTTGTTGTTCAATTGTCAGTTGTTGTTTAACAGATCAGTAGTTATCACGTAGAGTTTTCCAGAGCTGTTAAGCAAAAATAGTAGGAGTTGTTATTCTAGTCGCGGAGGACCAGACGGCCTGAAGAGTGGACATAAATTCTTATTTTGCCTTGCAGAAGTAAGAGTATCATCTTGCCTTGCTGAGATAATTAGATTAGACAGGTAAAGTTAATTTTTAGATAGTTAGGTAACTAAAGTTAGATAGTTAGTTTTTCTACAATCAGTGTGAAACTTATCCTACAGTATTATTTTCATAATTTCTGTGTGTGAAACTCTGTGGTTTATTGGAATCAGTTATTCAGTGTATATATGTTTTAAATAATTTTATTTATTAAATATTTTACTACCTTTTATTGTGGCTGGTTATTTAGAAAATACTTTTAATAACTTGAGAGTGTTTATGCTTATTGTGATAACACCAGGGCCACTCCGAAAAGCCTTACTGCTTGGATTACATGCTATCCTTTATATAAATATTTATTTTACCCAATATAATTGAACACCCCTTTTGAAGGGTATTGTGGTATTTGACTGGTGGCAGACATTACCTTGTGATTTGGGAAAGAGGACATAGCAGGTAAATCTGTGCCAGTCTTTCCCAAGAGTGTGTGCATGTGTGTATATCAAATATTTTACAGTGAGTGTGTCAAATACCTAGAACTGGCACACAGTGCTCTGCAGTGGTTAGTGTGAAGACTCATTTGGGGACTTGGAGTGAAGCAGATAGCCCAGTCCCAGATTTGGAGCCTGTTCCTGGTGTACTCTTAGGGGAAATTGTGTATTTCTATCACTGCTTTCAGTGACGTTCCCTTACCAGAGACAGTGGTGAGGACTGAGTCTCCCTAGTTACTGCACCAGGTTTAAGTGGGGTAATCACAAACTCTAAAAACCACTTTCAATAAAAAGCCCACAAAAGATCCCCTGTCCATTATATGATTAAGTCTGATTTTTATTGAGTTTTGTTGGAATTTTGATTCAGTCTGTGAGTTTAGCTTCACTTGTTATTGTATTAGTAATTAGTTTTTGTTACAGTGGAGTACTGTAAATGTGGTTCATGATTATTTTTTGAAAAACTTGCAGAGTATACGACCATTCTGTATGGTTATGCAGCTGTGCAGTTAGCACATTTAAAGTAAGTGAAGGGTAAGCCTAACTCCATGGCAGAAATAGAGTCCTGACTGTAACCCTTGTGATTGGGGATTTATTAGTGGCCCAATACAGGAGAAGCCAGAAAAGGAGGCAGGGGAATAAGGGGCTTGGCTCACTTGCCACACCCAGGGGCTTTAGGCATGCATACTATGAGATGTGACTTCTCCAAAGAAGACTAGGGAAACAACCTTATGTGTAAAAGAAAGGTGTGAGGGGTTGTGTACTGGCAAAGTCTCTCATAGAATTAAATTTTGATGTTTCCTACATTTTAACACCACTTTTGGATTCTATATACTTTTTTATTTTTAATTGTAATTCCAGAGTCTGCCCACATGGGCTCCTGCATCTTGATTTTTTTTTTAGTCTACCTCCAGGTATCCCACAATATAGTGCTTGGCTTTAAAATATTATATTATAGCCCCTATGCTCCTGTCAATGCATTGACTTTGCATATGTTTTCACATGTACCCTGCTTTATTTTAGTCAGTCAGGTTTAATTTCCATTTCTAGATTTTCAATGACTACTTAGACAAACATGGATACTCACACAGAACAGTATTCTCAGCACATGAACTTTGTCTCCTGCTTTGAGCTATCAGTCACAGTAGCAAACAGCTCAAATATGTTACTTTGACAGATATGAAGAGGGAGTATTTATCAGGAAGGGGAGATGAGTTTAAGGACTACAACTCAGGCATAACAAAGGAATAAAAATTTGCCACTTTAGAAAGAAAAAGAAGTAACAGGCACTGAGCTCTTCTGCATGATTATCCCTGTTTGTCTTTTAAGTAGTCATTGAAAAGCAAGAAATAGTAATTAAAGCTGACTGACTAAAAGAAAGCAGGGTATATGTGAAAACACATGTAAAAGTCAATGGATTGACAGGGTTGTGGGTATGGTTCTCCTTTAAGTACTTATTACATTGTTTTAGAAAGTCAGTGCTGTTGTATCTGAATTCAGTGATCTTCTTACACGTAGGCTCCAAACCAGCCATTCTACATTAGTAAGGTTTTCTCTGTATTCTTGAGGCAGAAATGTGCTGATCTAAACCTATCTGAGTTGGGTATTGCGGGTGGAAGGCTTATCGTGTGCTTTCTTGATTAGTAGTTAGGCTAAAGCTTGTTCCTTTTTGCTGTATATAATCCTTGCATTTGTACAAAGCTGATGTTCATGCAGCAATAATTAGCAGTGCCCTTTGCAGATGCAAATGTCTTGAAGATAATATTTCCTTAGAATATCAAGGAAACCATACCCAACCCCCTGCTTCTCTAGCGGCAACTAAGTTGCGCAATGAGCAGCATCACTGTATTGTTTAACCTTAGAATACACAAAGTATAGTTCCCACTCATAGTCTCTGTGCTACCAGCATAGTCCAGTCTAATTAACCCATTCATTTCCCTGATACAACCCACAGAAACGTGATATAATGGATGGGCAGTTTCCTACCATCTCATATATGCTTACATATAAACACAACAATGCATTTAATAACCACAACACATAATAATACACACACCAGTGTCTCAACAAACAAGTCCTTAAGGCAAAACCTAACATACTGGTCAGAGGAGACTCCATAGTGAGACACATGGATGTCCCCCTCACCAGGCTGGATAAGGAGAAGGTTACAGTTAGCTGCCTGTCAGGTGCCAGGATCCATCAGATCACACAAGCACTCAAGTCACTCACCCACAAGTACCAGTATGAGTCTGTCATAGTCCATGTGGGTGTGAATGACCTGAAGTGTACCTCCCTGGACTATATGAAAAGAGCCATGACTGAGCTCTCAGATTATGTGACACATGCACGTATGAGCTTAGCCTTGAGCAGCATTCTACCTTCACCAAGGATGATGTCATAATACATACAAAAAATGATTGATTTTAACAATTGGCTTAACTTTTGATGTCAGTCCAAGGGGATCCAGTATTTGTCAGCCTGGGATGGCATGATTGACAGACCACACTGTTTTACCAGAGATGGTCTGCAACTGTCTCCTCTAAATTTTGGATACTGGCAAAGACTTTAGCCATCCCTATAGGGCTGTCTTTAGGCACTGTCAAAGTAACCAACCTCCCAATGTAACAAAATCTTCTGTTGATAAACTCAAGGTACTGCTGCTCAATGCTAGGAGTATAAAAAAGAAACTGCACTCCGTAGAAGCACTCCTTACCAGGGAAAATGCTGGTGTCTTTGCAGTCACTGAGACATGGTTCAAAGCCGTGGAAAGCACCCCAGCTGTGCAAAGCTAAAATGCCTTCCATATATTCAGACCACCAAATGAGCAAGAAAGAACCAAAGGAAGAGGTGTATTCATCTTCATAAAAGATAAGTACACCTCAAGACTGGTCAAACAACACAAGTGTTTCGAACCAATCCATGTCCAACTAACCCTAGGCAAAATCCCCTACCACATCATTGCTAGCTATAGATGAACCCCAGAATGAACTATAAAAAATATACCGCATACTTGGACCTACTAGAGTCATTCACTATGCAGCCCAATACCTTACTCATGGGTGATTTTAACTCTTCTACCATTGAATGGGAAATATACATGACCACTAACATGTAGGCTCAAAGGTTCTTAGACTTTGCAATTTAAGTGCTCTGAAACAGCTGGTCTGCGCACCCACTAGGGGCTCAAATATCCTGGACATAGTACTCACTAACATGGGGGAGCATTGCACCTCCACCCATGCAATGTCCTCTCTGGTAAGTTTTGACCACAAAGCAGCCTTCTTTGAAAGAAATAGAAGGCCAGATACCCCATCAAGCACACAAATGCTAAAGAATTTCTCCAGTACAAGTTATCTCCTGCTAAGTGATGACATAAGAAATTTCAAAGCTCCCCCAAACACACAGAATCATTTGCAGAAGTGTACACCAATGCCCTGTATAGCCACTTAAGCAATTGTATAGAATCAGCAGTACTAGACCAGAGTAGACCTAGGTCTTATTTATTTATTTATTTTACATTTGTTGACCGGGATAGTTCAACTGGATATATGTCCATTTTCAGCGGAGGCCCGGGGAGAAAAGCTCCAAACATACATAGAGAAAATTATTTCATTTATACATGATAAGTACAGTTTACAAATTCATCTCAGAAATACAGTACAATGAAAGGATAAAAAGACATATACTTTCCCATGTTATAGCCTAACCAGTTCATAGACTAACAGTAACATGTGGTCTAAGTGAAGTAAAAGTCTTCTTATAACATATGGTTATAGGATATGAGTTAGTCAGGGATAGGGCAAGGACATAACCAATGTGTTTTAAAGTACTGTTTAAGGCTATTTTTGAATTGGGTTATAGAGGGAATCGAAGTAAGATCAGTGGGAAGAGAGTTCCAAGTTTTGCCAATGGAGTTGGTGAACAGAGTCACCAGCTGAGTTGTTGGTTTTGACTGTTTGAGCCTGTTGTATGAGCATAGAATCTTGAGGTTACTGTAGGGGGTGATAAGATTTTTAAGTACCGGTGTGTTTTCAGGTTGGTAAAGAATCTTATATGCAATTATTATTTGGTTGTATTGAAGTAGGCTTGGTAATTCAAGCCTCCCTAGTTGATTTAAGTTATGATAGTGGTGTGTTCTGTATGCTGTTCCAGTGGCAAATCTAGAAATATTATTATAGCAGCTTAATAGTTTGTTAAAGTCAGTTTTACTCAGGTTTGTAAATAAAGGGGAGGCATAAAGAAGGGTGGAGAGTAGGTGTGTCTGGGCAATAACAGTCCTGGATAGAGGGGTTAGGAAGTGTTTAATCCTGTATAGTGAGCCAAGTTTTTTATTGACTGTTTTAATAGTTTGATTAATGTGCATATCAAACTTGAGGTTACTGTCTACTATTACACCTAAAAGTTTAGTAGAGGGATCAGGTGACATAATGGTGCCATTGTTAGACCTTAAAGTAAAGGTTGGTAAGGGGACCTACAGGTGGGGTAGAACAGCAGCAGCTTCATCTTGTTAGGATTTAATATGAGTCAATGATTAAGGAGCCAGTTTTCAACTGTATTAAAAGCATTTTGGGTTAAAGTCTGCAGATCAGAGGGGGAGGTGGCTGAGCAAATTAAAGTGGAATCATCTTTATATTGGATGCAGGTTGCATTCGGGATGACTATGCACAAGTCATTAATAAAGATAGAAAAAAGAAGTAGTCCTAATATGAAGCCCTGGGGGACTCCAAGGGTGATAGGTAGAAGAGTGGACAATTTGTCCTGCCATAGGACAGCCCGTTGTGTACCACTCAGGTAAGATTGGAACCTTTGGATAGCCTGGTTGTCTAGGGAAAAGGTTGTCAGTGTGTTTATGAGTAGTTGGTGGTTTACCATATCGAAGGCTTTAGAGAGATCAATAAAGAGGGCTGAGGAAAGTATGTTATTGTTACAGTTTTGGTTTATGACATTAGAGAAGGAGAGGAGGGCTAAGGTGGTGCTTTGAAATGGTCTAAAGCCATGCTAAGAGTTGGCGAGTAGATTGATTTGGATAAGATAGCTCAACAATTGTTTATGAATACATTTCTCCATAATTTTAGCCAGGGGTGATAGAATAGCTATGGGTCTATAATTTAATAACTCAGAAGAGTTGCCACCTTTATGGAGTGGGATAATATGGGATATCTTCCAGATAGAGGGGCTGGAAGCTTCTGATATAGTTCTATTAATCAGGATGAAGATGGGGTATGCTATGGCATCTGCAGCTTTCTGTAGATACTCTGCAGGTAGGAGATCAGCTGAGAGGGTGGTTGGTTTTAATTTCTTGATAGTCATGCCAGAAAAACAAGCCACCTTGGTGGACCCCTGGTATAAACAGGCTATACAACAAAAGAAAGAAACTAATGTCCAAACATATGTGGGGACAGGCTCGACAGAAGAAGAAATCCTTCACTAGTCTAAACAAACAAATCAGAGATCTGGTCAAGTCCTCAAAAGCAAATTATGAAGCAAAAATAGTCTCCCTAGCCAAACAAAGAATATTTTAACAACATCTAAAATCTTCAGGGGGAATATCCAGCTATATGCAGAGCTGATTGTGGATATAATCACCCATAATCAACTGGAGGAAATAGCCAACCTGATAGCTGACAGATTTGGATCAAAGTTCATGCCCCTGTCCCCAATGGTCATTCCTCAAAGTATACCTGCCACCATTCCTCAGCCTACTATCTCAAGACAGCAGGTCATCTCTGTGGTCTCTCTAAGGCTAAGCACTCAACATCAATGGGCCCTGACAGCATTCCAGGCTGCCTTTTAAATAACTTAAAATATGAACTAACAGACCCACTTGGATTCCTATTAAACCACAGCCTCCAGACAAGCTATGTTCCAGCAGAATGGAGGACAGCAACAGTCATGCCTCTGTACAAAAGGGGACCATCTGCTGACCCAGGGAATTATAGACCTATAAGCCTGACTAGCCTCATCTCTAAGGCCATGGAAAGAATCATCATGGACCTTATCAACAAGGACACAGGTAATCTCCAGACACTGAACCCAACCCAGTTCAGATTCATTAAGGGTATATCATGTGTGTTAAATCTGGTTGACTTCTTTGAGAAGGTACCCAAGACCATGGATGAGGGAAAGACTGTGCATACCACCTATCTTGATCTGGCCAAGGCATTTGACACAATTCTCCGCTCAGGTATTACAGAGAAACTCTCTCAACTGGGCATAAACCCCTATGTCAGCAGGTGAGTAGCCAAATGGCTCACTGACAGGACACAAATTGTCAAAGTGGGCATATTTACATCTAGCAAGAGGCCAGTCACCTGCGACATACCATATGGTTCTGTACTAGGCCTTCTCTTGCTTGGTATTTATTTTTCAGAAGTCAAGGCAAATGTAGATGGCCTTTGGCTGACTAGGTTCAGTCTTCTTCTTCTTCTTTTGGCTGCTCCCATTAGGGGTCACCACAGTGGATTAACTGTTTCCATTTCTTTCTGTCCTCTTCATCTTGCTCTGTCACACCAACCACCTGCATGTCCTCTCTCACCACATCCATAAACCTTATCTTAGGCCTTCCTTTTTTCCTGTTACCTGGCAGCTTCATCCTTAGCATCTTTTTCCCAATATACTCTGCATCCCTCCTCAGCACATGTCCAAACCAATGTAATCTTGCCTTTCTGGATTTGTCTTCAAACCTTCCAACCTGGGCTGACCCTCTAATGTACTTATTCCTAATCCTGTCCATCCTCGTCACACCCAGTGCAAATCTTAACATCTTCAGCTCTGCCACGTCAAGCTCTGACTCCTGCCTTTTTGTCAATACCACTGTCTCCAACCCACATAACATAGCTGGTCTCACTACCCTCTTGTAGACCTTCCCTTTCACTCTTACTGGTACTCGTCTGTCACAAATCACTCCTGACACTCTTCTCCACCCACTCCATCCTGTCTGTACTCTCTTCTTCGCCTCTCTTCCACACTCACTATTACTCTGAACTGTTGATCCCAAGTATTTAAAACTCATCCACCTTCACCACCTCTACTCCCTGCATCCTCACCATTCCTCTAGCCTCCCTCTCATTCACACACACATATTATGTCTTAGTCCTGCTGACCTTCATTCCTCTTCTCTCTAGAGCATATCTCCACCTCTCCAGGGTCTCCTCCACCTGTTCCCTACTCTCACTACAGATCACAATGTCATCTGCAAACATCATAGTCCACGGGGACTCCTGTCTGATCTGGTCTGTCAACCTGTCCATCACCATTGCAAATAAGGAAGGGGTCAGAGCTGATCCTTGATGTAATCCCACCTCCACCTTAAATGCATCCGTCACTCCCACCGCAGACCTCACTGCTGTCACACTACTAGGTTCAGTGATGACTGCAAATTGGGGATAATTACTGAATACTCGAATGATACTGATATACTGCAGAAAGGATTAACACCGACAAATGATTGGTGCCAGAGCCATGGATTGAAGCTAAATGCAAAATTCCAATTTGAACAGGACCACAGCCTACATAATTATTCCCTTTGGGAAAGCAAATACCCCAGCTAATTACAATATAAATAGCATCCCCCTAAGAGTAGACCCAGTGGTATGCGATCTAGCTACTCAGGTTGATAGTAATCTGAAGTTCGATCACCACGTGTGGTGCGACTCATAATTAAGGGCATGACATTTACAACAGTCAGGCTTCTTGAAAGCCAGTAGGTTGTAAGCTTGACCATAGAACCAATTTATCTATTACTATAGATACAGCTTGTTCCAGATAGTACCAGCACAATTATAAAATAAGATCAGACCTCTCAACTGTTCTTATTTTGGAGGAATGTTTCTACTTTTAGGCCTGATTTACCCCTGTAAGATATGTCCCTATTGATGGAAGTATGTCCTTGTTTTCTAGATTGATTTACCCCCTCATCGCACATGTTCTTTCAAGAGTTGTAGCAAACACAAAACCACATTACATGACCAACATATTAGTAGCACCAATAATTAAAAAAAAAAAAAAAAAAAGAGTTCATTCATCTTACATTTCCCTTTTTCAGAAGCAAAAATAAATTGCCTTATGTTACAGAATTTTGCAATGCAGTTCATTAACGTCTACAGATTTTACTGTCAGTTTGGTAATGAGCTTATATTTTTCCATAATGTTTTTCATTCTTTGAGATTTCAGCATCTGCTTTTGAATAGTAGCCCACAATCCTAGTGGAAGTAGAAAGATTTATGAGCTATCAGTGTTCAAATTTTATGCAAATTAGATGTCCAGATTACTGGCTATTTATACTTACTTTTCAGGGGGCTTTGATTCTATTTTCAATGCCTGCAGGTTGAGAGGTATGAATAGGATGTCACCACATATATTCCAACTTATAGGTTCCTAAGTTTGGTGCAGAGAATCTAATACTTCTGTAAAATATATACCATGCCAGTAAGTGGTGTAAAAGTGAAGAACAGACTGAGTGAGGATGAAAGGTAAAATTAAGTAGAATGAGAGTTCAGGTTATGTTTTTATGATAGCCATTTGAGATTCATTAGTAAATGGCAGTGAGGGGTCTTGGCAACTAATTATCTAAAAGATCTAATATATTTGCTGAAATTTTTTCCAGATAATTTGTGCTCTCTCATTTAGACAACTGAGTATGATGCCACCAAAGAATACTTAAGAAAATAACAAAGGAAGTAGGCTTAGCTCAAGTGGATGGTAAAATGTAGGATGTAGTCCTGTTCAGATTGGAATGTACTTGAATATGGATGGTATAACTGCAGATTACTGCAACAAAAAAAAAATCATGATAGACCTAAGCAAAAATTGTAGCAAACTACTCATTCTGAAATGAAGACTTTTAACAAAATAGATAATTTAATAAAATAAAACCTTGGCAACTATATCAGGGGTTTTTAATTTAAATTCTTGCAGAGCTCATTCTACAGAGTAAATCATTTTTAAAACATATATGCTGTGATATACATCACTGTACCCTTGAGAGGCACTGGTGGTTGCCCTATTTTGCAGCAGCTGCTTTGTTCATTGATAAAGTTGAGTCAGAGTCATTTAAATGGGCATATGGAAAGGGACGATTATTTGAAAACCAATATAAAAAGCTCATTTCAGGACAAAATTAATGTAACCTGAAAGTACCTGTCTTGAGGCTGTCACAACTATGGAACTGATTATATTAATTTGCAGAGGCACAGTTGATACATCACCTCAAATAAGGGTTTCATGGACTTGCTCCCCTCTGAAAAAACATACAACCGTCAAACAGAAACTGCATATTAATTTAGAAGAATTATAGCATCAGTCAGCAATGTTTAATGGCAATGTGCTCATACATGTGTGTTTTATGGAGCTGTCTTTGATTTATTGGCACAAATGACTGTGTTGATAATGAAGTCAAAAGATGCAGCTACAGGGATAAATAAAATATACCCCCCAAACATAGTGATTGCATCATGCTCACCTTAACTAGTCAAACTTTGGAAAAGTTTAAAAAAATGGTTGAGAACTGTGCCTGTATGGAATTTCAGAATAGAAACAAGAAATCTCTAGTGATCCATAGCACAGACTCCACCAACCTAAAGGAGACAGTAAAGAGTTCTTGGGGAAGGAAAAGAGATGATGAACCCATAACTTCAGAGTATTAGATGGTGGTAAATTTCCCTATTAAAACATATCTAACTGACGGCAGAAGCTCTTGGGCATTCATTTAGGGACACTAGTAGTCTTTTTATTAGCAGAAGGCTACAGTGAGTAAAGGACAAAGATCCTGAGTCTGAGGAGTGCTGTATACCCAGCAGTGAAAAGGAATGGACCTGTTTGTTTACTTAAGATAATCTAGAAATATATTCATTTTCACACAGTAATCCCCTGTTGTGGACCTCACCCCAAATGGGAATGTGAAATGACTAAAGTTCTGTAGTAAGGACCATAATCTATGCAGTCTCTTTCATTTCACATGTCTGGCATTTGAAAACTTCCTACCTGAAAGCATCAAGGTGAAATGCATGCAGTTTAAATGGCAGATGAAAAGCCGCCATTGTTCATTTTAAAAACACTGACTGAGGTCATTGCTTAAAGGAAAGACTCACATTTTCATCAGCATGAAAGCTTTTACTTAAATAGCAAATGCAGGGGAAAAAAAATCAAAGAAAGTGTCGTTATTGTGCAGATGCAAATAGGTAGCCTGTAGAAAGTGAATGTCATTATCACTGTAGCACATCCAAAGGTGACAATGATATCTACTGGCAATAAAAAGGCAAGTTTCGCCACGGTTTGTCCTCACCCTTAGCAATGTTCATGCACAAGGCCATCTTAGCACTTTCAGTATTATGAATTGAAGTATGTAATTGTCGAGTCGGCCTGCTTACAAATGCATTCCGTAAATGTATTGTAGATATGCACATATACTTGTTCTGTAGCTATGTAGTCTAGAAATTCATGTGACTTGGGAATGTAATGTTTAATTTACTTGTGTTTCCTACGCCTGGATCATGGATGAAAATGTCCATATGAGCAATTCATTTACCAGTTAACGTACATATATTTTTTAAAATGCATGTCCTCTGAGGGTCATTGTGATAGCAAGCTGACAGGGGCACTAGACTTCCTTATCCAGTTGCAAATGTTGCTAGGTTATCCTTTGAGATCCGAGCAATGTTAGAGATATAACCTTTGTAACATGTCATGGGTCTGCCTTTCAGTCTCCTTTTAGTAGGCCGTATCTGGTACACTTCCCATGGGAAGCACTAAGAAGACATCATAACTAAGTGTCCAGACCTCCTCCAACCCAGAAGTTCTTCACAGACTGCTGAGCTCTTTACTCTGTCATGGAGAGTGAAACCAGCAACCTTGTTAAGGAATCTTATTTCTGCCTTTTGTGTCTGCAATCTTACCCCTTCATTCACTACTCAAAGCTCATGAGCATGGGTAAGGAGGAGGTGATAAACTAACCTGTCAAGTGAGAGCGTTATCCTACAACACGGTTGTTACTTCACCATTGTAGTCTAATTCAGCACCCTATGATACTGCTACTGATATAGGTTAGCTACTGTCTCAAACCCCCACCCTTATAAACGAACAAGAACCTGGAATTCTTAAACCCTGCACATGGGGAGCTGTTATGCCTAATGTTTGAGAAAAATCTCCGTAGTACCATAGAGTTTTACTAGAAAATATGTTAGCAATATTTTTATTTGAAGTAATCACCTTCAGTTTATGGTTTGTTCACAAGTTCAGTTTCATTCATTGTTTCTTCTGAATGTCTAATGTATAAGTCTGTATATCTTTAGGTATCCACAGCTCTTTTGCAAATTAGTTTTTTTAAAGATGGAACCTTACTAATAATTTGTACACTCATTTTTTCATATTTAGTCAACTCTCTTTTTGACATTAAACTGCAAATGCCTTTTTGCCATTATCTGTGCTTTAAAAAGCATATAGACATATAGCAATACATGCAATACAGAGGTAATGTAGATATACTCAAATATAAAAGCACAATAACATAGAGCTATGCATATATTATTTTATTCATACAGCAGTCTATATATATGTGTCAGTTGTTGTAAGAGTTTGTCCCAAATGCTTGCCTAAAGTTTCCCTGTCAGTTGCCTTTATAAGTTTTGCTTTGACAGATGTTTCATTTTCTTATGTAGATGAGCACTTCATGAAGTGGCGAGGTAATCCAAATGGTAGGGGTTTTAATTGACACGATTTGTTTCTTTTCAAAGCTGATTTATGAATACTGTCAGTCTTAGACGTGCTAAAGTTGTGCTCTATATTCTACTATCTTTTTAAGCTGACAAAACTGCTTCATTGCTAGCTGTCTTATGAATATTGTCAATCTTAGGGGCAGGCTGAAGGCATGCTGTGTATTCGGTTATGAGCTTCTTAAGCTTCTAAAGTTTTGGGGAAAGTTGTTTCCCTGTACAATAGCAGTTAGGTCTATGACTGAGTAAACATTTAGACTTGTAAATTAGACTTAGAGCTCTTCTGAATGGTTTCCAACATGTATGATAGTTGCATTTTCCATATGGTAAAAATGACATTCAGTGAACTAGGCTCCAAAATCCATACTATATTATTGTCCAAACTTGCAGGGTTATACCAACTCATCATAATTTTAATTTGCAAGGTAGTTCAGTGATAACTTCAGAAACACAGTGGCACCACAGCTTGTTCTGTGAGGCATGTTAAGTGTTTCTTGTCTAAATAGCACATTGGAACACATGTACCTTCTTCATCAGTATATCTGAAATCAGGTTTTCTGGTTACCATGGCAACCAAGACAACCTCATGCCTTTCTTCTCCAGCTTCCATAGTGTCTGTTTTAGAAGGACCGTCATTCCTTTCTACTTTTTTTTTTTTTTTTTTGTAAATTCTTTTCTTGAGCTCCGCTTGTACCATCTCTTGTTAATATCTATACTGGACATATTGCAAGTTTTAACATCCCAGCAAGAATTAAGCACTCAAAACATTTCAACATAATTTCTGCTGTAAGGTTAAGGTCTACTTTCTGCATGTCACAAAACAAATGAATGCATGCATTTTTTCAGATCTATAATATTTATCTAATTGTCATACTTTTCTTTTTTTCTTATTTGCTGATTGCCTCCTTAGTAATCATGGTGTGCACAATAGGAAAACAAGTTATTAATCATTTTAATCAGCAGTCACTGAATGATTTCCAGCCGCAGTTTGTTCTTCCTCTGCAGAGCTGTCAGCAGTAAAAGATGAATACTTGTTTGTTTTCACATCTTTTCTTGAGAACACATACTGTTCGGAGAGAATCAAACTCTTCCATATTCACCACACATTCTTCTTATTTCCCTGAAGCATAACTCTGACATAAATGTTTCATCAGTGTATTAGCATTCTGAAGATGGCAACAACCTGCTGCAGGCTCATTTCCTTCCATTTTCCAGTACTTTCACCTGGTATGTTCTCTGCTCAGATAAATAGGAAAACTAAATAAAAGACCAGGTCAAGTATCATCCTCTTACTAAAAATATGGTTCCAGTTTACTACAGAGAAAATATTTTATGACAGTTCACATGAAAAATAAGCAAACAAACAAAAGTGCACTTACCTGATACCGATGTCCTGTTGCATGGCATGGCTCTGGCAGAGAAAAATAAAAACAAATTCTGGCTAGATGCCATGACCAGCCATTTGCAGGTCCTTATGTCTATGGTAAAAATGAACAAAGTGGAAAAGCAAATGGCATAAGAATGCAAGCAAGTTTATTAAAGATAAATAAGTTAGGCAGAAGAAGGGATGTAGACCCACAACTGACTTACACAAAAGTATGTGTCATATGTGGCAGCCATAAGGACATATCTGACTAAATCCATGTAGAAGCCTAAGTGTATAGTTAGGCAAAATCTGTACAATGTTCATTAAAGATGTTAGATATTCTGCAGCATATACTGATATTGGTGAACTGTAATGACAGAAGTTTGACTAGCCTTTTGGGGGTTGAAATGTTCTGTAATGGGTAGTTTTGTCATTATTGGTTCATACGTTTTGATTCATTGCTTACTGGAAAAACGTTCAAACTTACAAATTTAAAACACACTCTGACAAGTGATGCTGTATTATACAAGGAGTATGCAAGGAGAATAATGAAATATAATCAGGATGGTGAGTCAAAAAACGCATGCATGTAAACATGGTCCTAAAAATGTGCGCAAGGTACCTACGGTTTTATGTTTGAGTTCTTTTTCTTTACTGGGATGTTGAAACTTGCAATATGTCCAGCATAGATATTAACAGGAGACAAGACAAGTAGAGCTCAAGAAGAGAATTTAAAAAAAAGAAGAAGAAGAAAAAAGAAATGACAGTCCTTCAAAGGTAAATGTATCCACCACTGGCCAGATGCAATCTTTTTAAATGTGGGTTTCAATGCTGTTTCAGTGAATATGAGTTTCAAGGACACAGAAGCTTACTGTTCTTGCTAAGTCTGTTTTCATTGTGAGACTGTGTTGTTTTTTAACAAATGGCTATTAGTGTTTGTGCTATAAAATTTGAAATAAAAGTTTTAAACATCTTTAATTATTGTAGAACTAAAGAAGAAAATAGTGTGTATACTGACAGGTTTAAACAGTGTTTATGTTAACAGAGGAGAAATCACCAAGTAATAGGACACTGCAATGGTGCTGCCAGGAGAGGGGCCCTGATCCATTACCCTGCCTAAGGCCCCACTTGACAGTGATCCGGCTCTATGTCACCCATTGTGCTACTAACATTGCTATTCTATACACAAACAATGATGATGACCATTTGCTAACCAAAACAGTAGCACATTGAAAACAGACTTAGCATGAGCAACAGTAAACTTCTATTCCATAGAATCTCACAATTTCTTGAAAATTCACTGAAACTCACAATTCCTTGAAAATGTACCCCTGATGACTGTCTGGTAGTTGGTGGAGAGGATTCAAGCTGTTGTCTCCTGTAATCAAGATACAGGGATTAAGCCTGAAAATGTTATTTAACTAACCTGCCATCCAGCCTAAAGAAGTTAATTAACCAACCTGCTATCCTAACTAGGGTATCTTACATATGCACACACACACACACACACACACACACACACACACACACACACACACACACACACACACACACACACACACACACACACACACACACACAAAGGCACTGAACAACTCACTCATCTCTCTGTAGTTCTCCATGTTTCTGCATTTGGTTCTCCATGTTTAAAATCCAGTGTGAAAGCAGGATGTGCATGGGTCTTTATTACAAAGCACACATAGGTGTAGAATGTAGCTTTAAATAAGAAATCATATACAGAGAACATCTTTAAAGAAGAAAAGTAATCTTTTAACAAATAAAGCCTAGGTTGCCTAGTGCTGGATTAGGCTGTGGATTCAGAAAAGGCTACTACCAGTGGCAACCCTAACACAGGTAGACAACCACCAGAGGATGTCATTTCTGGTTAAGAGACAGGTCCACTGCAGTGATTCTATATAACTGGTAGAATTATCACAGTCACCTTTTTTCCAAAGCAATGCTACATGCGGCATTGTGGAGGACTGGCCTATGCAAATTAGTCATGTGCTCTCTCCTGGAAATGCTTGTGGAAAAAATGCACAGTTGAGCATTTCAGGGAATTGCGCAGGTGTGTAACTTAGTATGGATTGTCAAACTGCTGCTGTCCCCTATTATAATCAATGGGAGTGGCCATGCTGCAGGTGCCAGGATGTTTAATGAAGAAGTAGTGGTGGAGGTTGTGTGAGTGTGTGCATGTGTGTGAAGGTCTGCTGGGGTATGAGCGGTCTCAGGTGACTGCATGTATGCAATGGTGTTTGTCTGCCTAGGTGATTGCAGTAGGTGGGTTAGTTAGAAGACTAGTAGAGTAGGTGTGTCTGTCTGTTTATGGGTGAGTGTGTCTATGCGTATGATCATGTACAGCAAATGCATGTGATCATGTACAGCAAATTGTGTGTGTGTGTGTGCGTGCGTGCGTGCGTGTGTGTGTGTGTGTGTGGGTGTGTGTGTGCATATGCACTCACATGCGCTAGTGCGTGTATGAATGTTTGCATGTGTGTGTGAGAGAGTGAATGAGGGGGGATACCAGTGCCAATGAGTCGCATAGGCTGCCAATGGTAACTGATACCAAAAATTGCCATTTATCACTGGAGGTAATTGCACCTGATTCAGACATGTAAATTATCCAAACACTATAGCTAAACATGCCTCTGAGGCACAGTCCTCTGCAACTTTTGG
This sequence comes from Protopterus annectens, assembly GCF_019279795.1. Classification (NCBI taxonomy): domain Eukaryota; kingdom Metazoa; phylum Chordata; order Ceratodontiformes; family Protopteridae; genus Protopterus; species Protopterus annectens. The sequence goes on along the minus strand of NC_056742.1, from coordinate 20,573,558 downwards.
CAGATACAGTTAGGCAAGAACTGTGATTTTTTTTTCCCTGAATCCCAGCCTTGGTGTATTAAAGATGTTATGCTGTGACTTTGCAGGACTATGAAAAGAAAGGAAAGGTTTTACTTTGATTTACACCTTTTCCCTTTAGTCTGAATTTAAAAGACCTTGATGTTGCTGTACAAAGAGACTGGTATATGTGGACCTGGGAGAGGGTACAGGAGTGGTTGGGCTATTTAGAAGTGTTTGATTATATCTTCTGTGTTACTACTTTGTAATATAATTTTCTGCAGTGCTAGATGTTTTAATCACAATTAACTGAGAGCAGATTAAGCAGTACTTGATTATTCATAGTGGATCTTAGTTTATTATTTTATGTGCAGATAGTTTATTAACTTTATTTGTTGAACTTATAGCAACCCCAGAATAGGTATGTATAGAGACAGGGAATGAGGGGCCTTGATGCACAGAAAGCCTTGAAAAAAATTCACAGTATCTTGACTTTTGAAATTACAAGGAATCTGGATTTTCCTCCTTGCAATTCTGAAAGGTTGCCAAGTAAACTGGTGTAAATGTGATGCAGGGACAGGTGCTTTATTTGTGAGGGTGTCCGCCCTTTCCCAATAACGGTGCAACCATGGCGTTTGTATACTTGCACATGGGGATGATTAGGGAGCTCATGTGAAGAAAACTATTTTTCTCTAAAGGTCATGTCCACATTTGTGTCATTTATTCATTTGGATTCAGTTTTACTTAGTTATGTATTTAAATATTTCTATTACATGACATGAATCCATGGCAATAAGAACACAAATACTGTACCATGATTGTATGTGAACATTAGCTCTAGGTGATGGTCTCTGTAGATGTGGCACCCCAAACCCATGTGCAAAAATGGGAAAAGGGGGTTGATACCAAGTCAGTCTTATGATGATAGAAGCTGCATTCCTTTTTCACCAGTCTTCCTTTGGAGACATATCAAATATCAACTAGTCCCGCCAGAAGACTTAAATTTACTTGGATGGAGTAAAGGCTCATGCTTCTGTCTGGTAAGTGTGAAGTAGATTTCTGTTATAACAGCAAGACTGGTATGTACAAGTCCTATAATTACAAAAAAGACAAAGAAAAGAAAAAACACTGACTTAAAATGATATTTCAAATATTGCCACTTGTGCACTCCTTCTATAAGTTTTACCACAATTTTTATATCTATACATCTATACACCACCATAAATAGCACAAGTAACCAAAAGCTGAGGGTAATGCTACTCAACGCCAGAAGTCTAAACCTCAAAATGCATGCACTCGAGGCACTCCTCAGTATGGAGAACATCGACATCTGTGCAGTAACAGAAACTTGGTTTAAGGCTCCTGAGAGCACCCCAGCACTACTAGGCTATAACTCATACCATATCTTTCGGCCACAGAACCAGGACCGAAACACAAAAGGCGGGGGTGTCTCCATATTCATCAAAGATACCCACACCTCCAGTTTAGTGGCGCAGCACAATTAATCAGAGATCATCCATGTGCAACTAACAATGGGAAAAACTGCAATCCAAATTGTAGCTTGCTACAGATCAACCACCATGGCCCAGGACCCCCATTCCGCATTTCTCGAGACACTGGGAAATATGAAGGTCCTACCAAACACCTTAATACTGGGTGATTTCAATTACCCAAACATAAACTGGGAGAACTACTCAAGTACTAACTCCCTTGCCCAACGCTTCCTAGAATTTATAAACTCGAATGCCCTGGATCAACTGGTCAACAACCCCACCTGAGGGAACAACATATTGGACCTGGTCATCACCAACATGGGCGACTGGTGTTCCACACCGGAGGTCAACCCCTCACTGGTTAGATCAGATCATAGACTAATCACTCTGGATATCCACATTCCGCCCCCACCCCCAATCAAGGAAACCACCATGAAAAACTTTTCAAAAGCAAACTTCACGTTACTTAAGACTGAGGTGGAAAAGTTCACAGTCCCCGTGCTAAAGGACAGTGCTGTCCAAGCTGCTGAAACCTTTACAAAGGCACTCTATGAGCATCTGCAGGAATGCATGGATCATGCTGTCCCAAGTAAAACTAAGACTCACTCCTCCAAGAAAAGGAAACCAGTCTGGTAGACCCCTGTCATAAATAAGCTATACAACAGAAGGAGGAAACTAGTACAGAAAATAGTAAATTCCCAAGAAGGAAAGACATCCCTGATCAGTATCAGCAAGAAACTATGATCCCTCATTAAATCATCCAAGGCTAATTTCAAAAGAAAAATTGCCAATGACTCCAAAGATAACCACAAAGTGTTCTTTAGCTATGTCAAGAACCTAAGTGGAAACTCTCAGATCTGCTCTGAGTTAGTGCAGAATGGCACAAAATACACTGAACTGACTGATATTGCAAACATTCTGGCAGACAGGTTTAGTGCAAACTTCACCCCCCTCTTACCCCCTAAAGGGCCCATAAGCATACCAGAAGATTGTAGTGCCCCATCAATCACCGATGCACAGTTTAAAACAGCCCTATCCAAAGCCAAAAACACAGCTTCAATGGGACCGGACGGGGTCCCAGGCTGTGTCTTACAAGAGCTCCAAAATGAACTAACCCCTCACCTAAACACACTGTTCAAACTCAGCCTCTCTACAGGCTACATACCCATAGAGTGGTGCACAGCAACAGTTATTCCGCTCCACAAAGGTGGAGCCACAACGGACCCCAGGAACTATCGCCCTATAAGCCTGACTAGTCTGGTATGCAAGGCTATGGAATGCATCATCATGGAACTCATTAACAGAGACATTGGGAATCTCCAAACCTTGGACCCTACCCAGTTTGGTTTTATTAAGGGCAGATCATGCCTCCTAAACCTGGTGGACTTCTTTGAGACAGTTGCCAAGGCATTAGATGAGGGAAAGGAGGTCCACACAGCCTACCTAGACCTCGCAAAGGCTTTTAACACCATTCCCCATTCTAGTATTATAGACAAGCTCACCAGCTTGAACATAAACCCCTACGTCACGAGATGGGTTGCCAACTGGCTCATGGATAGAACCCACATGGTGAGAGTTGCAGGCTCTATGTCTGACTCTAAACTGGTTACAAGTGGCGTCCCCCAAGGCTCAGTCCTAGGATGCCTCCTGTTCTATATATACTTCTCAGAGGTACAGGCAAGCATAGGAGGACTATGGCTGACCAAGTTCACAGATGACTGCAAACTAGGGGCCATAACTGATTCTCCAGCTGATACAGCCACCCTTCAGATGGGTCTGACTGAGATGGATACCTGGTGTCAAAATCATGGCCTAAAGCTAAATGCCAAAAAGTGCATAGTCATCCCCTTTGGAAAAAACAAAATACCCGCAAACTACCACATAGGTGGTAGTCCCCTAAATACAGAAAATGCAATAAGGGATCTGGGGACCCAAGTAGATAGTAATCTCCCCTTTGATAATCATATTGCCAAGATGGTTAGAAAATCCTTCTATGTAGCCCACCTAATCACAAAAGGGTTCGCATCTAGAACAAAAGAGGTTATTGTGCCTCTCTACTCATCACTCATTAGACCCATCATAGAATACAACGCCCCATTTGGGATGTACCTTACAAGACACCTGCAACAGCTGGAAAGGCCAGAAAAGTACCTCACCAAGAGGATTACTGGCCTCAAACAGATGCCCTACGCAGCCCAAGTCAAGAAACTTCCGCTGTACTCAGTTACATACCGCCTACTCAAAGGTGATCTCTGCCTGACATACAAGGCCACGTCCAACCCAGAATTGATGGACATGCTCCACCTAAAAAAAAAAACAAATCCCAGAGAGCCACATACTCTAGAGATATAAACCTCACCACAACGATAAATAGGACATGCTGAAGGGATAGATTCCTATCCCAGAGACTCCCCATGCTTTGGAACAGGATTCCAATATACATCAGGCAGAGCCCCTCACTAACACTCTTCAAGAAAAACCTTGACGGGTGGATGGGAAACAGAATATTTACCCTGGGGATCACTGCACTGGCTCTGCTGGACAGTGGCACAGGGAACTGATGGCTCTGCTGGACAGTGGTGCAGGGAACTGATGGCTCTGCTGGACAGAGGCACAGGGAACTAATGGCTCTGCTGGACAGAGGCACAGGGAACTAATCTAAGGGAGTGGTGAAAGCCAACACATTCTGGCTAGGCTTATAAATGCCCTTGGGCAGATAGCCTAGTACTTACCTATGAACCTATGAACCTATATATATCTTTGAAGTATTTCCCTTGACTCTAAGACTCTGAAGTACAACAGTCACAAAAACACTGTGTTCTCATATTGAAAATTATTAAATTCTGTTTTGTGCATTCTCATACTCACTGTTCCAAAGATTGTATTTGCATGTCTCAGGGATCCCATACATACATGCATACAAATGCAAACTCACATACACACACACACACACACACACACACACACACACACACACACACACACACACACACACACACACACACACATATAACACCACACAAAATGCAAGAATGGTTTAAAGAATCATATGGCTCAACACATAATACATGAGTGACTAGAACTCCTTGACATTTGTATTAAACAACCCATTTATTCAAATTCATCTTAACAGGTCTAAACTATTAGTGTTAAATATCTAATAAGGAAGATTATTCTAAATTACCAGGATATATTGTGTGATACAAGAACTTTGTCAGCATGTTCTGTTATGATTTATGCACAACCTTAAGTGTTTAGTGTATGGCTAAATATTTTATCATTTTTTAATTCTTCATTTCCAGTGGCTTGAAATGTTAGAATAAGCTTCCCTCTATAACATCTGTAACACAGCAAATACATCTTGCTTCATAGTTAAAACTGGGCAGAGAGTTAGTTTCTTCCATGAGCTTCCTTTGAACTGCTTCCAGTCATTTTAGCTGTCCAAAACATACAAGAAGAATGAATTATTGTACTCCAGTATAGGACTGACAAAAAATTTATAAAAGTTTGACAGACTGCCTAGCTCTGTCAGACAAGTTCTGCAAAATTCTATCAATTTGTTCAAATGCTCTATTAACAATCAAATCAACCTGCTATAAAAAGGTTAATTTATTTCTAATTATTAGACCCAGATCCATATAATATATATATATATATATATATATATATATATATATATATATATATATATATATATTGAGACCTCTTCTAGTGATATTCACATTAAATGTACTCTTGTCTTGGTGATGTTTTCCCAGAATACTTGATTTTACATTTGTTGGTGCTAAAAGAGAGTTTTCTTTATTAGTGCCAATCCATCCATCCATCCATCCATCCATTTTCTCTAATAATTTTCTACAGGGCTTATCATGGTGAGAGTCTTGATGATAGCAAGTTAAGCAGTTTATCCCGCCCTTCCATATCGCCCATTCCTAAGTAGGCTGAATACACTTTATATAAAACCTACTTTATATAAAAAGACTGAATACTCCAAATAGCTCTTAGCTGGATATGCAGAAACTGAAAGAATTTTCCTTCCTCAGACTCACAGTTTCATTGTGTCTGTTTATTTTCAGGCACAGACTTCAGCTGAAAAACATCCAACCAGGGACTTGTAAGTATCCTCACACCCACTGTAGGCATTTTTTGAAGGTTAACTCTAGAGCTGTAGGGAGACCACCCAGGTTTGAGAAATCTGATTCTAGATACAGTGCTGTACGAAGAGGTAAGCCAGCTATATCTAGCTTGTACTATTCAACATCCTGCACAAGTTAAGACTCCTTCTCCAGCAGTGAGACAACATTCCATCTCTCATTATTCAGTTTTCACTGCCAATGTCTAGTCCATTTTAATCCACCCCTACTTTGCCTGCCACTTGATTAATAACATATTTAATTCTCACTCCTCACTTTTTCAGAGGTAAACCAACACAATGATCCAGACAATATTTTCTCAAGCTCAGCCTAGTTGGGATATGTAGATCAAACAAGCTAGTAGACATTTGCCAACGAAAAGAATGCCAGGGCATATTGCCAGATGTGGGTCCCAGTATCCTTGTTCTGGTTGAGATATGCAAATTCTTTAAATTTACCTTTACTGGGACACTGTAGATAGCTTTCAGTCAGACTTCCCCTCTCAGGTGAATATGCTCAGAATAACCTTTCTATGAGGATAACTCTCCAAAAAAATATATCTCTAATGATCATAAGAACACATACATTCTTTAAGCACAATAAGACTATGATTTCTGCTTTATAGAGAATGCAAAGGTGTTTTGTACTCTTCTAAACAAAGTATTTCCAAAATATCAGGGAAGTTGTTCAGCTCTTTCATAAAAGTACCCCCTCTTGTTTCATATCATCCCATCAAATGGAGACATCAAAGTAAAACTAGCAGTTTTGTATTGTTATAAATTAGATTTCAGCACTGTATTCCTTGGGGTAATTTCCTTAGTTAACTACTATTTGGAATTCAGGTGCATATTGATGTCATTTCCAGCTGTTTTAATCAGTTGCAAAAAGCTAAATAAAATGAACCATTTAACTTCAGTTTTACTTCATTAATTTATATTTTCTTCTGTTTTCTCTGTGCTGCTATAAGTTTTGCATGTTTGCATGGGTTACCTTAGAGCAGCTAGTTGAGCCTTGAGTGCAAAACTGGTACCAACACTAGACATCCTAGGCAGTTGTCTAGGGCCTGCTGGCTTGAGGGCTGCTGGGGGCTGCCACAACATTTAATTTTTAATTTAAACAAAATTTTTAATTAAAACAAAATGTACATCATTTTTTCTTTACATCTCATGCATTGCTGTGTGTGCGTCCTGATATAGGATGCACGCACAGCAGCCCATGAGAAGTAAACACATGTTAAATCAGGTTGCTTGCTTCCAATGCACATACAACTTTTCAGGCTGCTTCTCTTGCTTCACACAGAAAACATGGAACTACAACTTTTCAAGATGTTGCACTTCTACAACATACTGCTTTAAACACATGGCTGGGCAGCATAGGAAGACAGTTCCAGGTACTGTATATACAGCTGCATAGCAAGGCATTCCACTGCTTCAAAACACTACTTTGCTTCAACGTTTCATTCTGCTGGAAATGTGTGTGTGTAGTGATCTAGTTAGGATGGCAGATTAGCTTGCTCAGGCTCAAACCTTGTACCTTAGTTATACAGGACAAGAGCCTTAATCCTCTACACCAACTACCAGACTGATCAAAATTGATTGAAATGTGCTGAAATGGGAAATTTTTGTCTTTTATTTGTTTATTGGTTCATACATTTTCTTTCACCGCTTAATGGAATAAATCTTCAAAACTACAGAGGTGAATGTGAGCTTCAGTGCATTTTCAAGAAATATGAGTTGCAGTACATTTTCAATGAATGTGATTTACAAGTGATGAGAAGTTTACTGTTGCTCATGCTAACTCTGTTTTCAATGTGCAATTGTTTTGTGTATCAAATGGCCGTCAGTGTTTTTACTATAGAATGTCAAAGCAGTGTTAGTAGCACAAGAGGAAACATACTTTCCTTTGGTGTAGAAGGCTATGGGTTCTATTCCCACACCCTGTAGATGGATTGCTGATAATGTAGTGTACTTTACGGGGGGATATTGCAGTCTTGAGTGTGTCATCCTTTGGATAATATATTAAACTGAAGCCCCATCTGTCTGTGTTAATAGTAGGTGCTGTGAGATCTTTTACATCCACCTGATCTATCAAAACAGTAGGGAGAAGTTCCTCAGTGTCCCAGACAAATGTCCCTAGTAGTATAAATATCACCCAGGGTCTCCCCTGAAAATGATGTTACTAGCCTAGTGGGACTACCCTGGTCAACATAGGATATTTAAATTACAAGTTTTAAATTAAATCCATATCTCTGCCTTCATTTTAAAAGGTAAAGAAAAAAACAGAATGCGTGATAACAGTTTTCAGCAGTGTTTATGCTAATTGGATGAGAATGATGAGTAATAGGACACCATAATGACTGGAGGGGAGGTCTGATCCATACCCTACCTAGGGCCCCATTTGACCAAGATCCAACTCTGGTCAGGTGGCAATACCTACAGATTTAGTAGAATTCAGTATTGTGTAAACAATAAAGTTAGTAGAATTTAATACTGTTTTGCATATTCTGCCCCAGTAAAGCACCCTTATTAGTCTGCACCAATAAAGCATCCTTAATAGCCTTTTAACCCCAGTACACCACCCCTTGTAGCTCACATATCAAAGGAGTGGGCAGTATGGATGTGCAATCAAGCTGGGTAGTATAGATATGCAGTTGAGTGCTGTTTCGCATGGCCAAGTGCTGTAGTATTTAAAAAGTTTCAAGTTGCATACAAGGTCCACTCATATTAGCCTGCACCAAGTAACTGCTCAATCAGTGCTATGAACTCCTGTAGTTCTAGCAGCTACTTCCATAATTCTAAGAAGCTGCAAGTGTGATTTTTGTAAACTTGTACCTTGCCATTCAAAGATATCATCCCCAACTGCCACAAGCGGCTGATAGTCTCTGGTAGCAAACACTTTTGCTGGGGTTGGCCCTGATCCATTTGCCCTCACCACACTCCAGCTCACTCCACTCCCCTACCGTACCCCCATTCCCACCCACCCCAGTACAATTTTTTTTATTCCATCCAGTCCCACCTATTCCTTCTCTTCATATGTAACACTGACTTACATCACTTCCTGTCCCCTCCTTTTTTCCTTTTTCTTCTGGCTAACTAGATTCCTACCTAATTCTATGCCGTCACTTTCCTTCCCTGAATTCCCACTATACCCAACCTCCCACTCTCTTACTCTCTTCCAATAATGCAATACCTTATCTTTACTACCTCACTCCTCTAATTTCTAACTACTCTAACCTCATATCACTATCACCTCCCTTCTCCACTACCATAGTTTCCTACCTCCTATACCTATGATACTCATTTTTCACCATCCTTCTATGATATCTCCCCAGTCCTAGTTAACCTCCCCAGCTCTTCTGTTCATAAGCTGACTAGACTTCAACTATTCCCTCCAACCTAAAAATCTAAACTCAAGCTATACAAGCTACATCTAATTTTCATATTACTCTCTCTACCCTCTAACAACTTACTTATATCTGGTGACAAACACCCTAACCCTGGCCCCTCTCCCTCTCCACCTAGGCACCTACCTCCCTTATCCTCTATCTCTCCCTCTTCTACTACTACCTATGTCCATCCTCATTCTCATATGCTGAATTCAACTGTATCTAAACACCTAGCCATATACTCTCTAAATATTCAAAGCCTAACCAACAAAATTACTGAGTTCCATGCCTGGATAGCCCATTCAACCCCTCACATCCTTTTCTTATCAGAAACATGACTTAAGCCACATACCTCTAACAATGAAATTCTCCCACCAGGCTATAATATCTACCGCTCAGACAGACTCACAAAAAGGGGGTGGTGTTGCCATCCTTCACTCAAACAGCCTCAATCTCTCTCCCTTCCCCACAACCATCCCTGACTTTCACCCAGCTGAACTCATTATCATAAACTGTCACCTTAACCCTCACAAAAACTAGCTATTGCCTCCATCTAGATCACTCCTTGAAACAACTTGCCCACAATAGAGAAAAATCATATCTTGGTTCTCCCACAACATACCCTATGAAACACTCATCTTAGGAGATGTCAACCTTGACTGGTCCAAACTCAATACTGACTCCCCTGAAATCAGTATAAACCTGCATGGTTACCATCAGCTTATAACGTCCCCCACCTGACTGCATAAAAACTCAACCTCTAGCTCTATAATAGACCGGATGCTCACCAACTCCCCCCAACCTTTATCACAACCCACTACTCTACCAAACCAACTTAGTGACCACCTACCCACCTCTGTCCTTAGATACACCTTCCAACCTCCCAAACCCAACCTTTATACAGACTGTCGCAATCTTGCTAATTTCAATATAACCCAATTCTATCTTCTACTGACTGGTCCTTCCTAAAAAAATCCCCTCTAAATTATGCAGTAAATAGTTTTAATACCATCTTCCTGAATACCCTAAACTCCCTTGCTCTTTCTAGAAAGATTAGAATAAAATCCAATTATGCTCCTTGGCTTTCCAAAGAAACTAAGCCCCTTATGCTCCAAAGAGATAAAGCTTGGAAAGCCTGGATCAAAACTAAGGAATTACCATTGCTTCATAATTATAGACATCTTAGAAATCTAACTAAGAACAAACCAATGCTGATAAAAAGTCCTTCTTTAATTCTGCTCAACTCAATGGCAAATCCAACCCCCATAAGTTCTGGTCAACCATTAAAATTCTTTCTCTCAGCTGCCCCTCAAACCCCCCTCCCACTACCCTAATACATCCCCTCTGGAAATAGCTACCCCAATGATTAACACTTTATTGACACTATTCAGGCGCTCTTACCATCCAGTGTTAACTCTACTCCTCCACCTACCCCTCCCTACCCATCTAACAATAATGCTTACTCCTTTCATCCTGTTCCTACTTCTTACATCTGATCTCCTCTTCTTAAGCTTAAACCCTGCTCCCCTTTCACTGATAAGCTACCCCCTACCTTCTTAAAACTGGCTGTTGAATCGATTGCTTACCGAGTGTCTATACTAATCAATAGGTCCATTCTGGAGTCCACTATACCTATCCTTTGGAAATCCTTTTACACTATTCCTCTACACAAAGGTGGTAACTCTACAGACCCATCTAACTACCGTCCCATAGATATCCTATCCCACCTCTCTAAAATTCTCGAAAAATGCATCCACTCACAACTACTAAAATACCTCATCCAACACAATCTTCTCACAACCACCCAGCGTGGTTTCCGTCCCAACCAGAGCACAACTACTGCCCTCCTATCCTTTACCCATACCATTGCTAAGGCCCTAGATAACAACAAACTCATCTCTTGTCTCTTCCTTGACCTTTCCAAAGCTTTTGATACTGCTTCCCATCCCCTACTGCTATCTAAACTTGAAATTCTCAATCTATCTTTCTCCTCCCTTACCTGGTTCTCCAGTTACGAATCCTGCAGGCAGCAGTCTGTAAAATGGCTCTCTTCCTTTTTCCCATTCTTAACTGTACCTACAGGAGTTCCCCAAAGCTCCATCCTAGGTCCCCTCCTGTTCAATATCTTCACCAATGACCTCCACACATCTTGTAAACAACCCTCCCTCATCCAAGATGCCGACAATTCAACTTTCATCTCCATCTCTGATAACATCTCTGAATTCCATACACTCACTCAACATACCTTTACATCTACCGAACAGTGGCTAACTGACAACCTACTCATCCTCAACCCAAAAAATATCCAACTATTACTATTTCTCCCCCACTCTCTCACTCACCACAAATCCTCCTTTTCTATCACTTCCTCTAACAACACAATTACTAAACCTGAACCTCACATGAAACTCCTAGGAGTCATAATCGATGATGAACTCATATTTAATATGCACCTTCTCCAATGTATAAAAAAGATAAACCAGAAACTAAGTTTACTATATCATAACAAAAAATGTCTAACTCCAAATGCTAGACTCTCCCTTGCTCAAGCTCTCCTCGTCCCCTCCCTTCTTTATGCTGCCCCTGTGTTCACCATCATTCAAACCACAACCTTAACTAAACTCCAACAAACTTACCATAAAATTGCTAGATTTATCACCAACTCTCCTTACAAAACACATCACTGCCTAACACTTACATCCCTCCACTGGCTTGAATTCCCCCATTTACTGTTGCTATCACAACTTCAAATGTTACACTTTATACTCTATATCCCCACTGATGTAAAAACAAGTACAAAAACCAAGTAAAAAGCAGCTCCACGGGTAGAAACACTCAGTCCAGGAATTACAAATGTGATACAACCAGGAATAAACTGAAGTTAAATAACTTTAATCAGGGGCGGCCCGTGCTATCGGGCTGCCGGACTGCAGCCCCCTCAACCAAAAAAAAAAGAAAGAAAAACAAGAAAGAAAAAAGAAAAAAATATTTTTAAAATTTGCGGACTCCACGCATGCGCAGTAGTCCAGACTACTGCGAGTCTACTGCGCATGCTCGCGGCAGTCCGGCAATCCAGGTAGGGGAACATAGGAGATGTCTGTGCACTTTTAAAGTGCACAGACTCGCTGGGAAAACGCGTCGGGACCGGACTGCAACAGCAGCAGTCAGCGTCGGGACTGTGGAGTAGGGTTTGGATCGCGGGAATCTCGCGGGACTATGGAGTATTGTGCGGGCATTTGGATTAACGTTATGGGGAATGGGCAGCAAGGACAGGTAAGTGTGTTATTTATTTTAGTCTAGAATGGTAGGGAAGTGTGTGAATGAATATTTGAATGGCCTGGTGTGTGTGTTTACTAGGGAAGTGTGTGAATGAATATTTGAATGGCCTGGTGTGTGTGTTTACTGTTTAGTAGGGAAGTGTGTGAATGAATATTTGAATGAATGGCCTGGTGTGTGTGTTTACTGTTTAGTAGGGAAGTGTGTGAATGAATATTTGAATGAATGGCCTGGTGTGTATGTTTACTGTTTAGTAGGGAAGTGTGTGAATGAATATTTGAATGAATGGCCTGGTGTGTGTGTTTACTGTTTAGTAGGGAAGTGTGTGAATGAATATTTGAATGAATGGCCTGGTGTGTGTGTTTACTGTTTAGTAGGGAAGTGTGTGAATGAATATTTGAATGAATGGCCTGGTGTGTGTGTTTACTGTTTAGTAGGGAAGTGTGTGAATGAATATTTGAATGAATGGCCTGGTGTGTGTGTTTACTGTTTAGTAGGGAAGTGTGTGAATGAATATTTGAATGAATGGCCTGGTGTGTGTGTTCCCTGTTTAGTAGGGAAGTGTGTGAATGAATATTTGAATGAATGGCCTGGTGTGTGTGTTTACTGTTTAGTAGGGAAGTGTGTGAATGAATATTTGAATGAATGGCCTGGTGTGTGTGTTTACTGATTAGTAGGGAAGTGTGTGAATGAATATTTGAATGAATGGCCTGGTGTGTGTGTTTACTGTTTAGTAGGGAAGTGTGTGAATGAATATTTGAATGAATGGCCTGGTGTGTGTGTGTACTGTTTAGTAGGGAAGTGTGTGAATGAATATTTGAATGAATGGCCTGGTGTGTGTGTGTACTGTTTAGTAGGGAAGTGTGTGAATGAATGTTTGAATGAATGGCCTGGTGTGTGTGTTTACTGTTTAGTAGGGAAGTGTGTGAATGAATATTTGAATGAATGGCCTGGTGTGTGTGTTTACTGTTTAGTAGGGAAGTGTGTGAATGAATATTTGAATGAATGGCCTGGTGTGTGTGTTTACTGTTTAGTAGGGAAGTGTGTGAATGAATATTTGAATGAATGGCCTGGTGTGTGTGTTTACTGTTTAGTAGGGAAGTGTGTGAATGAATATTTGAATGAATGGCCTGGTGTGTGTGTGTACTGTTTAGTAGGGAAGTGTGTGAATGAATATTTGAATGAATGGCCTGGTGTGTGTGTGTACTGTTTAGTAGGGAAGTGTGTGAATGAATATTTGAATGAATGGCCTGGTGTGTGTGTGCACTGTTTAGTAGGGAAGTGTGTGAATGAATATTTGAATGAATGGCCTGGTGTGTGTGTGTACTGTTTAGTAGGGAAGTGTGTGAATGAATATTTGAATGAATGGCCTGGTGTGTGTGTGTGTACTGTTTAGTAGGGAAGTGTGTGAATGAATATTTGAATGAATGGCCTGGTGTGTGTGTGTGTACTGTTTAGTAGGGAAGTGTGTGAATGAATATTTGAATGAATGGCCTGGTGTGTGTGTGTGTACTGTTTAGTAGGGAAGTGTGTGAATGAATATTTGAATGAATGGCCTGGTGTGTGTGTTTACTGTTTAGTAGGGAAGTGTGTGAATGAATATTTGAATGAATGGCCTGGTGTGTGTGTTTGTGTGTGTGTGTGTGTGTGAGAAAATGCCCCAGGTGCTCATGGTGGTGTGGTAGGGAATACCTCAGGCTTGAACCCTGTACCCTGTATGCAGGTGTTAAAGACTTGAGTTCCCTACCCACCACCATTTGTAACAGAATTGCAGATTTTTGCCTCATATTTGATCTGATCTGTTCCTCATAATATCTGTGGTTTGTAAATGTTTTAATGCTTGATATTTTATGGTGTAGTAGTAGCATTGTTGCCTCACTGCTGCAGGTTCTCAGGTTTGATTCTTGGCTGGGGTTCCTTCTTTGTGGGGTCTGTATCTTCTCCCTGTGTTTGTGTGGGGGTTTGCTTTTGTGTCCTCCCATGTTACAAAGACATGTCTGCATTATTTCTTCCTGGGCCTCTGCTGAAAATTGTTTTTTTGTTCCAAGTCAGACTGTCCTGATTAACAAATGTTAAATAAAATTGACAGGCATTTGAATTTCAGACTTCAGGTTTCTGAATGTTTAATTCCTTGCATAATTGATGGTGCAATGGTAGTATTGTTGCCTCACAGCTATAGGTTTTCTGGTTTGATTCTTGGTTGGGGTGGCTTCTGTGTGGAGTCTGCATCTCCTCCCTGTGTTTGTGTGGATTTGCTCTGGTGCCCTGCCATTTTACAAAGACGTGTCTGCAGTATTAATCCTCTGCTGAAAATTGGTTTTGTTCTGTCCAAGAGTAAAATTGACCGGCATTTGAATTTCAAACTTCATGTTCTTCAGAATACATAGTAGCACAACCTTTTTTCTAGCAATTTTCTAAGTTTATAAGATGAATATTTTAAATTTGTCCCTATTTTTGGGACTGTATTCCCCATTTTGGCTTCGTCCAGGTTTTGTGCTAAGGTTGACAGCTATGGCAAGAACTGAATTCACTGAATATGTTTGAGGGCTGTATTCCCTCATTACTGGGTTTGTCCAGGTGTTTTGTACTAAGAGGTTGACAGCTATGGTGAGAACTGAATTCACTAAATGATAGCCATTTAAGTTTCAGTCTTCCTCTCTTTACAAAGCAGCTGATGTAGTGGTATGTTACTCTGACTGTTTTTGCTCAGGGACCTTGGCAGTAAAATATATGGTGGCAACACTAACTTTCCAAGATTATACAAGCAATGTTTAATGTGTCCCTGGTTTTGGGCTTTTGACCCCATGCAGTTGAGTATTGAGTAGATTTTACAAGGAGCTGAGAGCTTCAGGGGAATAGAAGTTTACTGCTATGCCTAGTTAATACTATAGCACAACAGGTTGTGTACTTGCTTTTGATGCAGAAGGCTGTGGGTTCTACTCCCACAAGGGGTGGATGCTGCCATACTCAGAATGTTCTCCTTGGTGAAGATACTAACTATGAGTTCGTTATCAGTTTGCCATCCATTTCCTCTTGCAATATTATTACTAGCTTATCATTTTTTTAATGTAATATAGGCAATTTATTCCTGAGGGGCAACAGACACTTTATTTTTCGATGAAACCATGAAATATAAAGGTGATTGCTAGCAGCAACCGCTTCATTAGTTACATATTTCTTTAATGTGGAATTATTTAGATGACGTACTTCAGAGATTGTGCATATTTATTGATAATGGACTGTAGAATTGTGCATATTTACTGATAAAGGTGGACTGTAGAATTGTGCATATTTACTGATAATGGTGGACTGTAGAATTGTGCATATTTACTAATAATGGTGGACTGTGGAATTGTGCATATTTACTAATAATGGTGGACTGTAGAATTGTGCATATTTACTAATAATGGTGGACTGTAGAATTGTGTATATTTACTAATAATGGTGGACTGTGGAAGTCTGAGTAGACTTTTATGATAAATGTTCTCAACTGGGCAGTTTTGCCATTATGGGTGCATATGGTTTGTTTCATTGCTTACTGGAAAAATGTTCAAAACAAATTTAAAACACCCTCTAACAAGTGTACTGTATTGTACAAGGAATATAATTTTAGTACAATGAGGAAGGTGTATCAAAGAGCACATGTATGTTTCATATGCAAGGGGCATATGATTCGAAAACAGCCCAAAATTAATCTTTATCTGCCACTGGCAAAATGTATTTTCTTTGAATGTGGCTTTCAATGCTGTTTCAATGAATGTGAGTTTCAAGGGCAGAGAAGTTTTAATGCTAAGTTTTCATTGTGAGACTGCATTGCTTTGTTTAACAGATGACTTGGTGTTTGTGCTGTAAAATACAAAATAAAACTTTCAAAATGAAGTCCAACTTATCATAGAAGTAAAGCAGTATGCACATTAGTGTTTATGGTAAATGGAGTGAAATAGCCAAGTAATGGTTCATTGGAATGGCTGCAGAGGCTCCATTCAACCATTATTTTGTCAGGGGGGGAAGGGCAGCAAACTCAGACAGGCCCAGCTGAACTATACCTCCCAACTGTCCAGATTTTCAAAGAATGAATAGATTTTTGCTTCTTATTTTTAGTTTGTTCATAAAATTTGTAGTTTTAATTCCTAAATGATTTGCCAAAAGTCACTAAATAAAGTTTCAGACTTCATAACCTTCAGAAAATGCATGTTAAAGTAAGAGCTGTTCTATCAACTGTCTCAATTTATACAAGAGCAATTTTTAGTACTGTTTATATGTGCCCCCAATATATTTGGCCTTGTTCAGATTTACTGCATTAACAGGTTGAGAGGTGCAAATAAATTGCTTTATAGTATTAGGGATAGCCAACCTCTGAACTGTCCCCAATTTTGGCTCAAAATGTTGCTCTTCCCCTAATAATCCCTCCAAATAGCAATTTTGGAAGAAAACATGGAGGGTTTACAATTAAGAAATAACTGTAATAATCAAAGTTATCGATTACTTGAAATGCATGTAGATTCTTTCATTTTGTCAGCTGCTCAAGGTAGCAGTACTAATATTAAAGTGTCCCTTCTTTGACAGGTAGCAGCTGTATTGTGTGTCTATTTTATATTTTTGCATCATATTTTTGGTCCATTTTTCATAAAATTGTGTTTTTGGCAAATTAGTGACAAATCACTAAAGACTGAAGTTAGAAAATGACAGACATTTGAGTTTCAGATTTTATACCCTTCAGAAAATTCATACTAATGCAAGACCTATTCTATTATCTTTCTAAGTTTATTAGAGCAATATTTAAAAATTGTCCTTATTGTTGGGCCTTTGTCCCACTTCTGTGTATGGCTTTGTCCAGATTTCTTGCTCTTGAGGTTGAGAGGTATGACAAATGAAATGTGTCAGGGCCATCACAGTCAGCCAGAGATTTCAAATTGTGACATGCTTGTTGCACCCCACTCCCCATGTAGTGACTCTGGATGTGTCCAAGCAAGGCAAGGAGTAGTTGTATCTACCTTGGATGGGGAGGACACACTGCATAAGTACTACAGTGGCTTTTCATCTGTCCTTGATTTTGCAGAATGGTCTGGTTTCTGTCATATTTTTGTACTGTTGATTTATGCTTATTACTCAGTGCCTGTTGCTCTGTGTTTAAGTAGCAATGCTTTAATGACCATAAGGTAAGCTTGTCTGACATCGTAAGATGCAAGTAAGCTTTAATAAGCATAATGTTGAAGAATTGCCAACATTGAAAGCCTTTCTGTTGTTGCCATGCAGAGAATACTTGACTAGATAATGTATAAGCCTTGGGTATTAAAGGACAGGATTCCATTATTTTAAAAAGCTCATTACACTTGTTGGAGACTTCCAGTCAGCTCTACAGACTTTACCCGTAAACTAAACAGAATGCCAATCATGTGTGGTCTATAACCTGTACAGTAATCTTTTAAGCAATGTATCTTGAGCTTGTTTCTTGCTTGCTGTTCATTTTTTACTTTTATCATGTTTTCCCCATGAAACAAGTTGTCAGGCAGCAGGTCTTTTTTGGATAAGAAACATTTTTACAAGTGGGGGCATAACATAGATTTCTACTTTCAGCATGTTACTTGACTGGCATTCCAGTAATGTATTTAAAAAGTAATTTATTTTTTCATGCCTCACAACCTTTTGTTTCCATCTAGATATTAAGTAAGCTGTCATGCAGCCAATGCATTGAAATATTTTTATTCTTCTACACTTATTTTTGTCTTGATTGGACTTTCATAATGATGGTTTGCCACCCAGGGATTTAATTAAAGTTAGTTTTTTGTGGTTTTGTGCATAGCTCCTCCCCTTTATGGTTGACCACACCCCCTCCCCATTGACCCCACCCATTCAGCTGTCTCCTGCAGCCCCCCTGTGATTTGAAGTCACCAGCCGCCACTGACTTTAATGAATAAAAACAGAAGAATTAATCAAGCGCTTTCGCCTGGTTCCTACCAGGCTTTATCAAGATACTGCTCAGTGAAAAGTAAAACCATTTTATATCATTATACATACATCAGGTGATCACTTAATCGACCACTCCTGGTGTTAATTAGTTAAAAGTTTAAACATTTTAAGGTGTCTTTGAAGTATTTTAAGGTGTTAAAATAAATACTGCAATAACACGTGTTTTAAAAACTATCTGATACCTTTGTGTGTCAAAAATCTTGTAAAAAATAAATACATATAAGTTTAAAATGCAAACCACTAATAATTCATGCAGTGTATTAATTAGATTTTTTTTAAAAGCTAAGAACAAATATTAAAAAATATATACAAATATGCATTCTAAATATAAATCCTTATAGTAAATAAAAATTCATCATTAACTAACTGCCTGTTGCTTACCTGGCATTTTCAAAATATTTTTTTGTTTACTCATAATTTCTCCCTGCTAAGCTTTAGTGCACTTGCTATTTTGATAATGCCAGGTAAGCAACAGGCAGTTAGTTAATGATGAATTTTTATTTTATGTTATTAACTTTCAACCAGAAGTACATGTTCTTACTATAAGGATTTATATTTAGAACATTTTAAGTGCATATTTGTATATATTTTTTAATATTTGTTCTTAGTATTTGCACTTTTAAAAAAATATTTAACACACTGCATGAATTATTAGTGGTTTGCATTAACTACTTATATGTATTTATTTTTACAAGATTTTTGACACAAGGTATCTAGATAGTTTTAAAACAACGTGT
Source organism: Protopterus annectens (assembly GCF_019279795.1). Taxonomy (NCBI): domain Eukaryota; kingdom Metazoa; phylum Chordata; order Ceratodontiformes; family Protopteridae; genus Protopterus; species Protopterus annectens. Next base: position 20,554,567 of record NC_056742.1, on the reverse strand, counting down.
TATTGCAGTATTCTTGACTTACAAATATTTTAACACCTTAAAAATACTTCAAAGACACTATAAAAAATATCAGCACAGAACAATCAGCATTGCAGTGAGTCCCAGCTCTTAAAAATATCCAGAAACAATAACTGAATAATGTTAGGTTTAGCTTTACTTTTTTATTAAGTTTATTAAACTCAGTCTATAGCCTTTACAGAGTAAAACAAAATGTTTAAACTTTTAACTAATTATCATAATTAACACCTGATCACCTGATGTATGTATAATGATATATAATGGTTTTACTTTTCACTGAGCAGTATCTTGATTATTCATTAAAGTTATTTAACTTCAGTTTATTCCTGGTTGTATCATATTTGTGATTCCTGGACTGAGTGTTTCTACCCGTGGAGCTGCTTTATACTCTATAACCCCTTCATCCTGCCCTGCTCTCTCTTCCTTTATCTCTATCTACACACCTTCTCGCACTCTCCGTACCTACAATCAGCAACTACGGCACACCTACCAACCTAAAAAAGTGGTAGGTAAACTCTTATACAAATATTCTATCTCCCAAACTTGGAATACACTTCCTAGAGATATGTGCTCTACCATTCACCCATCCCACTTTAAAGAAAACCTCAAACTAAATCTGTTTAACTCCAAACTCTATCCGTGTCAAGTCCCAACTTAACCCTGTCTCCCATCTTTGTGTACCTTCCCAGTAACCCTCCTCTCAATATTAGTATTCTCTCTATTTCTGGATACGTATTCTACTTTATACCCATATTCTGATGGATCAAACTCTTGTTGTAAATATGCACTTTAACCAAAACTCTGTAAACGTAGGAAATATGTGTCTACAAGTGTTTGCATTTTTTTTGCATTTGTGATTCAAATTGTGTTTGTATTATTCAGTTTCTTATCTAATGTTAATATAAACTGTTGCCATTATTTGTTTTTTCTGTAAACTGTCTATTTTTTGGAGCTTTTCTCCTCGGGTCTGCACTAAAAACAGGCCACAAGCCCATTTGGACCAATCCTGTTAACAGATGTCAATAAATAAATAAAATAAATATTTCATAACTTCTCCACAGCAAGCTTGGTGAATGTGGGAATCTTGAGACAATGTAGCAACTGTCTCATGTTTACTGGCAACCACTTAATGCTTAAAAAATCAGACACAGTATGTGAGAGGTGAACTTACACAATTACACTGGAGGCTGCAGAGAGGCTGCTCTACATAACAAAAGTAAGCCAGGACTGGACCCAGAAACAAACAACCCTAGTGACATCCCAAACTAAATTGGATATACAACGAAAGAAAAACATTACAGCAAAAATCAGGAAGGGTAATTCCCATAAAGATAAAAACTCTCTCATCAAAGTAAATGGGCAAGTAAAAGGGCTAATTAGGTGTGTCAAAGCCAACATTGAGAGTAAAATAGCCCTCCCAAGTGAAGGATGACCATAATGCCTTCTACAGGTATGTCTGAAACCTCAAGGGCTGCACACAGCAATGTGCTAAACTGGTGGTTAATGGTGCCACATTCACCGAGCCTGGTGATATATTGCACCTGTTAGCGGACAACTTCAGTTCTGAATTTACCCTCTCTCACCCCCAACCATCTCCTCAATAATACCCTCAAACATAACCCCTCCATCTATAACTAGGTAGCATGTACTGGCTGCACTCATTAAAGCCAAGAACTCAGCATCAGTGGGCCCTGATAACATCCCAGGATGCCTCCTGAATAGTCTAAAATATGACTTATCAGGACCTCTGGAGTCATTATGGTCTTAAAACAGGCTTTGTGCCACATGAATGGAGGACTGCAATGGTCACCACCCTTCATAAGGGAGGACCTTCAACAGTTCCTGGGAACTACAGACCCATTAGTCTGGCTAGTCTTATTTGCAAAGCCATGGAAAGAATTATCATAGAAATTATCAAGGACATTGGAGACCTCCAGACACTGGATCCATCCCAGTCTGGCTTTGTCAAAGGAAGGCCATGCTTACTGAATCTGGTGGACTTCTTTGAAAAGACCACTAAGGCAGCTGATGATGGGAAAACAGAGAATACTGCCTACCTAAATCTGGCTAATGTATTTGATACAATACCCCACTCACACATTGTCAACAAACTTACAGAACTAGGTAAAAACCTCTTTAGAACTCACTGGATAGCTAGCTGGCTCACTAATAGGACCCAGGAAGTTAGAATCAGTGATGCCATCTCCACAAAGAGGCTGGTTGCCAGTGGAGTTCCACAGACCTCTGAGCAAGCCCACTCCTCTTTGGTAACTACTTCTAAGATGTCAAAGCCAATGGCAAAGGCCTTTGGCTAACCAAGTTCGCAGATGGCTGCAAACTAGGAGCAATCATTGAATCCTCCAAGATGAGAACACCCTTCAGGAAGGTTTAATGCAGACAAATGCTTGGTGCCAAAGCCATGGCTTAAAACTCAGTACTAACAAATGCATTATAGTACCTTTGAGATAGTCTGCCACCCCAGGTAACCACATCATCAATAAAACACCCTTAAAAGTCGATTCACTAATCAGGGATATGGGAACTCATGTAGATAATAACTCAGCCTTTGACCAACATGTGTCCAAGGTAGTAAGACAATTCTTCTGTGATGCTCAGTTTATAAGCAAGGACATGACATTTAGGTCCATAGAGGTCATCATACCACTGCACATGGCCTTCATCAAACCCATCAAAGAGTATAATGCCCCTTTGGTATGTATCTGACCAGACACATTCAGCAACTGGAACGTCCACAAAGGTACTTTACAAAAAGAACACAGAGAGTGAATACAATGTCCTTTGCTGATTGCCTCAAAGCCCTGTATCTTTACTCAGTATCATGCAGACTTCTGAGAGGTGACCTTTGCCTAGCATACAAGGCATCTCTGGACCCTGTTTTGATGAATCTTTTGCACAACTTTAAAAACAGATTTAAATACCTAAATTCTGCTTGCAACATAAATAGGACATGTTGGAGAGGCAAACATGTTTCTCAGAGAATTCACATTTTTTGGAACAAGCTCCCCAACCATGTGAAGCTGAGTTCCTCCCTATCACGATAAAGTGCAACTTGGATCAAAGGATGGGTAATTGGAAATTTACCCCAGTCTGGCTCCTAAGTCTCTGATGGACAGAGGTGGTCAGAAAGTAACCCCGTATAAATCAAATGCAAATCAAATGTGTGGGTCACATTTGAGTTGCATGGCTAGGCTTATAAGGGCCCTAGTAGTTGTTAGCCTAGTATACACCTATAAACTTATGAACCTATAAGTGCTGGTTCTCCCTGCAATCCATGTTAAACCAACTCACTATCAAGGGAAAGTAGAGCTTATGCTACATGAAGGAAACTTATGGTTAACAGTAAAGAAAAAGATTTGCATGCTATTTCAGCAATACCGTTAAGACATGTCAACATTTTAATATTGATTGCTTTACAATGTACACGCAATGTGTGCATTCACTATGGAAATATATATGCTTGTCTTATCAAGCATAGAATGCTCAAGAGTGAACACAAAAAGAGTGAACTTTTTAGAGTGAAGCTAAAAAGATCAGAGGAAAAAAAGAGTATTTTAAGTGTTCAGTGCTACAGACTGAAACTATATGTTTGTGTGTGTGTGTGGGGGGGGGGGGGTCCCTATCAGAAGCTTGTATTTTCAGAAACCTGAAATTCATATTGTTGAGACAATATGATCGAGTTTCTGAAAACTTGAAGCTTTTAAATGGAGATCGTAGTACAGTACAGATCAGGGAATTTACTCTTTCCCCCACTCTAGTGCAATCTTGAAGTAGATATATATAATATGCAAAATATAATAAAAAGTAGATTTCTGTTGATTTTTGAAGTTCAAGTTTTCAGAAATGCGATCATATCATCTCGACTATATGAATTTCGAGTTTCTGAAAACTCAAGCTTCTTACATAGACACATAGACATATGTATATGTTTGGACGTATATCTCTCTTATTGATCTTTTTTAGCTACATTCTAAAAAGTCCATTCTTTTTATGTTTGTTCTTTTGAGCACTTAATTCATATCTGCTCTTTGTGACTCATAGAAAACAGGAATGTATCACAAATCAGTTACATGGCACATCTAGAATGGGAGCGCTTTAATTTCTTGAGTAACATTTTGCAGACAAAGGTGTTGTGTATCTTTAAGCAAATCTTGGATAACAATGTTTCAGTGCAACAGCTGTTGCTTTGTCATGTGCTATTTAGAAATATCTCTGAGGATGGATATCTCAGAGAAAGGGGAAAAGACATAGCTCTGTGTTTTATTATTCTTCCCATTTTTCTACATTTATATGACCTCTTCAATTACAGAGTAAAATTCATTTCCTGATAAAGATAAACCATTCTTCATCCTATGCTTTATGAGCTGGTAGGTAACTGATTCACTAAATGAACACAAGAATGAAGTGAGATCATTTTTAAGTATCATTCAAGAAACAGTTATGCTAAAATCTGAACTCAGAAGATAGTGTTTCTAATTATTTTTGGGCATATGAAAAGGTGTATATCATATGGGGTACATTTAGATTTTTGTGTTCTATTTTTGTTTAAGCTAATGTCTTAGAAGCTACTAAAAGGTTTCATTGTTATATAAAGTTAATAACTACTTAGTACGTGGAGCGCCATGATTACGCTCAAATATCAGGAAAAAGAAAAATTAGATAAGAGCTTCTGTAGCATAAGACCTGATCTTAACAATTGTTAAGCAGCTTCTTAAGTGCTGTTAAGATCGGGTCTTGCTCTAGGCATTAAGACCTGCCAATACCAGCCAGCAAATGACAGTGGCAGAATTTAAAACAGATTTGTTTCTGCCTGCTGTCTATGCTAATAATCTGTTCCTGGCGCTTGCTCACTCTTTCACTGACAAAAGGCATGTGCTGCAGTATGTCTGGCAGCATTTGTTAAGTTCTTTAGCTGGTAAAACACTTTTCACTTTTTTTCCTTTTCTTCTATTATTAGTAATTCATGGAGCAGATAAAGATCTATGCACTACAAAGAATTAAGACTGGGTCTCCGATCCTAACCTACTATTATGTGTTCTTGACATGGATGCCAAGATTCACTTGTCAAGCTGAATTTCTTAGCATTCATGTCTCAAGGACATACTAATATGGTTATGATCAAACACCCAGTCATAATATTCTATGCTTGTGATGGAAAATCAGTCCTGAGAATAATACGAGCAGGCATGCAACAATGGTCAGTGACTAAGTACTTTTTTAGCTGATTTCATTCATCCATTTTATATAAATGTTTCTAAACAAAACGATATTCGATTGACAGAGGAATAGTAGTATAAAGCCTGTATTCAGAATATAAGTACTTATGTAACTGGCTCTCGAGCTGAGTTTTTTGACATCCATATCTCATACACATTATTTATTTATTTAACTAATTTTGTTTACTGCTGTGGAACACTGATAATAATAAGCTGGTTATGATCAGACATCCAATCATAACCCCCTATATTGCATGGTTCTTTCAGCGGTACAAGCCAAACTTATTTGTTCTTCCAGCCATCATCTTTATCAAGGTGATTTGCTTAAAATGACTCAGTTATCTCACTGGCTATTTTATCTTGTGAAAATTCCAGTGTAGCTTTACTACAATCCAGGAGACTAAAAAGGCCTTGTCAAAGGTATCGTATACAAGTTTTTAAAACCATAGCTCGTTGTAAAGGCAAAGTCAAAGTGAACTTTATTGTCATTCAGACACACAACAGTGCAACTGAATGAAATTGCTTTACGTCAAACTCAATGTGCATACGACATATACTGATATTAATACAACAATAACACATATACTAAATCCAACAACATAACAGTAAGACATTTATGCAGTGCAGTAACAAGTACAATGACATGCACAAAGACTATTCCACTTACATGTCTTCATCAGTGCCCAAAATATTGCACACATAATATATTGCACAGATCAAAATCAGACAGATTTCAAATTGCATGGAATGTTAACTTGGCATATTGCACAGAATGTTAACTTGGCATCGTTAATATTGCACATAAGGTATAAGATTATACTTTCATAGAGTTATTGCATATGTCTGTGAATTACTTCATTATTGTAACTCCAGGCCTCCATGACTAGCATGGTGTATGTTATTACTGGAGTTCAGAAGTCTGATGGCCTGTGGAAAAAAGCTTCTATTAAATCTTGTAGTTTTGCAATGTAAGCTATGGTACATATCACCTGCCTGAAGACAAACACGAGAATAGACCATTGTCAGGATGACTGCAGTCTTTGACTATTTTCATGGCTCTGCTGAGGCACTGAGCAGAGCGCAAATCCTGGATAGATGGGAGTGTGGACCTGATAATTCTGTCCACCAATTTCACCAGCCTCTGGAGAGCTGCACAAGTGTTCCCTCTCCATTTGTCAAAAGCAAATGAACCGGTAAGTCATACGCTATTACAAGATAGACTTAAGAACATTGAAATCCACTCTGAACTTTGCTTGGAAGCTGTTTGATAAAGCAATTTCAAGTAACAACCAAGCATTCCATTGGTACTGCTGACCAAGCTTAGTGCTTGTGCTTCAACAGTTTGTCTTTGTTCTGCATTTCTTCTTCATTCTTGTCTGAGCACGTGCTACTGCAGTAACAAATAAAAATAGTCAAAAATGTGGCACACATCTGACATAGACCTATAATTTCTAAATATGACCAGAGAGATAGAAGGATAACAATAACCCAAATGT